>NC_134177.1:11720817-12036455 GCF_964188355.1 Buteo buteo | reverse complement strand
GAAATAGGAGAAATGCCACAACCTGGGCCTTCCAGAGGGCTCACCTGCACTTCCCAGGGCTATTGGCATCACCTCGCCTCCTCTGGCAGCAAGCAGAGGTCACCAAGGTGGACAGGCAAGAGTTGCCTCTGTCAATGGCCTCCAAGGGTGACAGCTCACCACATCTCAGGCCAGCTGATCATCCCTCTGAGATGAAACTGCCTTTGGCCAACACTGCTTTCCATAGCCTGCCCACCCACCAAGCCCATCGGTGCTGTAACACACCTCCCTCAGCCCAAAGCCACAACCCCACCACCCACCTCCTCCTCCCTGCCTCTGCAACCCTCACCAGCCCCTTTGGCCACATTCATTCAGGAAGGGGCACAGGGAAAAGATCCAACCTCTGTCTACCATCATGATAAAACACATAGTAACCATACCCAGGGATGCTGGCAAATGCACCCACTCAGTGTGGCACAGGAGGGGCTAAGTGAGAAACCACATTAGCTTAATTATGGTGCGACATGTATGGTGATGAAGTAAAGCCGGAGGTGGGGACATGGGCACTAGCAGGTTAAGTGGACATGTGCAGGGTGGCAGGTCTGGATGATACTCACCCTGGGGGACCACATCAAGACACCGAAATCACCCTGCCATTAGCTGAGACCTTGGGGACACCCAAGGGATGGAAGAAGATTAGGGACGATAATTCTCTTTAAGTGGAGGGATAGAGATGAGAGACTCTCAACCTGATTTCCACACTCAGAAAGAAACCAGAATGAATAACTAAACATCCCACCTGCAAGTACTGAGGATAACCCCAAACCCATATCTTACAAGCACAGCAGATCCAGCCCATCCAGTTCCCCTCTCCAACAGGATGGCAGTCAGTCGGTGGGTGAAAGCTGTCAGGCTGGCACAGCCTCACCGCAGGAAACTCCCAGTGCTGTCCAGTACAACAGGCTCCCAAAACCAGGCAACAGGCTCTGGGGTGACTGCATGTACCTCCACTTCTGCCTGGACCTGCTGCTACACCCCATTCCAAGCCCAGAGGCAGCAGCATCCCCCTGCTGCCCTATTAGCCCTTCCTACAGCCTCTCCCCAAACCACCCAGGGAACCAGCTCCCTCCATCCTCAGCTCCTTTATAGCTCTGGGAAGCACTTGCAGCTGGGTCAGGCTGGGCAACACCTGGGTGAAGGGATGGGCTGAGTTAACCCTGTGCTCACCAGCCACCAGCCTAACACCGCCCTCAGCAGCAGCTCTAGAGGAGAGGGTTGGGGACAGTTGTGCATCCACGGTTTCAACTGGCCTGTCCCATCCCACCAGTCCGCTCTCCCGTGCCTCAGTTTCCTCTGTGTTCCTGCCTGTCACTGCGGTTCTGAGGAAATTCCTGTTTTCTCCTCTTTTCCCTCCTTGAGGTGTTTCCCAGACAGGCATCTTTTGCCATCCCAGCTAGCCTGCCACAAGACTTGCAGCATGCACACCCTGCTTCCAGCATCTCTAGGACTGGTGTGAAGGGTCTGGGGCACAAACTCAGCCCGTAAAAGGGTTTCCCTCCCACTGCCCCTGCAGCTCTCAGATGGGGCTTTCCAGCCAAGCTTAGTGGCCTCCCAGAAGCATCTTGGCCTCTGGTTGCTTCCCGTGGCCCAAAGACCCCAGGAGCTGGCCATTTCCAGCCGCTCCACCAGGAAGACAGGATTAAATGCCCGAGCTGGCTGGGATTTCCTCTCCCCAGCCATGCCAGGCTGCTCTGGCAGCAATGCTGAGTGGCAGCCTGGCACTGCCTGCTTGGATTTGGCCCAGATCCCATTTATCCCATGATTTTCCCTGGCCCACAGCCTCTCTCCTTCTTGCCAACACCGTGGAAGCTGCCTGCTCTCAGCCCCAGCCTCTAATGTGCACCAAATTTCCCTCATGCAGGTGAGGGGCTGGGACCCCCAGACCTCCTGGCCGCTGCAGAAATCGCCAGTTTTCTGTGGCAAGCAGGAATCTGGAGAGGACTTTGGTGGATTAGACACATGGCCAAAACGTGGCACCTGATTCACTCAGGAATGGTGTGAATCCCATCCCATGTGGCTGCCGCTAATGACAGGCTTTAAATAAACGAGCAAATGCTTGGCAACTGGGAGAGATTTTCCTCTGGCACCATGCAGCATCGCCTGCAATATTTCTTCTCTGACTCTTCCTCCACCCACATCCCTTCCCCATCTGGCAGGTTATTTCCATCCCATTCCCTTTTCCCACCAATAATGTGTCTGACACTACCCAAACCTGGGGAACGGCAAGGTGTGAACGGGAAAGAGCTGCTGGTGCGACGCCACAAGCTGCCGTTCCAAGAGCACGAGAAGCATCATTTCAAACCCTCGCTTTCTGGTGTTTTACATCTGCATTAATTTAGACTGATTATATCCACTACAAAGTAATCAGAGCAGAGTTTCTTCATCCCAGCTCTGGGTTTGGATGTGGTGCTGGGTGATGATTTGAACTGGGAGAAACCCACTTGTCAGAGAGGCAATGCGGGGCAGCCCCAAGATGTGGGGAACACCCTCTTTGCTGCTGCTGCAGTTGCTGTTTCCAGACATGACGGGTCTCAAATTCACTGCACAGGCAGCTGGGCTGGAGCAGAGCGCTGGCAGTGGGGTACGGCCCCCCGGGACGGGGGCTGCAAATTCCCCCGGCCAGCCCACGCAGGGACAGACATGCAGGTTTTCTCCCTGGGGTCTGTGGCGGCTGGAAAGGGGTTTCCTGGCAGGTTGGCTTTGCAAGCCACATGAAGGGGTGACAGTGCCCGTTTGGCTTCCCAGGGCTGTGGCGTAGCCCGGCGCCCCGACGCCGCAATGATGGGCGGCCGCGACCGTGCCGCCACCACGATTCGTGGCATTTTGGCTCCCTCTGGTGGAAACACGTGGGAGCTCCGGCGTGTCCCACAGCCACGGGCCACCACGGGCCACCAGCTGGCCCTGCTGGTGTGAGGCTCCCGGGCAGGGCAGGCGTTTGCCTGCATCCCCACTGCACCGCCGTGGTGGGCTTGGGGTGGGCGGGTGGGGGGTGGCCGTGTGTTGCGCTGTGCCAGGGATCGGGGTAGCAATGCCCACATGGCTGGGGGTGGGTGCAGCTGGTGATGGGGGCACACTGGGGACATGCTGGCATGGTGACCCCCTGGGGAAAGGGGGGCCTGGAGCAGGTCTGGGCTTGTCCACGGAGAGGTGTTGGGGGTTTGCTGGAAAATGGGGGAGGAGGAACATGAATGGGGAAGAAGGAACATGAAATGGGGGGAGAAGGGGTGTGAAAGGGGGAGAGAAAGTTTGCATACAGGGGAGAGCCTCTCTTGGGGATGGGGGGAGCAGAGCAGATCCCCCCAGCCCCATCCCATCCTTCAATGTCTGGAATGTCTGGCCACTTGTGGTCATTTATTTTCCCCCTTTCCCTTGCCCAGGGGACTTGGGGGGTGTGTGTGGGTGTGTGTGTGTGTGTGTGTTCCTCACCAGATCAGCAGGAGCTTGACTTCTTAATGCAGTCACAGTTTGGGGGTGGCCAGAGCAGGTGGGGTACAGCAGTGGGGTGACAACGTGGGGAGGAAAGGAACAGCACCGGTGGCTGAGGGGGAAAGGCAGGCAGTGGGCAAGGTTTTGGGGGATATGGGGTGGCGGGAGGGGGACATAAACCCCGTTGGTGTTCAGGACAGCCTGGGAAAGCAACGCTGCCAAGCCCGGTCCCTCCGGCCGGGGAAGGCTGTGGAGCGCAGGGACAGGAACGAGGGGTTTGTGGAAGTGTCGTGTGTCCACACGATGGCACCAGACCCGGAGCGGTGTCCCCAGCCGGGCTGGCACGGCAGGACCCTGTTCCCGGGCCTCAGGGCTGTGTGACCTCGCACCTGGGAGAGACGATGGGTTTTTTTGGCAGTGCCCCACTCGCGGAGGGAGTTTAGGGTAAGGGCTGTGCAACAGCTCCCTGCCAGCAGCTCCTCTCAGCATCCCTCCAGCTTTGGACGCTCCTGCTTTTGCTCCGGGTGTAAAACTGGAGGGAAGTGTCTAAAACCTGGTCCTTGTTTCTCTGCTCCGTTGCCTGGTTTCATCTGCCGTCACTTCTCTCTACAAAGCTCACCTGGCTCAGGTGTGGACAGAGACACTCAGCCTGGCACACACGTCCCAGTGGCAGGGACAGAGCCTCCCACCTCCCCACCCTACCAGACAAACCAGACCCCCTCCCCTGGGAAGGAGGGAGGCAGCGGGTGGGCGAGGTGGATGCAAGGGAGCAGGGGCCAGAGGGACGGATCCTGCCCCGTGCTTGAGCAGCTGGCAGGGCACATGGAGGCGACCAGGATTTGTTGCTCTGGGTTTGGCAGATGAGGGTTTTGACCATCCTGTCCCATCCCACGGTAGCCTGGGCAAGGAGAAGGGGCCAGGCTGGAGGCCACCGCAGAGGGCTTGGGAGCATGATGACTGTACTGATGGCATCCCTATAGATCACCTGGGTTAAACCGCATGCTATGCAAGGGTCCCAACTGATCCTGCATGGGCCCAGTGCCAGCAGGATTAGACCCCAAACCTCTCAGCGGGCAGCCAGGCTTTCATCCATCCGCAGCGCAGTCCCGTGCCTCGGGCTGGTGGCTATGGGCCAGGATCCCCCCCCCGGCTCCTCCACCTGAACTCTTCCCAAGGGATATGTGGGCCCTCCTCTCGCCCCACTGCAGCCAGATTTTCCCCTGAGCCCTTCTCCATAAGGCAATGTGCATCGGTAGAGGATGAGGCCCCAGAGGGGACATTGGGGAGCCCAGAACAGGCTCAGGGGTCCTTCTGATGGAGCTCCCCCTTTGCCCACGTGCTTCAGCAGGGTGGGGGCTTTCTGCTGCTCACAACTTCGCCTGTCGCCAGGTTTGCATAGGCTCAGTGGGGAGTTTTCCTTGTCGGTCTTTGCAGCAGTCCAGGGGGTCCAACACAGCAGCGATGCACGCAGCGCTCCCTGTGCCATTGGCAGGACGGGCGCATCCCCTGGACGGGGCTGCGAGACCCCTCCACCCCCTGCTCCATCCCCCAGCCAGACTTGTCACCGCCATGATGTTAGCAGACAAGCTCTTCCCTGCTCTCCCTAGCTGCCCCTCACGCTGGGAAGCCACCCGAGCTCCCCATTCCCATCTCTGTCCCTGTCCCCATCCCCTTCCTCCCCCAGGAGCCCCTCAGCCCCAATAAGCTCAGCAGCTGTTTAACCAGCAGCGAGCCAAGATCCCGTCACAGCCAACAGCGTCTGAGCCCACCCTCGTGCTCCTCCGTCTGCCTGCCTCCATCTGCCGGCTCTTGTCCTACATCTCAACTGGCAGTGCCCTGCGAGCGGGCTCTGCCCTTTCCCCATCCCTCCATCTTCCATGCGCGGGACGGAGATTTGGCTCAAAGGTCTCTACAAGGCTTTGGAAATAACACGGAGGCTGGGGGCTCACTGGAGCCAAGGAAGACACTGCAGGATACGCAGTTTGGCCGAACCCAGGGTTTCACCAAGAGACGCTGGGCTATTAACCCTGGGCAACCCCTTTCCCACTCAGCATCCTTAGGAGGGCTCAGGCTGCATATCCCGGCTTTCCCCATCTCCCTTTATCTAACCAAGCTGGCCGCTGCCCGCCCCGCGCGGCTCTAAGTAGCTTTAGCTAAATCCCCAGCCGGAGGAAGCTACTAATCCCCGTGGCTTCGTGGCCAGCGGGATCACTGGCAGCGCCGGAGCGGGCAGCAGGCTTGGGGATGGCACAACGGAGGGGCAGGCCAGGTCCCCAAGGAAAAGGGGCAGCAAGCGGGCATGCCGGCGAGTCCACTGCTGCCAGCCCGGCGGACCAAAGCCGTACGGCTGTGATGCTGCGTGGCCCAGCTGGAGTCCCAAAGCCAGCGGCAGGAGGGGAGCAGGGATTTGTGCCTCGGAAGGAGCAGCTCCATCACTTTCCACGAAGCAGATGTCAGGGCTTAGGAATAAATCGCCTCCAGCAGGAATGCAAGCTGGGGGAAATGTAAAACCCACGGCCTCCCAGCAGCCACGGGGACTGGGACCAGAGCGGAAACTAACTGGGCTGTGGCTTTAGAAGCGGTACGTGGCCAATGCCACCCCGGCGGGCCCCACCGCTCCCAGCCCGCCCCGGCCCACCCATGCCCCGCTCCCCACAGCCCCACTGCTGCCTGTTTCCACGGGGAAGTGTGTTTCCCGTGGAATGAGAAAACGTTCCTGACGCGGGCAGCTTTTTCCGCCAGGATTTCTAAAAATAGGAACTCAAGCCAAGCCAAAAAAAAATAAAATCTTTATTTTCCTTTTTTCACTGTTTTAAGACGAAGCTTTTACTGTTGCCCCGGGGGCACCCACCCCACCCCACCCCCGCCCCGCCGTGCCTGTCCCCCACCCGGCGTGGAGGGAGCCCCGGGGTCCGTGCCGGGGACGGGGGGGGGGGCAGCGGCTCCCCCCGCCGAGCGGCGCCGGCCCCGGAGACCGCCCCCCCGCCGCAGACCGCCCCGCCCGGCCCCCGGCCGCCCCCCGGGAGGCCCCGCATCTCCCGCCGCCCCCCCCCGCGCCGCACCGGCCCGTCGCCATGGCGACAGTGACCTCACGCGGGGACGGGCGAGCGGACCGGTCGCGTAGCAACCGTCCCGGTGACATCAGAAGCCCGGTCCGGTTCCCACGGAAACCCGCGGGGCAGGGAGGGAGGGAGGGAGGCGGGGGCCGTTCGCGGGGGGGACCCCAGGCTTTGGGGGGGGGGGGGGGGGGGGACGACCGGGGCAGCGGCCGGGTCCCCCCCGTCCCGCAGCCACCGCCTCCCCGGGAGCCCCCGAGCCCGGCGGGAAAAGGGTTAACGCGCATAAATCAGCATATCTTAGTGACGTCAGCCGCGGGGCCCCGCTGCAGTCAACTGCGGGGAGGGGGGGGTGTTGGATAAGGAAATGAGCCCCGGCCGGCCCTCACGGGGGTTTTGGGGGGGTAAAAAGGGGCAGTGCATTCCCCCCCCCCCCCAAACCCTCAGCATCACCCAGCCGTACCCCAACCCTCCCCGGGCGGGGGGCACCAACCCCAACCCCCACACGGCTCCCCCCGCCCTGCTGGGGAGGGGGACGGGGGTCCACGCACCGTGGGGGACACCGCATCGGTGGCTCTTGAGGGAGAAGCACGGAAAAGGTTTAGGCCGGGTGCTCCTCACGCTGCAGCTGGGTAGGAGCGTGTCCCAGACGAAGCATCTGGGGTGAGATGCTTCCTGCCCCCCCATGCGCACCCTTCATCCCTCGTAAGGTGCATCCTTCCCCCCACCTCATGTGGGCACCCCTCACCCCGGCAAACACGCTCCCCGGGCCCTGCGCACCCTCTCCCGTGGCTCCGAGCCCTGGATGTCCCTCCAGCCTCAAGGGAGGCCTAAACCTCTCACCACCTTGGGCTACCAGTCCCCAAACTGGGATGGCTCATAGAGGGGTGACCGGCGTCACCGGGAGACCTTTGCAGAAGTTAATTCCCAGTGTCACTGGTGTCCCCAGTGGGATTAGCCACTAGATAGCACTCTTGCTTTACACACGGGCGAGGGAGCTGGCAGGTATTTGGCAGCAGGGAGAGGGGATGCTGAAGGCAGCCTGTTCACCCAAGCGCTACCCACCACGCAAGACATAATCCCAAACTGGGTGTGCTGCAGCAGCTGGGAGAAAGCCAGCTCCTCCAGCCCCACCGCCAGCCAAAAATAACCGTGGCAGGGTGACTTTCAGCGGGGAAGCGATCTGCACGACTGTAGGGGCAGGGTACTGCGCGCTGAAACGCAGCTGCCTCCGGGTCGGTGACTTCTCATCCCTTGGGATTAAAGCGGCAAGGATCAGGGGATGCTTTGGGTGGGGGAGAGGGCTACATCTCCGTTTTGCAGCTCACCTGGACACAGTCCTGTCAGTGAGATAACCGCCCCTTCCTGGGACAGCCGTCTCCACAGGAGAGCTATGTGCCAGCCACTCATCACCCCTGGGAGAGGCTGGATTCATCCCCATGACCCAATGCACGCTGCAAATTCCCCTCGTGCATTTATTTCCCTCTCGGTCGCTGTGACTCACGCTCTCCGTCTGCCTGTTTACAGGCTGTTTTCCCAAGGTCCCTGCGGAGGCAATGACCGGTTGGGAAGAACTGGGCTGCTTGCCCAAGTCCTTGAGGGGAAGCCCCCGGAGGTCTGGGAGTAGGAGGGAAGGGGCAGGAGTCGGACACCTGCATGCTGGGACCTCTCCAAAGTGACAGAGGCCACTGCGTATCCCACAGACCAACTACACCCACAGACTGGCTACAACCAGGAATCCGGGACGATGCCGGGGCTGGCAGCCGGGCGCCTGTGGGGCAGAAGGTGATACCACCCACATGGCTCCATCTCCAAAAGGTCAAGCATCACCAGCCTGGAAATGGTGCCCATGCTGCCTCCCTTCATCTCCCATCAGTGGCTCTCCGGCATGCCAAGCCCCCTTGGGCCAGGGATGGTGGGGAAGGACCTCAACAGAGTCGCAAAGGGATGGAGGGCTGATGGCAGGGGAAGGGCAGGAGGGTGGAGGGAGCCCCAAGGGCTGGCGGGTTGCCCTTGAAATAGCCCCTGAGGGAGGTTCCTGGTGCATGTACCCTGGCCCTGCATCCCAGCCCTGCCTCCCTGGGGATGCTGAGGGAGGGGGAGCGGTGGTGGGGGGAGGCTGCGCTTTGTGGTTTCACGGTGCATCTGTGCCCTTTGAATCCCCATGTGAATGTGGAGGTGGTAAAATGTCACCAGCTGGGCCGCGGGGAAGGGGGCCGGGAGCGTAAAACCCCAACAAAGGGCGGCCATTGTCTGAGGAGAGGCGGTGGGGGGCTGGCGGGGGAGCCCGCTGCGTGCCCCTCAGCCCCCCCGGCCCCCACCGCCCCACAGCTCAGGTGCCAGATGAAAAGGCAGCTTTATCCCCCCGGCCTCGAGCCCCCCCGTGGGAGGCGATGCAGATCCCCGGCATCTCAGGGCACAGCCCAAACATGCCTCCCTGAGAAGCAGGGGAAGGCAGAGGGGAGCACGGTGTACCCCAGCCCCCTGACCCCACTCTGGGCTGCCGGGGCCACTCTTCCCCATCCAGCCCCTCCATTCCCACATCCTGGCAAGCCTGGCCCGCGTGGGCAGACAGGACGATTCCGCTCAGGCTCGAGGAACAGCCCGGCCCCCTGCCCGGCTCCTCCGTTTCAGGGCCTTTTATGGCCATCGGCTCCGGCAGAGCGGCAGCCGGAGTGGCTTCCCAGCCTGCCGGGTCCCTGCCAGGCAGGGGGAAGGGACGCTGGTGGGGTCACCCGGGGATGGCCCGAAGGCGCCTCACCCTCCGCAATGCCAGGCATTGGGTTCTGCCGTGGAACAGCAGCGTTTTGGGGGGCACCACGTCCAGTACGCTGCCAAGTTTACTTTGTGCCTGCTGCCGTGCACTGAGATAGATGGATCGAGGGATACTCCCCAATATTCAGCAAGAGTGTTGTGAACTCCACAGGGTCCCGAGTGGAGGAACTGTGGCACGAAAAGCCCCCGCCCCCTGATGGAGCAGGGCTGAACAGCCCAGCCTGGCTTTGGGGCAAGGTGCCAGGGAGATGGTGGGCACCAGGGACAGGGTGGGTGGAGGAAGACGAGAGCCATCCCAAGCCCTCACCTCCATCCCCGAGCTGACAAGCTCCTGTGCTCCACCCCAGGAGTCGGCTGCACACAGGCAGAGGCAAAGCAGTCCCCCAGCCCCAGGGATGAAAGGTGTTGCCACAAACACCGCCCGTCATTTCCTCCTCCATGGCGGGAGCTATAGAACAGGTTCTTCAGCCACCCCCTGGCAGGATGACAGGACAGGGAGAGGCTGGGAAAGGTGCCAGCTGAGACTTGGCACTGCCGGTCAGAGTCGCCCCGCGCACCGACGGGAGAGGGGCACCCTGGATCCCCCGGTGGGAAGCTGAGCTGGATGGGTGCTGGAGGGTGCTGCGTGGTTCACTAACCTTGGCCAAAAACCCTCAGGAGGCAGCTGTTAGGGGAAAACGTGGATTTAGTGAGTTCACAGGGTTGGGATCCAAATCTACCCACCAGCTCCAGACAAGGTACAGGGACAGAGATGTCCTCAGCAGCTGAGCAAGGTGGCCAAGGCTGCAACCCTCCCCGCTGGGGTTGGTGGTAAGATACCCCCTCCCAGCCACAACCTGGGGTCCCAAATGGGGTCCCCATCCCCATTCCTGGGCCAGGGGCTGCTGGGGGCAGGGGGCAGACGTGCTGGCAGCTCTGCAGCACATATATCCCAGCGTGAGCCCAAGTGTGGGAGTTTACGGGGCTTTGACGCAGGAGACGTGTGATGGGAGAATTGTTGCCAGGCTCGGGGAGGGATCCAATCGCACCGGGGTGCTCTCGGCAGATTAAGGATTGGAAAGCTCTGGTAATTACTTTGCAGTATAAAAATAGGCCCAGCTTTATCCCTCGCCCTGATTTCCTGCTCCCGCCTCGCCCTGCCCCACTCCTCCCCCCCACCCAAGGGCGAGCAGATGCCACCCACCCAGCGAGCATGGCAGGAGGGCGGAAAACAGCTGCCGGCCTGGTGCTGGCGTTTCTAGGGTGGAGGGGGTAAAAAACAGGGAGGGGGGGCTCCAGGATGGGGTGGCTAAAGCAGCACAGCGATGGCATCTGGCTGGCACATGCAAACTGTGCGGATCGGGGGCCTGGGGCTCTTCTGAGCCTGGCCACGCAGAGAAGTGTCGCCGCATACTGCGGGGCATCGTGCCAGGGGAGGGAAGAGCCCAGAGACATCAGCAGAGTAGATGCCCCGTCAGGAGAGAACCACATCTGTAGGACCATCTGACACAAAGAGGGAGCACGGCTCCAGCTCTGGCCATCCTCACGTGCTGGTGGCTCTGGAAGGACCCAAGAGAAGGCTGCTCCAGACACAGAGCATGGGACGGCACGGATGGACTCGGGGCGTTTCCCAGACCTCCCATTTCCCTTTGCTGGGGCCTGGGCACACATGGTGTTTGGAGCCACAGGGACAAAGCATGTGGCAAACACTCCTGGACACGTAGTCCAGCCTGTCTTCTCACCTTCTCCCACAGGCTGCAATAGCTCTGGCCAATCTGTATCTCACAGCAAAACCAAAACATGGCCTCTCCCCCTTGTCCCCATCCTTGCACAGCATCGTCCTCCTTTGCCAGAGCCTGCCTGGCCCAAGCCAAAGGAAAAGGTTCTCCATGCACCCTCCCTGCGAGGCCTCCGCAGCACCCAGCACGAAGGCAGCAGAGCAGGCAGCAGAGCACGCCGGGACCTGTAGTCTGGCAGCAAGCCCCGGTGTGTTCCATGCAACCTATTTAACTGTGCAGGCTCCCACCCACCCCAGCCCGCCGGGAAAACGGCTCAGCTGCATCCAGAGGCTTCTGGGTGGGGGGACGGCAGCTGCCAGCCCCGTTCCAGGCCATGCAAACCTCAGGCCAGTGGAGCAGCACTATAAATATCTCCTTTTGCGAGACACGGTCACGCAGCTGAGATCACGTAAGGGGAAGCGCTGCCCTCCTGCAGGTCCTCTGCAGCCTCGGTGCCTGCGCAGCACAGCCCGCTCTCCCGGAGTCCCCCCATCTCCAGGTTCACGGCGAGGGCATTGGGGTGCAGAGCGGCAAGGCGGCTGGCAGAGCGGTGGGCGGACCGTGCGAGCAAGCGCAGGCGGCACTTCTGCCACCAGCACAAGGAGGGGGCAACGGCAGCCCCACGAATCCCACATCTGCCCCCCAGCCACCCTTTTTCCCCATTGCCACCCCCAGCTTCCTTTACAAGCACAACACCCCTAAACCCACCTCGTACAGAGCTGCCAAGACCCCGCATGGCACCCCCATGCCCACACACATATTCCCCCCTCCCTGCCGCACTCTGGGCGCTCTGCGCCCCTCAACCCGTGTGCAAATCCTGCAGACCCTCCGTACCCCAAAACCTGTGGTAGGATGGCTGGGAGGGGCAGAGCCCCCTCACCCCCACCCATCGGGATGGCTGCATCCCCTGTCTCCAGCAGAGCCCCCAGCCCGGGGGGAGGCAGCGGGCAGGGTGCCCTGACACCCCCCCAGCCCTCGCACGACGCACCGTCGCCCCCAGCCCGGTTTAGCAACCGAACAACCCTCCCCTCCGGCCGGTATTTTTCCACCCCCCGCCCTCGGTCCTTTGTTCTTTGCAAATCCCGGATCCGGCCCCCTTCCCGGCAAGGGGGTTGCATGCACCCCCCTAGCCCCCCGAAGATTCACATCCCTCCCTCCCCCGGCGAATCCCCCCGGGGTGCCCCGCTGCCCTCGGCGGGGGCGCGGGCGGGGGGGTACCGGGGCGGGGGGGGGGGGGGGAGCTGAGCCCCGGCCCGGCCGTCCCCGCCCGCTTGCCTGGCTGCGGCCGCTGCCTCCTTCGCCTCTGCCCTGCGCCGGGGCCGCCGGGGTGCGGAGCCGCCATGGGGTACCGGAGCCGCCCAGGGGTACCGGAGCCGCCGCGGTGCCGGAGCCGCCGGAGCCCGCCCGGGTACCGACCCGCCGCGGTGCCGGGGCCGCCGGAGCCGGTCTCGGCGCCGCCGCTCTCCGCTTCTCCCCGCCCTGAGCCGCTGCCTCCCGCTCCCCCGGGCCGCCACCGCGGGGCCCGGCCGGGGGGGGGGGGGGAGCTGCGTGCTCCCCGCCCCGCTGCCGGGGGGACGGGGACCAGGACTGCGGTTGGGGAAGGACCCCGACCCCCCCCCCCAATCCCTGCTGCAGTGGGGGATCTGGTCTCACCCCCCCCCCCAGCCCACCCCGCCGCTGCAATCCTCCTCCACCCGCCCCAAATCTCTGCCCCCCCCCCCGCCTTTTCTCCTGTGGGTGCTGCTGTCTCCTGTATCCCTGATCTCCACTCCCCAGCACCCCTCTGCACCTACGTGCACAGCTCTGCTCTTACCACCCGCCCTACAATCTCTGCTTCCAAGGGTGCTGCTGGCAGGGTGCCCCCCCCCCCAGCTCTCCCCTTTCCGGGATGTAGATGACCCCCCCGCCCGCCATAGATGCCCCATCAGCAGCATTCAGTCCCGCAGAGACACAGCCCCATCCGTCGTCCGTCCCCCCTCCCCGGGGAAGGGGGACTCCCTGCTCGTCCGAAGCAGTTTTCACCTCCCTTTCCCCTTGCAATAAGGACTCCCCCCCCCCCCCCCCGCCCTCGACCATCTGTGCTGTGGGAAGAGGTTGCTCTGCCCGGGGCTCTGCAGCTGGAGCAAGGAGGACCCCAAGCTGAGAGCGGGGCAGGATGCCAAGGGAGCACGGGGCAGGGGAGGGGGGCACAGAGCCACCCCCCCCCCCGCAAACCAGTAGGGTCTCCTGGTGTGCGGTAAGGGACATGCTGGCTCTGTCCCGAGGACAGGGGGGAGCAGCAGGTACTTGAGGAGCAGAGGGAAGGGGTGACCAGTCCCTCCTGCTTTGCGTTGGGGGAGTTATTAATTGCCCGGTGCCGTCGTGAGAGCAGTCCCCTGGTCCCGAGTTTCCTACATGGGCAATGAGGGGGGTGCAGCCAGCTGGTTGGGGAGGGATCACAGCGGGTCCACAGCAGCCCCAGCTTCAGGCTGTGCTGTGAAATCCAAGCACGACCAGACGGGCTGGTTGTTTGCCTTTTCTGTGCCCGTGCCCGACAAAGCGCCCGCGGGCAGCCATGCTGGCAGCTGCAGCCCACCCATGGATCCAACCTGTCTCCGGCCACCCACATCCCGAGCCCAGCTCTGGGTCATCGCAGCCACCCTGTCCCTGCCCCAGAGCTGCTGAGGACGAGCCACTCCGATCTGCTCTCCGTGGCGGAGAAGGACTCGCCGGAAAGACGGAAAGCTGAGCTGCTCTGGCAGGGAAAAGGCAAGTTAAACCTCCCTCCCTCCCTGTTTTGATGGGGAAATCTGCACAAATCCAGTGTTATCCTGGTGCTTTGGGGCTGGGGCTGTGTCCAGCTCCTGGCAGAGCCTGGCACAGCCCGCCCTGCTGCCTCTCTGGCCACCCGGCCGCTGCGCTGAGACCGCGCCAACTCGTTTCACCCAGGGCAGGCAATGACAGCTCCCTGCTGAGCAGGGCTGGACGGGGCCGCTTAGCAGCCTCTCTTGGCTTTGCCTGCTGGAATGAGCGGAGGAGGAGGAGGGCTGGTGTGCCGGCAGGGAGGAGGGACCGTCACCGGTCTCCTGGTGACACTTGGCCAACTCATTGCATCCGGTCTCTGCCCTCCCCTTCCAGCTGCCTGGGCTGGACTGGAGCTGCCCGGCCTGAGATGGCTGCCCCGCAAGCCACGCGTCCCCAGGCACTTGTTAGGGGCAGGGGATGCTGTAGACATGCAGGGGATGAGGGTGGCACCTCTGGGCCATTTGTGGGGTGGAGGGAGCTGGGTGACAGCAGCGGGATGGGGGGTGGCACTGTAGCGCAGTGAGCAGGAGGGAAACTGAGGCACGGGGGCTGCGCCCGGGGGCAGGTGGGAAGCTCTGCCCCGGCTCTGCGGAGGGCAGTGCCTGGGTGGAGCGGGCACGGCGCTTCCCGGGAGGGCGGCAGAACCGATGGCGGAGAAGATAACGCTAAAAATACGCCAGCCGCTTTGTTGCCGGCGACAATAGCCCGCAGTATTTTTAGCTGTTGTGGCGTTAGCGGCAGAGCGGCTTCTCTGATCCCACTGCTGCCCCATCCCTCCCTCGGTGCCGCCAGGCCCCCCGTGGCCCCCCGGGGCTGCTTCCCGGTGCTGTGGAAACGGTAACGTTAGAAACTAAACACAAACACCTCACCGGCTGCCACCCCCGGCTGAGTCACGGCGCTGCCTGCTCCCCTCGCCCCTGCCTCCCCCTCCCTCCCTCCCACCCCTTGGCCCCAAAAGCAGGAGCTGGGGTCCCCCGAGCCAGCTTCTCCCGCTTATGGGGGATTGCTTCTCCCAGGGCCAGGCTCGGGGTTGGCATCGCTTTCCCTCATCCCGGGACTCCAGTAGCTGGGGATTTATGGAGTAAACTCTGCTGAGTGGCATCGCTGTCCCCAACCCCATGACACCGGGATGTCCCCATGCTTCCCCACTACAGAGAAGCAGACCCCGAGCGGTGCCCGGCTCGCCAGCACGGCCCCATCCGTCACCCCCCGACGCGCCGGCGGCTGTGGCTCTGGCACAGCCCCTGCCCACTGCCAGGGATAAAAATAGCCGGGCAGGAGTAGGCAGAGGCAGAAAAAGCTTCTTCACACCCTGTGGCGAGGGCCAGGCTTGGGGTGCTGTACCCGACGCCTTCATCCCATCGAAGGGGAATGGGGTGTATGAACAGGGAAAGGGGGTTTTGGGGTAACAGCAGTGGTGGGGCATGGGGAAACGAGGCAGCTCGGCTCTGCCCGCGAGGGAGGTGTCGACACCGGGTGTCTGCCAGACTCAGCACATCGGTGCCCTCATCCCACCTCGTGGGAGAACAAGGGATGAACAGGACCCTTTCCCACCTCCCAGGGGTGATGAGGCTGCTGTGCTGCCCCAGCCCCCACGGGGTTTTTGGAGTGGTTTTCGGGGAGTTGGCAGGCTGCCATAGGACAAGTGGGGCTGTAGCCCCATAACCAGGGCTGTAGCCCCATAGCTGGGGCCGTGCGCACTGGGATGGCTGCCTACCCTCCACCACCCACGTCCAAAAACCCCCAGCACCAACCAGAAACCTACCCGATGGGAAGCAGCAATTTATGTTCAAGGGCCAGGAGAGCGGCCGCACCATCTCCTCCCTAAAATAAGGCAGTGGCCAGCAGCTGGGCTGGGGCGGGCGGCCGTGGCCGTGACTATGTTAGGATGTTCTGGGGCTGAGGGCAGATCACGTCGTGGGTACGAATTAATTAACGCTAAGCAGTTTTGGATGGCGTCCCAGGCTTTTTTTTTCTATTTTCATTTTAGCCAACTCCAAGCCTGCGGCGTCTGCTGGGTCCTGGGTCTGGTGGGGGGGGGCAGGGGACAGGAGCACCCATGAAGCTGCCTCAGTACCCGCAGGTGCCGGGGGGGCATTGTGGGCACCCCAGTAGCTTGATGCCTTCCTGCTCCCCAAAACACGGGTGCTCCCACTGACCCCAGGGCTTCCTAGCTTTGGTGGCCAGCACAGCCAAAGGCAGCTTTCAGGGCTCGATGCAGCCCCCACTTTTCAGCTGTGGGTTTTTTTTTTAACTCCCCACTCTGCCTGCAAGAGGCTCACACATGCTCTTTGTGCCTGGCTCGCAGCCCTGAAAATTATCTTGGAAAGGGATTTTTTTAATAAAAGTTGTAAGCACCTTCAAATGGTACTTTTATTACCCCAAAATGCTGTGGGGGGTGAAGGGCTGGGGCTGTGGGGGGCGTGTGCACCCAGTGCCTGCGATGGGAGAGTGGTTGGCCCTGGGTGAGAGGGTCTGGGGGCTGTATGTGTCCAGCTGTGCCCGCGTGTCCAGCTGTGGATGTGCACGCATGTCTGGCTGTGTGTGAGCGTGCCAGGGTGTGCGCAGTAGGGCCGCTGGAGGGTGCGGGCATCTGTGGGTGCGTCCTGTGAACACGTCGGGGCCACGCAGGGGAAGGGACATCCCCACTGGGGCGTGCGGCACCACTCGAGCTCAGCCCCCAGCGTCGTTTGCCACTGATGAAACAGGCGCTTCTCCCTGCTGGGCCTGTAATTCCAGAGTGAAAAAAAGGGTGTGGCGGCCGAAAACATGCCCGTGCCCCACGTCTCCTGTGCAGGGGGCCAGAGAGAAGCCCTGCGCCAGCCGGCCTCCCCTGCCCCCCCCGCCCTGATGCCTTTAAATTTAGCTCTTCTTCCATCTCTGGTTGTGTGAGCCAGGCCGGTGGCCAAAACCTGCGCAGCTGTATGCACCCCTTGGAGAGCAGCCACCTGCCCTGGGGGGCTTTGGGGTCCTGGGAAGGACCCGTGCCCTGTCCTTGCTCCCCGTGGCTGCCCCCCCCAGCACTGCAATGTCCCACACCTGCAGCCACCCCAGCCCCTGCCCTGGGCAAGCGGGAGGGGATGAGAAGGGTTAAGTGACATGCCCAAGGTCGTGTCCGTCTCCCCCTCCCCGGGAAGCTGTGGCAGAGCTGAAAATGACCGCAGGCTCAAGGAGGAAAATCCCTGCTGGGCGCAAGAAATAAAATCCCTGTCCAGCTTTGCTCCCCTGGAGGAGAGGGGAATTCTGCAGGCATGCCGTGCACATGTGCTCACTTCATCGGCACTGCCCACCTGGCTGAAAATTGGAGAGTGCGGCACCATTTGCCTGTGTGCACGCACCATCGCCCTGCATGTTTGTGCACGCTCACACACACAGCCCGTGTGTGGGTCCAGGTGTCCCACTGAGCCTCACGCTCACCGCGTGCCTGCATGTGCAACCGCGGGCTCGCCTGTGCACCCACCTGCGTGTGCCTGCAGCTGTGCGCACGCCTGCGTGGGTGAACACGTGTGCAGCATGGATGTGTGCAACTGGGTGTGCAAACACAGAGGTGTGTGTTTATACGTGGGGTTGTATGTGTGTGTGTGCTCAGTGCACACGTGTGCACATGCACACAAGTGTATGGGTAGCAGAGTGTGCACACGCGTGCATCCACAAGCGCACGGGGGCCCCACTGTGTGAGTGGGTGTGGGAGCGTGTGGGTGGGCAGCGTGCATGCCAGCCGGCGTGTGCTGTGCCCAGGCACCACCAGATGGTGCCCTGCCTCCATGTCACCTTTTGGGGACCCAAACCTGCACCCTGTGGAGGGACATGGAGGGTGCATGGAGGGGGACATTGCCCTCTGTGGGCTAATGACATTGCCCGGTGCTGGCCCATAGGTGTTTGGCCTCTCCAGCCAGGCAGAGTCCCCCACCACAGCCAGGGGAGGGTGACAGCGGCGGTGACACCTGCCAGTGCCGACGCTGTCTATGGAAACGATCAGGGTGGTGGATCAGCCCCTTGGTGGCACTGGAGGAGGGGACCTTGCTGCAGGGGGTGCCCTCGTGGCAGGGAACCAAGCAGAGCCTGGGGAAGCTGCGGGGTCTGTACGTGGTTTGGGTGGGTGGGCAGCTCCCCCCTCCCCTACTGTGTACAGCCCTGCCAGTGGCTTAGCCACATGTGGCATTTTTGGGTGTTGATGGCCCCCAGCCTGCAGTGACTCCAAACCTGCCCAGAGCAGGAGATGCTCGACTCACACCCACATGCGTGGGATAGGGGCTGCAGCCTGGCCCCCATCCTCATTTCCATGAGGCTGAGACCTGAACAAACTCATCACATGTGGGCACAGCAGAGGTGAAGGGGACGACTAAGGGGGGGTGGGAGTCGCAATTTCTGGTCCATCACCCTCCCAGCTCTATGGGCTTCAGTGTCGTCGTTCCCCCCTCCCCCAGTCTACCCCATGCACGTGGGTCTCTCTCAACCACCCCACCAGCTCCCTGCTGTGGGTGCCGTGAGCCCCTGGGAGCCGTCACCGGGCTGGGCAGGAGGCTCAGGGCCGCCCAGGAGCCACCCGGGCCCCGCGGCTCCTCCGAACCGGCCCAACCTGCCAAGGAGGCCAGACCTGCTGGGAGACCCAGGCTTCCCTGCTTGGCGGGTTCCCTCCCTCCTTCCCTGCCACCAGCCTCTCTCCCAGGAAGGGTGCCATCCCAAAAAGCAAAGGGACCAGCCTCTGCAGCAACACGCGTCCTCCTTACCTGGGGCTGGGAGGGGACGCGCTGCCCGTGGGGTGCCAGCCATGGGGTATTTTTTTGGCCACCCAGGGAAGAGCCATTGCACCCCTTCAGACAAAGAGCCCGGCACAAAGCTGCTTTGTGCCCGGACTTGCTGAGTTTTCCCTGCCTGCTGGAGCACGGCTTTGTCCCGGGAGAAGCCGGGGCATGTACGGGCACAAGCGTGTCCCAGTGCCCGGCGGCGGCCGCTCGACGGCTGTGCCGCCATGATGTGCCGCCAGTGCTGGGCCTGCAGCCCTCCCCAGCGAGACGGACCCGTGGGCACGGGGATGCGGTGCTGGGCACGGGAACCGCGGTTTCCCACAGGGTTGGGATGCAGGACCTGCAACCAGATCCCGCTCCCGCTGGTGCTCGCCCGGCCGCCGCACCGGGCGTGGGACACCCGCCAGCCGGGAATCCCTCTTTTCCCCTTGGGGGGCCAAGGGATGAGCCCAGAGATGGGGGCTGTGGGGGCACTTTGCCAGCACCGGTTGGGGCAATGGAGGAACCCCCCTATCCCTCCGTCCATCCCTCCATCCATCTGCCCCTCCGCTCCCGCCCCTCCAATTCACCGCCCCATCCCTCACTCGGCGCTGTCCCGGGCGGGGGGCTCACCCCCCACGGGTGTGCGTGCCGCGGGGGGGCGAGGGGCACACACACACCTGTGCGGGACCGGGCGCACCCCCGGGTGAGGGTTCGGGGAGGCGGGCAGCCCCATACCGGGCGGGGGCCCGGGGAGGCCGGTCCGCACGACGCCCCGCTGCCCTCCGTGTTTTCCCTGCAGCCTTTTGTGTGCGCGGCGGCGTGCGCGGGGAGGGCGCCCGGCCTTCTCCTCCTCCTCCTCCTCCTCCTCCTCCCGGTCCCCGCCCCCCCCCGGCCGCCATTTCGCAGCGCCGGCCTCGCCCGCGCCCTCTCCACATCATGGAGGACCAGCGGCGGGAGGAACAAAGAGCGCCCACCCGCCCCGTGCCCCGCGGCCGGGGACACGCGTGTGTCCCTCCGGCCCCTCCCGCGCCACGGCCGCCCCCCCTCCCCCCCCCCGCTATGTGCGAGTTGTATTTGAAGAGGCGCGTTATTTCAGGCCTGGCTCACGCCCACGTGTGATGAGTTTGTTCCGGCCTCAGCCTGGTGGAAGCCACACTGGGGACGTGCTGCCGGTCCTCCTCACCCCAGTACCCCCCCACCCCGGTCTCATCCTGCCCCGGCACTGCAGCCCCGCACGGGGCGCTGCCCTAGGGCTGCGCTGGCACCCGAGGGACACGGCACGTGTGTAAGGGAGGCACAGAGGGATGCTGCGTGTGCACAGGAGAGAGGTGCACAGGTGATGCGTGCACGTGTGAACGTGTGTGCACATGACTTGGGCACTCGTGTGACAGTTTGTGCACATGTGGTGGCGCGCATGGGAGAGTGTGTGCACATGTGAGTTGCGTGTACGGGCGTGTGATGACGTGACAGCACACACAACCATGTGCTCATGTGTGGCAGTGCATGTGTCTGTGCACACTCGGCAGTCTGCACATGTGACACTGTTCACAGATGTGACACTACACATTCTGCGCATGACACTGTGCACACGTGTGACTGAGTACACATTCTGCACACATGACACTGTATGTGCACGTGTGACACTGTGTATACACATTCTGCCCATGGGACACTGCTGATGTGTGACAGTCTGCACATAGGTGCATGCACACACGACCGCCTGCACACACAGCACCGTGTGTGCTCATGTGTGACAGCACACATGTGTCTGCACACATGGCATTGTGTGTGCTCACATGGCTGTGTGCCAGGCTGGGGGGGTGCAACAGCGAGAGCGTGTGTGAGCGTGCACACGAGTATCGGCGGGGGGTGTGTACATGGGAGTCTGTGTGTGGCTTGGGGGTGGGGGGGGTGAGCATGCATGTGGGGGCACAGGTTTGGCACCCACACTGTATGTCCAGGCTGTGCCCTCCGTTTCCTCCTCAGCGTGCGAGCAAGGGCTCAGTGCGAGGGCGCAGCAGTGGGTGTGCATGTGTGTCTGTGAGTGTGTGTGTCTGCACCCCCAAGGGGAGGTGGCTGATAGGACACCCCAGGCAGGCTTTGGGGTGCTGCAAAGGCTGCTCCGACACCCCCACCCCCCCGCCTCCCCAGCGCAGGAGCCCTGACCCCCCCATCCCTCCCCGCGGTGCTGTTCTGGGGGCAGCCAGCAAGGGCACTGTGCTGGGGGGGGGCAACCAGTGGGGGGCGCTGTTTTAGGGGGGCAACCTGAAGGGGGTGCTGTGCCCCCCACCCGGCGGGGAAGGTGCCCAGGGTGGGGGGAGAACAGGCTGGCCCCCTCACCCCGTGGGGACAGGTAGCGGGGTCCCCGGGCAGAGTGGGGTGCTAAGGGCGCAGTGTCCCTCCCGGGTGGACAGCCCGATCCCAGCCGTGCCCCCCCCCCCCCCCCCTTGCTGATCCCACAGAAACCAGCATCAGGAACGGGGGGGGGGGGGGGAGAGGAGCTTGGGGTCTCCGCTGCCCGTCCTGCTCCCCGCTCCCTGCGGGGGAACGGCGGGGCCGGGCTGGAGGCGGCTCCCAGCCGCTGCCGGGAAGAGGAAGAGGAGGGAGCGGGCGGCGCTGGAGGGCGTGCGAGGCCGGGGAATGAGGGGAGGCGGCTGGGAATCGGGGAATGAGGGGGGGCGGTTGGGATGCGGCTCCCAGCCCCTGCCCTGTCCTCCCCGCCACGGCCCGGGGACCCGCCTGCAAGGGCCTCATCCTGCCCCCCCGAAACCCTGCTGCAGGCGCTGTTCCCGGCTCCTTCGTTCATCTTCCACCCGCCTTTGATTCCCTTCCCCCGTTCAGGTTTATCTCGTCCCGGCAATGACAGCCCCGTCTCTTCTGTCTCCCTCTGCACACAAGCCTTTCCCTGCTATTCCTGGCTTTCGGCACCACCCAACCTTTAAACCTGCAAACGGGCTGGGACCAGAGCCCGGTGCCGTCCTCAGCCTCACAGCCCCTGCTTTTGCACGTACAAGCCCCCAGCCCCTGTTGTGCCTCCCCTCCTCTACCCCACGGTGCTTTTGCTGGGTGCCAAGCAGGGCCGGCAGCCCATGCCTTCAGCAGCAGAGGGGCCAAAAAGCCAGGGCAGAGGACACGGCGGGTGCCCCGGTGCCACCCTGCCCTGGGCAGCGGCTCGCTGTCCCGTGCGAGCTGCCTGCGGTGAGCAGCACTCCGATCACGGCTCCCATCCCCTCCCCGGTGCCTTCCAGCCACCAGCGTCAAGGCACTTTGCTGGCATTAAATATTCAGTTCCCTTCTCCATCCCCTCCCTGCAAAGGAGTTCAGCATCGCAATGAACCTGCTGGCCTGCTCGTGCCCTGTGCCAGCGGGATGTGTCTGCGAGGGTGCTGCGTGCCAGCCTCCTGCAGAAGCGGCTGGGAGCAGAGGAGAGCCACATCCCCCAGCACACGGCCGAGCAATGGCCCTGGGGACCAGGGTCACCTTCCCCCCCCCCCCCCCCACCTCCCCCCGACTGCTCTCCTGTGCATCTGCTTGCTGTGACATGGGATTCGGCTCTCCCCGCATCTCACTCCTAGGTTTGGATCTGGCCAGGAGCTGCTCCCTCTTCCCTACCCTCATTCACCTCCACCCCTCAAGTACCAGCTGGCCTATTCACCAAGAAAAGTCGCCTATTGAGCTGGGATTAATAACCATCGGGCCCCAAACAAGGTCACACAGGGGGTGGGTGGGGGCTCCCTGTGTGCCATAGCGGGAGTGGGCTGAGCGGTGGGTGGCTGTGCCCCCGCCAAGATCCTGTGGGATGGCCCGCAGGCACAGGGAGCAAAGCTAGTGGGGGTCTGCAAGGGGAGAAATATTATTTGGGGGGGGGTCAGCCCTGAGTGCTAGACAAATGCTGGGGCTTGGGGTCCCTTCTCTGGGGCAGAGCAGCAGCAAACTCTGACTCAGAGCCAAGGCTGGAGAGAGAAACAGGGAGCGGGTGCCCGTGGATGAAGGGAGATGGGGTGTGAGCACCCCCAGCCTTGGGAGCCTGAGCGAGCACCCCGGGCTGTGACAGAGGGAAGCTGGTCAAGAGCCATAATCCCAGTATCCAACAGTGCAACTGGGAGCCCGGGGCGTCAGTGCTGAACAGGGACAGAGGGAGGGCGGTGGGAAGAAGCAGCCGTTGCGGTGGGGCAGGGACCACGTCCTGCTGCCTGGGTGCACGGCGGGGCCAAGGGTGACAACGGCAGCAGGGGTGTTTTTCGGAGAGAAACAAATGTTATAGCTGGGCAAAGAGAAGTGAATTCTGGCTGAGGAGAGGCTGGAAAGCACCACGCCAGGTCCCATCACCACGCTGTCTTCAAAACCCCTGGGAAAAAGCACCAGCCCAAGGGGCTCCTTTACTTTTCGCCTTCAGGTCCATTTTCAAGCTTCCCTCTGCGACTGCAAAGACCAGGAATGTGCTGTGCATGGTCAAAATGAGAGCCCGAAACCTGCTCATGAGCCCAAAGCATGTAGGGGACCAGGACACCAGGTCATGGGAACGTCCCCATGGGGCATGCCCCACGTACCCGCTTGCTGCGAGGCAGAAGTGCCCTGTTTGCAGGCGGGAAGGGAAACATTCAGGGCAGCACCAGGCTGGGGGGTCATAGCAGGAAGATTTGGGACCCCCCACAAGGGCTGGGTGAACCCAAGGTGGGGCACGGCCGGATGAACCCCGTCCCAGCCTGGCGGCTCCGGCGAGCTCCAGGAGCAGAGGCGAGCCACCCCTGCCATTCCTGCAGCGTGGCATCATCGTTGCGCACGATGCCGCTGGAATAATTGCCGCTGGGCTGGGTGCCAGAGCAGCGCCCGCCTTCAGCCCCCCCCCCCCGGCAGAGGAGATAACTCAATCTGCCCCCTCCTGCCTCCATGCACTGGGGCGGGGGGGGCTGCCGAGCCTCCCCTTGCTCAGCCCAGGGGAACCCCCAGACTGGGGTGAGTGGGGAGGGAGGTGAGGGGGGGCACTGGGGCAGCCTCACAGTGCTCAGAGACCACTACCTTGCACCCCCCTGCCCTAATTTGAGTCGGCTGCTTGACGAAGCCCGAGGTCTTCCCGCTGCAAAGGCCACCGGAGCATTTTAAGAGTGTGCTTTTGCCCAGCTTCCTTCCTGGGAATAAACCACATCCTGGTGATACTGAGTGTAAAAAAAAAGCAGCTTTAACGGTCAGCGGCCAAAGCTGGGAGCCGGCAGAGCTGCAGCCTCCCCTCCCACCCCAGCTCAGCCAGTCCTGCCGGGGTTGAGGGCACACAACTTGCCAGAGCCCCGTGATGGGCCCGTTCCCGCTGCTGTTGCAAACCAGGATGCAATAAAACCCCATTTGGAGCCCGTGTGATGATGGGGAAGGGCGGAGGGAATGGCTGGTTCGCACCGGGCGGCTGCTGCGGGGTGGCAGACGCCTGCGTGTCGAGCTGCGGGCAGCACGCGTGGCAGCCGTGCCGTTTAGGGAGGCGTGGGGCAACGCAGCAGCTGCCTGCAGCATGGAGTGGTGCGCTTGGGGGTCTGGGGCTCAGCACATCGCTGCCCTGTCTCCCCATGCCCAGCAGCCCTTGCTCACCCAGGACTGGGAGGCAACAGCCCTGGAAGAGCCGCATCCCGGGAAGAGGAGCTTGGCCCCCGTTGAGTGCCTCCCCCCGAGCACCGGCTGCAGCCTGGGGACAGAAAGGGACACTTGTCCCAAGCCATGCCCAGCAGTCACACCTCCACCGAGCAGCGGGGGTGCTTTGATCCTCCAGACTCACCATTGCCATGCAGCCTGGGAGGGTTTTGTCCTTGCCTGCTCAAGCTAAAGCTCTTCCCAAAGTGTATTTTAATAATTAAACTACTTTTTAGACTGAATGGGGCAAAGGAAGCACAGCCCGCGGGGCATCGCAGGTTGCCCACTTGTTGTCCCCAGCCTGTGGGCAGCTCTGGCGCTGTCCCCAGCTCTGCCGAGCACGGTGCAGGCTGAAGCCACCGTCCCTGCTGGCAGCCCGCTGCTGAGACAGCACGGAAACACTGTGGTAACGCCAAGTCCAGCATGGAAGTTTCTGGAAAACTACAGCAGATAAGTCACTGCAGCCCCTGCGCTCTCAACCCGAATACTGACGGGTGGATTTTGCAGTGGGTTTTAGGCAGTTGGGGCTTTTTTGGAGGGAAGATGGAGCATGGAGCTGCGGGACAAGCGCGTTTGGTGGCAGCTTGCTGCCTCTGGGTTGGTAGGGTTCAGCTTCCCCCAGCAGCATCTCTGGGGCACATGGGGTACAGGCTTGGGCTGCCACGGGGTTTGGAGCCAGAGCCTGTACCCCATTGCCCTGTTCCCAGCCAGAGTTTGATATGGGGATTTTCTGTATCAGGCTGGACAGGGGCATGGCCCCCCAGTGCTCCTGCCCTGCCAGCGCTTAAAACACATCCGAGGAGATGTGTGGGGAGAGGACAGGCTCTTGGTGCAGGCAGGGAGGACTCAGATGGTGACCAAGGAGGGACACATTCCCATTCTGCATAAAAGAAAACCAGCATTTTTAGACACCAGCGGATGACCCTCAGAGAAAAAAAGCATCTTTTTTATACCTATATCCAGCACCTCAGTTCCTCCCCAGCTGTGGAATGAGTCTGTCAGGGCTCAGCCTGGATGAGTGGGGCTGGCAGTCGTGCCATCGGTCCCCAGGGAGCTCAGACAGCAGCATGGTTAAGGTGTGAACTCAGATCAAAGCCCTTCCTGCAGGTGGAGTGTGCTGGGTGCCGCATGTGTGACTTCTCCACTGTCTAATAAGGGGTTGAGCTGCAGAGCAGCCTGCCTCTGTGCTAAGGGAAAGGAAAGCCTCTCCCTCCCCCAGTTGCTCATTTTTGCCAGCCCCGTTGACCTAAGCATGTTTGCAGATTGCCGCCCCTCTGTCCAGCGGGATGGAAATATGGTCAAAGTTTATTAGAAGGGTGCCAGCCGCACATACACGTGTTTGTGTGTATATATAGGCAAAGCGTGACAGCATGACCTTTGTTTTCTTAGGAAGCCGCACTGAAAAGCAAGGCCAGGAGGGGAGGAAGCAAACAGGCAGGAAAGGGGGGGGACCCGGTGGGTGTATTTTCAGCTGTGCTCTGCCTCCCTGCAGCGCGGGAAGGCGGCTGGGAAGGAGGGCACGGGGCAAATGGCTGCAGCAGGAGCCAAAGCCCAGAGCATGACACGGGGGCTCATCCTGCACACTCCGCCTGGGGGCTGCAAAACTGGTCACCGTGTCCCACTGCAGCAACAGTGCCAGTCTGCGGGCAGCATCCCCGGGGCCACGTCACCCAAAGCCGCTTTCAGGATCATTACGGGGCATTTCTCCTGCAGAGCACAGCCCAGGGGCTGTGTGTGCCCCATCCTGCTGGGATGCTCCTCTCCCCTGGCACAAGGGCATTTACCCCTTGGTGTTTTGCTTGTGCCAGAGGAAATCTGCCTGCCAGGGCGCTTCCAGCAGGCACTGGGGCAGAGCGCACAGCAATAGGGACCTTCAGCTGCCATGAACTGATGAACCCAACCAGCTCTCGTTCTTGCTCATGCAAACGGCTGCCTGCACGTGGGGGCTTGCGAGCGCCTGCCCTTGGTCCCCAGCCAGGGCTTGTCCCCATCCCAACTGCCGTGGGGGAGACTGCAAGCCCCGCCAGGGTGCATTGGGCTGCGTGGGTGCTCAGCCACACTCCAGCCAGCAATCAGGGTGGCTGCATCCCTATAACAACAGGGGTGAGGAGAGGTGGCTCCGTGGGGTGGCTGTGACCGACGTCTTTGCTCACACAAGGCTGGTGGCTTTGGCACAGAAGCGCCGCTCTGGCATCCAAGTTCACCGGCGGTTCGCTGGGTGACTTCCCACGGTGCAAAGGTTGAGGCCCCTCGTGCTTCCCAGCCAAGCCTGCCGCTTCCTGGGTCCCCACCAGGAGCAAAGAATAAACCCAGGTGGGATGGCTAACGACCACGTACCTGTCACTGCTCAGCCCAGGAGGGAGCTTTTCTGCCATCAAGGACATGGTATGGCTCTGGGACTGCAGCAGGACTTTGGCCAAAATGCAGAGGGGGGCCAAGGCTGAGCTGGGGGCCGGGGGGGATGCAGGCAGGTCCCACTGCAGTGGGGCTGGCTGGGGACAGAGCAGGGCTGCGGTCGCTGCCCGGGGCCACCACTCGTGGCACTACCTAGTGACAAGGCAGCTGTAGGGACATCCCAGGTCAGGTTAGAGCCCCCCCAAAGCTGATACCTGGGAAGAGGTTGAGTTGGGCTGCTGGTTCAGGGCCAAATTTCAAAGTGTTCGGGGGGGGTCTGCCCGTGGGCACTGGCAGGAGAGCCTGTAGGTGCACATACAGCACCCGGTCTGGGGCAGCAGGGATAGGCAGTGCTGATCCCACCCCCTCGAGTGACCCTACAACAACAGACAGGCCCCAGGGAGCAGCTCTACACTCACCCCATCCCCGCAAGCAGCCGGTGATACCAAGCTAGCCCCAACACCTCCACCAGCGGGCAGCACCCCCGGCTCCACCAGTGGCCCCCACCACCCCAGCCTGCTCTGGCCTTTGCACCACCAGCACAACACACCCAGCCCCACCCGGTAGACCCTACCATAACAAACCAGCAGGTGCAAAAGAGGAAGGAAACAAGACGGTTAAAGAAAAATAAAAAACAACCCAACCAAAAACCAACCAAAAAAAAAACCAACAAAAAACCAGCCACCCCAGACCCGGCAAAACTGTGAGCAGGGCAAGCCGGGCTGCCACACATTTATTTTGGTGCAGGGGAGGGAGGAAGAAATACCTGCGGAGGGGGGAAGCTGGGGTCCTGAAGCCGCCGGTGCAGCGTGGTCCAGGGCTCCTCCCGGCGGCGGCTGCGGCGCATCCCGGCCCCGCATCCCATCCCGGCCCCGCCGGCTGCCGGTGCGGGGGCCCGGCCGGGCTGTGCCGCACAAAGGGCTCCGCTTTTAAAGCCCACGGCCCGATTCCCCCAACCCCACAGGGCCCTGATTGGTCGGGCCGGGGCAGCGCTGCCGGTGGGGCACCCCCCCACGCCGGGAGGGGGGGGGGGAGAATTAAAAAAAAAAAAAAAATTTTAAAAAAAAGGAAACAAAAAAGCAAACACCGGAGGGGAAAGTGCAAACCAACCCCAAGCACCGGAAAAACCGACCCTTGGCAGGGCACCGCCGGGCACCCCCCTACGCTGCTGGCGGGGGCGGGGGGGGGGTCGCAGGGGGGCCCGTCTGTTGCGCGGAGGGACCGGGCGGGAAAGGCTGGAAACCGCAAACCTCCTGCGGAAAAAAAACCCAACTTGCTAATGCCGGGCCTGGCGAAGCGGGGATGGGCGGGTGTTCACGCGTGTGGCCGGCGACGCCCGGCTCCAGCCCCTCGCCTGCGCCCGGCCCCTCTCCAGTCGCTGGCCTTCACCCCGGGGCCGCCCCCCCGCCCCCGTTTTATCCTCTGGTTTTAGGTTTTTTGGGGGGGGGATGATGTCCGGGGAGCTGTGTTTTTCCGGCTCGTCGGCAGGGGGTATGCTTGTACCGAATAATCCAGCCCTTTTGTGCAGGATGCTGGCCCCCATCCCCGTCCCCATCCCTGTCCCCCTCCTGCCGGTTCCTCGGGGCTGCGGGCAGGCAGGAGCCCTGCGAGCTGCCAGACCCCGGGGTCGCCGGGGAACCTGCCCTTACCGACACCAGCACCGGCACGGAGGAGCTGAGCTGCTGCTGGGTGCACCCCAGCGGGTGATGGGCGAGCAGAGCAATCCTCTTCACCCCGTCCCACCCGTGGGAAGGTGCCTCCCACCCCACCGGAGCTGCTACGAAGGGCACTGGGCAGGAGAGGGATGTTTTGGGGCTCGGAGGCCTGGATGGAGCACATTTAGTGCTTAGGGTGGCACGATAGCTCTGTCTGCTGCAGAGAGACAGAGCATGGTCCCGGGCTGCACCAGGTACAGTCAAGGATGCTTGTGCTGGTGCATCACACTTTTTCAGTAGCCACATGTTTGGCCAAGGGTTATTTTGGCTTCACAGGCTCTGGGCACATTATTGACCCAGCTACAGAGAGGGAAACTGAGGCACAGGGAAAATTTTATGCAGAGAGAGCCCAGGACAGCCCCAGATCCCCGTTGCCATCCCTGTCCCCAGCCTGGAGTGCCTCAGAGCAGAGCTGCACTTCTCACAGACCTCCAACACTGTGTTCCCCGCTTTAACCAACCTCTTACTGCTGAGCCACCGGCACCAGCACACATCCAGTCCAGCACACATCCAGTCCCCAGCAGTGCTGGCCACCAGCCTTGGCTCTCCAGGAATGAACCCAAGAGTTTTGGGGTGTTCATCCCAACAGCAGGGTTGGGGCCATTTTTACCCCTCCTATCCCCTGGGTCTTGAGCTGCAACTGTGCAGAGAGGAAGAGAAGGGGTGGAAAACCAAATGGGTCTTTTCCAGTGTCCAAAACCTCGCAAAATCCCACCCTGATGGGAAAAGTATCTGGCCCCATTGTGCTTCAGCCTGGGTACTTTAAAAAGTGTCTCAGGCTTGAGTCTGAGGTGTTCATGACCTGTTTTCTTTTAATAATTTCTGAGGTTTGCATGTGAAGCACCACCCCTTGGTGCCGGGCACCTTCCAGCAGGAGCAAAGCTACAGGGGAAGCACCAAGAGGTGTCCACGTGCAGCCAGAAAGCATGTGCACACGCGTGTGTGTATGTGTGTGCATGTGCAGATGCATGCAGGGCAGAGGAACTCCGAGGCCCTTCTCAGGCAGGATGGATGCTCTGGGGATGGCTGCAGGAAGGGGAGGACTCGCTGGGGAAGTGAGGGCTCCCGGTGCAGGCAGGAGGGTGGGCGCCACTGGGAACGCCAATCCCAAGCCCCTCTTTTGCCTTGAATTTCTGCAGTGGCAGCACTTGCACTGGGCTTTGTTCATGGGGCAGGGGGCGAATGCCTTGCTGGGACCCCCGACCCATCCTCTTTGCTCTGCTGCTGAGTTCTGCTCACCTCCCTGGGCCCTGGGCAGCAACGCGCCGGGATGGAGGGCCACGAGCTGTTCAATAATGACTCCCCTTGTTGTTAACTGGGCAGCCAAATTAACTCAGTGACTCTTCTCTCGATACTGTGCTATATGGCGGTCAATATTGTGCTATGTGGCTGTCGTTTCATGTCCTCATGAAGAATTTCCCTGGGCAATGCCAACAGAGATGGAGTTGGATGCTGTGGCCTCTTCCCCTCTCCGTGCATCTTCTGTTGGACTCATGGGTAGCTCTGCCTGAGCAGCTGGTATCCTCCAGGGGAGGGAAACCGAGAAACAGAAGCCAGGCTGGCACCAGCCAACCTGAGTGGAGCCTGCTCACCTACAAAAAAGCCCCAGATTTTAATTCAAAGCAGTGACCCAGGAGCCATCCCCACTGCTCTTCCCCTCCAGCCCCTGTACTGGTTCCCAAAGCAGGGCTCATCCGCACGCTGCGAGCAGACTCATCCGTGGCGAGTCCACCTTGAAGATCAGCGGGTATACAGAAAAAAAACATAAGGCCACATTGTACACAGGCTGTATCCAGGCTCTGTTTCTTTGATTTCTTTTTTTCTTTTCCTATAGGGAACCTGACCTGGATCTGGATTTCTGCTGCTACTTTGCAGGTAGGTAAAGCCATAGAGGGATTTTGATCAGGCTGGCTTTTTGGAGGCAGGAATTAACCCTGGAGCTGAACTGTCTGGGTTAGCAGTGCTCGGGGCACCCCATCAGACAGTGCTAATGATGACACAGCATCACCTTCAAGACTTGTTAAAACCCAGACTTTAACGAGATCACCAGGTATATAAAACCACACAGCCCTGCCGCAGCGCCCATGTGTGAAACCAGACCTGCTCAGAAGCGCTTCTGAAAAGTCCCTTTGGTGGCTATGGCAGGTGTCCAGGCTGCCGGCACTGGCACAAGTGGGACAAGGCAAGGTGCGTAGCAGGAGTTTGAAGGGTCCTGAGCTCTGCTTGGGTAGGGATGGAGGCAGGGAAGGGCAGCATAATGCTTTGGGATGCCCTGTCCATCCCTGGGACTCACCTCACTGCTTAAACCCTTCCGAGGATGATGAACGTCACTGCCCAGCCCAGGCCAGGCACATGAGGTTCACACTCATCCGTGCATGGCCCAAAATGGGCTGGAGCCTGAAGGAGAGGGATGCCACCAAACCCAGCTGCCTTTTCTCTCCTGAAGATAAATCTCCCACAATAGCCCAGGCAACGAGGAGAAAACAAACACAAATACTGAGCAGGGAAAGTTTGGCTGGAGCTGGCTAGAGTATCCTGGCAAAGCAAACGCTCCCGCTAGCGTTTGTTCCAGCTTTCGTGCGAAGACCCCTTTTTTATTAAATGGGGTCCTGACAAGTTTGCTTTGCCGCCCATCGGAGCATCCCTGGGGGGCCAGGCTGGCTGCAGGAGGGAGATGCGGAGCCAGAAAGGCCTGACCCCACCCAGGACCTTAGTGCTTCTTTCAGCAAGAAGTGTAAGAGCATCGCGACCCTTGGTGACATTGAGGCACTATTTGTCATCAGGAAAAATGCACGTGATGTCACTGGCAGGAGGCAGGAGGAGAGCCAAAAGCTGCAGAAAAGCAAGAGGCAGCCAGTCCCGTGCTCGCCGGCGAGCAGGCAGGGAGGCGCGACTGAGTGCAGGCAGGACTCCAGCCTCCCAGCACGGAGTCCTGCCTGCGCTCGGGCTCCTGCCTTCGCTGCTCTCGTGCAGCTTGGGCGTGTGTGGGGTAAGGCTCTGCCTGCACGCAGCGACACGCGCGCACGTGCACCACCTCCGTCGGGACGCCGTGGGTGAATTCAGCAGTCTGGCTGCTTATCTTCAGCCAGCCAAGAGCGGGAACTACACCAGAGCCGGTTTGGCCATGGGAACGCCGTGACCCAGCAAGGAGCTGGGGCTGGCATCGTGTTTGGGACAGACTCCTCTGTAATACCAGCTGGGCTCTTCCTCTGCCTGCAGCGACGTCTTCCCAAGGACCCCAGCTTTGCAGTTATTGCACTGATGGAGAGGGATTCCTCCCCTTCAACACACAGCAGCCGGGCAGCTGGGCTAGGCAGCCCTGGCTTGCAGCAAATTTGAGTCAAGCATTCAAAGCTGAAATGGGTCTTTTGAAATCCTCTCAAAGCAATGGGAGAAGGAGTCAGATCTGTTCAGGGCTCTTCAGCCAGACCCTGGGCCAGTGCCCAAGTCCACCCACGGTTCTGAGGGATTACAAGGCTGAGGCAGCCAGGAAATCAGTTTGGAGAAGGTCTTTCATGTCCCATGCACTCCTGGGACTGGGTTCAAGCCAGCCATGATGAAAATTCAATAGGAAAGGGATGGCTTGAAGTTTGGGGTAGGAGACAAGCAAGGTGACGCTCCGCCCGGGAGCTGGGAACCCAGCAGAGAGCCTGACCACCAGCCCTGGACATGCTCATCCCTACTGTATCACCTCTAGGATGAACTCTCTTCTCGGCTCTCGTTAACCTAACGGCTGTCTCACGGATCACTTAGGAGCAAGCGTGTGTGAAGCGCGCATCGTGTCATATGTGTGCATCCAGGTCTGGAGACTAGGTCTGGTCTCTGCTCCTGCTTCTTCCCCGGCATCGCTCACCTCCTGTTGTTTTTGAAGCAGCCTGTCTAGATGAGGCCCCTTGCCAGCCTCTCCGTAACATGCACACGTGTTCCTGTGCCTTCACCAGCTTCTCCTGGGCTTTCCTCCTGCTCTATTTAATTAGGCACTGAGGGAGAGGGACAGTAACCAACAATTAGGTGAGCTGGAGAAGTGCCCTGGTTTTCTGGTCTCACTGCTCTGAGCACCTTGGGAACCACTTTCCCCTGAGACAGGAGGAGGAAAGGGAGGGAGCCAAAGCTCTCAGAAAGATGGAGTGAAGCAGTGTCAGCTGGGAAAAGCAGGCAGTGGGTTAAATTGTGCAGGCACGGTGGGATGAGGCAGGTTAACTCCCTGGGAAGGAGAGAGCCTGTGGGGTTTGCTCCTGGCTGTGAATTGGTGGGGCTACGGGACCGTCATTGGACAGCATCACCTGGATGGAGGAACATCCTCTTGCAACTTCGATACCCCAGGAAGCGCTCAGGAGCGACAGGCCGGCGCAGCTGCCCAAGCTTGGGTCAGTGGCATTCCTGGGGAGGGATTACCTCTACCACTGACTGTGTGCCTGGCCCAGTTGGAAACAGCCCCAAGCAGCCTCTGCTTCTCTTTCTGTTGCCAACTGAAGGCCTTGGAGCTAATCTCCAGCATCACCAAGAGATCAGATCTTGGCCCTGCTGGTAATGGTGTGATCCCAAAACATTTTGGGAACAGAGAACTTGAGATGCTGAGCCAGACACTGAGCTCCTGGAGAAGACAGGGTGGAGCAAGGGACAGGGGTCTGACTGCATCCATGTGAGGCTGGAGGCTGCAATTCAGCCGGTGAAGGTGGTGACTGGGTGGGTGGCAGACAGAGGTGACCACAACCCAAAGCGACATGGAAATGCAATGGGAGCCAGCCGAATTGCAGCAATCCAAGCCTTGGGAGCATCCCTCTGCTCTCCTCGCTGGCTGGGACCTGCCTGAGAGGTGCTGCACGAGCCCCACGAATGGGCTGCTGCAGAGGAGGAGGATGCTTGGGCACAGCCCAGTTAAGAGGGATGACTGGAGCCCTGGTACCTGCATCCCACTGGAAGTCTAAGGCGATTGGAGACTTTCTTGGTCCTGGCCTCTCTAAAAGGTTCAGCATTGGCCTTGCCAAGGCCAGAGCTGTCTCTATGTCTGGCCAAGAAATTCCTGCCAAGACATTATTTGGCCAAAGTCCTGGAGGCAGGATAAATCAGTCTGGATTTGCAAACCCCAGGCAAGCGGCTGTGCGTGTGCTCAGACACGCACCCCTAGGAGAGGCCATTCCTTATCCATATCCACCTCTGCTGATCCCCCTTTGCTCAAGGTTGTCTCAGCCCTCGCTCCTGCTCCTGGCTCAGCTCCCTTGGCTTCAAATCCCATTAGGCTTCAGCAGCGTCCTCTCAGATGGCTTTTCAGAAGGCTTGTGCTCCATTCCCCCTCACGTGGGGAGTTCTGCCTGGTGACAGAGCATCCAAGGGGGATGTGCAATAAAAATCACCCATTTGTCCTCACAGCAAATGGCCTGGTGGTGGCAAGAGGCTGATCTCCCATTCATGAAGTGCATGGAGCTCCTCAGGGACTGATCCTGCCTTCTCTCTTGATGGAGCTGGTCCTGCATCCCCAGGTCCATGTTCTCCTCCAGCTGAGGCCACTGGATATGAATCTCCTGTTCCTGCTGCTGTGGAGGGGAGAGTTACCTACTGCTGCTGCCAAGCTCTGCCTTGCAGGGAAACCCCTTCTGGGGTGGAAGATCCTGGATCTGCTAAATTTCCCACTGGAAATAGGATATGAAATGATCTATGGAGCCAGTCCCTTGCTTGGCCATGGTCACTGGCACCTCTGACTCCACTCATCCACCAGGTGTGAGTCCCAACTGTCCTTGCATGATGCCACCATCAAACAAGTGACAAGTGGTGGCTGGTCCAGCTGTGCAGAATGAGAAAGGTGCTGCGGGAAGGCTGGCGGAGAGGAGGTGAGTCCGTCTGGGTGAGGCACATCGATCAGAGGCATCCGATACATTATTCATGACCAAACCGGGCTGCAGCTCAGGAGAAAGTGGTGAGCACGCACTTCTTGGGAAATACGCCTGTGAGAGCTGAAAAGCCCCCATCTGAGGCTGGCATTTTGAGGGAGAAGCCAAGATGCTGAACATCTCATTCTTCTGCAACACCTCCTCAGGCCGGCTGCCTGCAGCAAGCCAGGGATGGAGTGTGGTGGCCAGGTCTGTCCATGGTAAGGAAGGGGAGACAGCCTCAGCGCTGCAAAGCATTGCAGCAAAATGGGATCCAGCTCATCAAACACCCTGGTAGGTTGTAATGGTGTACCAGCTTCCTTTTGGCTTTTCTTGTCCAAATCCACTGATGCTTATGGCACCTAAGACTGGCCGGTGGTCGAGTCCCAGCACCCAACGGTGCATTGCACTGGGGAGTGTTTTGATCCAACATTGCTCTCTGTAAGGGCAGAGCAGATTCTCCTTGCTGGGACACCCCAGTCCTTGTTGCAAGCACATGGGGCTCATTTGAAAGTGATGCTCCATCTTGACCAGCAAGTTAAGGATGCTCTGGTTCCTAGCCTGGACATGAGCACAACGCTCAGCAGCAAGGGATGTGGGCCACGTCAGACTTTCCTGAGAGAAGGGAAGGGTGACAGAGAAGAAGGCAGGGGCACACGATGAGGACATCTGCATGGCTTCACATCAGGCGTGATTCAGCATAGAAGTCACAGCCCGAGATGGATGCGGTCCCCAGAGCTGATCGCATCTGGAAGACTTTGGGGAGGATACTAAGAAAGGGACCTTCCTCTCAAAATGTCCAAGCAACCAAAGCACCTGGAGAGCCCATCCCTGGCCAGCCAGGGTTTCTCTGAGAGCCAGGTCCCCTTCCAGTGGGGTGCGACATTCACACCAGCTTCAGCCCAGCTGTCCAGGGGAGCTGCAGTCAGGGCAGCGAGGGGCAGTGGTGTGACAGCAGCATCACCCGTGGGACCTGCTCCCTACCACTGCAGGCATCCCTTGGAACAGGAGGCAGCTGGGTGACCCATGGGACATCCGCTCGCTGTGGCACTTGACGTGATGCCACCACACTGCAGAGGGACTGGGGCTGGGAAGAGACGCAGGGCTGGGGCGCGTCTGCCTGGAAGTGCTTTGGCGTTGGGGCTGAGAGGGGTCCTAATGGGGGCAAAAGTGGGCTGAGGGAGGCAACAAGGACAGCCACACTCTACATTTCGAGGGAGGCCCTTACAGATGCCGCATGCTGGGTTTCATACCCCTCTGCCCACAGCAGCAGCCCCACGGGGCTGGTGGGCGCTCACACCCACCCCTCCAACCCTGCGAGCATCCTCCATGATGCTGCTTCTCTTCCTGAACCCATTTCCTCCCCTTCCCTGCACCCGAGGATGCGCTGCCTCTCTGGAGGCTGCAAATAAATCCACCAGGCCTGGGATACCAGCTTCCTCCCTGGAAACATCGCTGCTGTAATTCCCAGCAGAGCCAAGGTCGGCTCCATATGGCCGCGGGCTCCCCTCCGCCCTGCTCCCAGCCTGCCCAACCCGGCTGCTTCGCGGCTCCTCCCCGGTGCAATATGGTACCTCGCTGCCCAGCGCCAGCGCTGGGGGATTAGCTCTTTTTTGTTGTTGTTGTTGTTGCTTTATTAGCTAAACCTAACGAGGCAGCGTTTGTGCCGGCCCTTGAGGGCAGGTGGCCGGGATTTATGACTGCAGCGCTGCCGGGTAACCTGGAGCAGAGAGGCATTTAGTGCAGAGGAAAAGAGACCAGCACCCGCATCCCTGGGGATGCCGGGAGGACCGGCCAGCTGCGATGCCCAGTGACCTTTGCCGACGCCGTGTTTGCACCGAGCGAGAGCGGGCTCCCGCGGTCCAGGGGTATTCACTGGCATCGCTCACGCCAGAGCTGGCAAGGACGCTGTGCCATGCTGAGAGAGCACCCGCATTGCGAGAGTCACAGCTGGCACGGGCACGGCACTGCTCTGAAGGGGCATTTCACTGCTCAGACGGCCGCTGCGCATGAAAAGGGCATTGTAGGGGAGCGTGTGGGGCTGGGGAGCAGCTGGCATTGGCAAAGCATCGCCGTGTCTTAAAGGCGCACAGAGACCACCGCTTCCTTCCCCAAAGTGCAGTTTTGGACCTGGGGTTGGAAGGCAAGGAGGGCAAGACGTTGCTGGGGAGGCAGCTCACATCACTTGGAGGATGTAATTGTGAAGGGGACAGTCACACAGGTCCCGGCTGTGGTGTGGGGCCAGCTGTGTCCCTGCCCCTTGCACCCAGTGCATGCCAAGAGTGGGGTAGGTGCTGCCCGGTGCCCCACACCACTTCCCACCAGGTGCTGCGGGATGCTGTGCCCCCAGAGCGCTGACACCCAGATCCGCCTAGATGAAGGGGACCTGGGGACTTAGTAAAAGCCCCTTCATTCCCTTTCTTCTAAGCCAGCTGTGAGGACCCCCTGCCCACAGTCACTTGAAGAATCAGGGCGTCTGCCCCCACAGCTGCCTGCATCCCTGCTGCGCCTGCTGTGAACACCCCTCCCATGCCCTGCCCGCGGGGTACAGCGTGCCCCCATACCTGTCTGTGTAGGCCTGGTTCACACCATGGGATCACGGAAGTTTCATCCTGAAACTGGTTTTTGAACGGGCTCAGCTCACCCAGCTCAGCTCACCCAGCGTGAAGAGCAGGACGGGCAACACTTTATTTCAGGCGGCGGCATAAATCAGCCCGTGGCTGGTGTCGGGCTCTGCCAGACGTTCCCCTGGGGAAGTGGAGGCAGCCGCAGGGGATGTTTCTCCAAGCCCGAGTTTGCAGCTTGGGGCCTGAGTACAAATCCACGGCCACGTTCAGGTTGAAAAATGGGACTGGGGACACGCAGAGCCCTCCGGCAGGGGAGGAGAGGAGCCAGTTGGCCGCTGTGATTTCTCAGCTCACCGCTGCAGCCACCGCTGCTGCAGCTGGTTTGTTAAACCAGGGTGCATAAAGCGACTTGGGGATGCTCAGAAGGATGCACGGCTCCCTCTGAGGAGGCACCTGAGAGAGATGGGATGCGCGGGGAGGGTCAGGAGACGGCGGGACGCAAAGGAAAGAGCCGCACGAGACAAAAAGCACTCGGAAAAGTCCTCAGCAGCCAAACTCACTAGCCCAGACACGCCGCAAAGCACCTCTCGCTGGGAGCCGCGGCTTGAAAAGAGCCTTTGAGGAAAAGCCGGGGAGCACAAACATGTTTCTCCTCCTTCCCCTGGGGGGGGAAAGGTCCCACTCCACGGCAGGGTGCTGCACCCCACGTGGAGGGAGACACTCGTGGCGGGGGGGGGCTTGTCACAGCATACTTCGTTGGGAATGGGGGACCGGGATTGAGCATGAGGAGGGGGCTAAGGGGGGGTCCAGCCTCTCCAAGTGGTTGCTGCGGTGGAGGGAAGGGGGGGCTCTGCCTTCCTCTCCACCATCCCGTCGTAACGGGGCTGCCGGGAGCGGGGCGAGCGGTTTTGGGGGCGGCGGGGGGGGGGAACCCCCCCCCCGCCGCCCCCAAAACCGCTCGCCCCGCTCCCGGCAGCCCCACTCTCCCACGGCAGAGGGCGCCCTGCTCCACGCTTGCGAGTCGCGACAACGCGTGGGGGGGGGACGGGGACGGGGTGAGGGGGGGCGGCCGGTTCCCAAAGCCCCGAGCAAACCCCACTGCTTCCCGAAACAGGGATCCCGGCCGGGCCTCAGCTCCTGCCCTGCGGAGGGCGAGGTGGTTTGCAGCCTGTATCCCTGCATCCCTGTATCCCTGCATCCCTGCATCCTTGCATCCTTGCATCCCTGCATCCCTGCATCCCTGCACCTCTGCATCCCTGCACCTCTGCATTCCTGCCCCGGGGAGGACGAGGTGCTTTGCAGCCTGAATCCCTGCATCCTTGTATCCCTGCTCCATGGAGGGTGAGGTGGTTTGCAGCCTGCATCCCTGCCTATGGAAGGTCTTGTCCCTGCTGCTCCGGTCCTCCCATTTCCTAAGGATTCCCTAGAGCTGGATGAGGCTCGGAGTGGTGCTTCAAGGATGTTCTCTGCAGGGAACGGCTGCGATGCTGACATGGATGAAAAGACACCAAGGGGAGATGATAGAAGATTAAAATATCCCAAGCGGCAAGGAAAAGGTGAGGAGGGGTGACTGTTCCTGCCACCTGTAACAGAAGAGCAACTGGGGCAGCAAATGGAGACTGAAGGTGGAGATGCCAGCGTAGGTCATGCAAGGACTCCCCACAGGACTCCCCGCTGCAGGAGGCCCTGGGCACTCGGAGGTTTGCACATGGCTGATGAAAAAGCGGACGAAGTCATGGAAGAAATATCCATAGAAGTCTGTTAGATATGAAAGCTCTGACGTCCCTGTGCTGCTGGTGGCCAGAGGCTAAAGGACCACCTGGTCAATCCCACCCTGCAGTTCCTGCTCCTGCACTGCTCCTTGTGCATCTGGGAGACATCCAGGCTGGCTACCATGGGGCAGTGGTGGAGATGGACCTCTGTTTCCTTCTTGCACAGGCTGTATTTCATGCTGCGCTATGTCCTACCAAGACTCCCTCCACATTAAAAGCTAATGTCATTTTCTGGGCTACTTTTTTTTTGCCCCTAAAAGAGGCCAGTTGCTCCTACCCGAGAATACCTGTCCCATATGGCTTCTGTGTCGCTCGTTTTCATTGCATGAGCAAAGGACCAAGAAATAGACCATAAAAATAACTGCCTGCAGCTGAACCTCTCTGGGAAGCCTGGATACACAAAGGAGGTGGCTTTAGGGGACGCCGGTGTCATAGGATCTAGACTATAAACCACCTCCTTCTGCTGCAGGGACAGAGGCCCGCATTCGCGCAGAGGGAGGATCGGTGCTGTAATTCAGATGCTCTTGTAATTGCAGAGTGTGTCAGTGCTGGGAAATCCCCGAAGCTCATCGCCAGATTAAGAATTAGCTCCAGATTGTAGTGAGATGGATCGGCGTCCTGGCATGGTACCCTCCGGCAGCCTGTCGTAGCTGCTGCTGGTGCTATGTGATGCGATCAGTCCCCGCTGCTCAAGGGAGGGAAAAGCTGGGGAAGAAACCAAAAGAAGTGGCCGAGGAACAGGCACTGTGCCCTCAGACTCTGGCCTGATCCTGACGACCCGAGCCCTGAGCTGATTACCAGCAGCTTGATCTTTCCTCTAACACTGCAGCCTGGTGCCCACACAGGGCTGCCCGGGGGGAGTCGGTACAGCCGGCTGCCTGCTTTTATGGATGCAGTTGTTTCCAGCTTGGCTTTGCTGGCTGTGCATTGTGTTTCTCACCTTCCCCGGCAATGAAGTGCACAGGGCAGGGAAAGAGAAAGCTTCGTGCTAAGCCACCCTCCCCTGCCAGCCCATGCTGCCCAGGCGCGCCGGCAAGCCTTTGGCCAGCAGCCTGAAGGCCAGGAGTTACCAGCATTGCTCAGGAGTGAGAAAGGTCCCCTGGGGACAGGACTGGGGTGACAGAGGACACCACAGGAAAAGCCACTTTGCAGAAGGCAGCGCTTGGGAGGACAACGGCTGGCGTCATGGTGAGAGAGCCGACAGACTCGAACACGGACTGTGTGTCCCCTCCGAGCAAGAGCCCGCTCTGCTCTGGATCCCCTTTGTCCTCCTGTCCCCCTCCCAGGGCTGGGACACAGAAAAGATTTGTTGCAGTTTTCCTTGCAGGACTGTTGGCAGAAAATTTTGCCAGGCAGGAAACTTTGCAAAACCCCTTGGGGACACACCGGAGGGGGCAGGGAGGGGTGAAGGACATCCCTCCTGGGGGCTGTTTGGCCCCAAAGAGGAAGGAGCCCACGGAAGGCCAAGCAGACTGCTCTGCGTGCGGGCTCTGGTGCCCCAGGCTGCCATCTCTGTTTGCAGAAGACAACCCGCTGCCCCGGGGCTGCCAGCCTCTCCCAGCAAGCCAAGGCACACCGAGCCTGGCTGGGCTGTGATCTGAATCACAACAGCCTCCCCGCTGCCTGCACACATGGGAAGAGTGGAGGATGCTGCTTTGCTCCTCTCTGTGCTCCCCTGGTCTCCCTGAGCTGCTAGGAGATGCTTCAGGCTTTTCCTCTCCCTTGTCTTTTCTCCTGCAGCTCCATGTGAAAGCCCATCACCTTGGACTCTTGGCTGCAGGGCTGGGAGGTTCCCACACACGCTTTGTCAGCCTGAGGCCCAGTGATTTGTTCTGGAAATGACACCCCCCTGCCTTTTTCTTGCCCCTTTTCTTGCTCCACAGTCTGGCTAGGTGGCTGTTAAGTACCACAAACACCCCATGCTTGCTATGCCACGAGGTGCTCATGGTGTCTGGTCCAGCACTGAGACACTCTGGGGAGCTCATGAATTTGAGAATCCCCCAAACAGCCCAGGGAAAGGGGAAGAAGCTCCAGACCTGGAGGTGCCTGTCCCCCAGTGCTGCCTCAGCCCAGCAGGTACGGCTTTGGGGAAAGGCTGGAGCCACCACAGAGACCCTCTGGGCACCCAGACAAGTGGTGCCACAGGCATTTGGAGGAGAAGGATTATACACTGGAGAAGGAGAATTAAAGTCTGGGGCTGAGAGGTGAAAAGTAAACAGAGATGTTTAAATAGCCCAGGAGCTACAGGACATGCTGTGCTTGCTCCTGGAAGAAAGGATGGAAGATGTAGCAGTGAGGCAAGGTGGGATTTTGAAGTCATCTGACAAGTCTTTGTTGGTGTTAACACACACCAGTATGGTGAACATCCTATGGAAGAAAGTCCAAGGGGGATTCGTGGAGACTCTTCCAGCCCCAAAAGAAAAGGAAGGTGTCAGACATGACCGGCTGCGTTGGTTTTGTCAGATGAAGCCCTGGGCTGTGCAGGAGGCAGAGCTACATGTAGACTGGGGCTCTGCTGGCAACTGCCATGGCTTTGAGATGAGCTGGTGACAGTCTGGGGAAGGATTGGGCTGACAGTGCAAGGCAAAGATGCTGAGGAGATAAAAGCAGTTGAAACACAATGTGTTATCAACAGAATGAGGCCATGTGGCAGAGGACATGGCTGGAAGAGATCTTGGTCACATAGACGCCTGGGTTAGATGTGTGCTTACCAAGCCAAAGGAATGGGAAGCCCTCCCTGATGAGGAGAAACTTGATGCCATTGGCAGGAAAAAAAGCCACTGGTGTGGTTCACATGAGGGGAACTGTTTAAGAAGGACGGTCTGCGTGAGAGTTGCATGGGAGGGAACGCTTTATGAATGGGCTGTTTCCTCGGTTTAGAATTATTGATAACTGCGAAGTGCAAGATCTGGACCGCACATGGAGCAACGTGCTAACGCCAACATCCAAGAGCAGTCCTGCCTGCCAGGCTCTGCACCAGGCAGCTGAACCAGAGAGCAGGAGCGGTTCACTATTCCTTGGCCTGCCATCGGGGCAACCGGGATAAAACACTGGGTTCAGAGAAATTACACCTCGGTGAAGACCATCCTGAAGGTGTGACACATCCACTAGTTAAAAAACAAAGAATGAAGGTTGCCAAAACTGTAGGTAATAATCTGACATGAAAAGAACCACACAGGACACAAAATAACATGACTTCAGACCTCATTATGACAGGTACAGATGCAGTAATCTCTGGGCTGGAAGGCAGTGGTTGCCAGGGGACTAGTCAGCATGACCTGATTCTGCTTTTTCTGGGCAAAAAAGGGCAGTTTACATGTGATGCTCCATAGGGTTAATTTTTCCAAAGCTGAGAGAAAGTAGGAGAGAAGCTCGTTGGGAGGAATAATTTAGAAAAAATGTGAGAAAATATTGTGAGCTCTTCAGAAAGAGTTTTTGATAGCTGGCAGGTCACAGTGCAAACAGAGAGGAAACGGGTTTGGCTACAAGCCCATTCTGATTCAGTGGCGAATTGGAAACCAAAGAGCTACACATCACAACTGGAGGGGAGGGAGGACACTAAAAATCAGTCAGTAAAATGGAAACTTGAGATATTGATTAAGAAAGCTAAAAAAGAACAAGGAAAAAAATCCATGTTGGGCAGGGATGAGGATGACAGGAGATACTTGCAGGTAGATGGAGAACAAAAGAAGTGACAGCATTGATACAGTCTCCACCTAACACCACGGAGATGATAAAACTAACAATGATATGTAAAAGTTGTGCTTGGTAAGTAATTCCATTTGGAGGGCAGGAGGGGGATATACTCGTATCAGATGAGATATCATACAGACCACTGGAATCTTGGAAAGATATTAGAGCACATACAAGAGTAAACTCACAAGCCCAGAAGAGTCCTTAGAGAGCTGGCAGGGGTGTCCTGCCTTACTAATCTTTATTTGCAAGAAGATCAGAGAAATGCTAATGTTTTGCCAGAATTTCTAAAAAAGGCAAATGAGATCACTGGATAAATCAGACCTGTTAACCTGGCATCATGCAAAAGAGTGGAAGAGAATCTGAGCTTTAAGCAACACAGAACTAGCAGGCAAGAATATAAATAATGAATTGCCCTGTTTTTGTGGCAATGAGGTTTGGTACACAAAAACAATCCTGGATTTGGTAAGTGAAGGTCACTGCATGACCACAACATTGTTCTCATGAATGTTTTGACTGAGAACTCTGTGATACAACACAATAAAATATTTCCTACAGGAGCCAGCTACAGGTGAGCCTCAGAAATGGTTGACCTCTGTTGACACACAGGAGTCTTCCCCACGGGCTTCCCCTGGAAGGTGGATGCTCCTGAATCCTTCTTACCACTGATAACGCTGGCACATGACAGACGGACGGGTAATGAGATAAGGGCATCATAGTCCTGCTCAGTGGTTTGCTCCTTTGGTGAACTCAACCTGTTCAAACCAAACATCTTAGCAAGTCAAATGCAAGGAGCAGATTGTGGACTTCACATACTGAGTGGGAGGGTGGAAATGTTCAGAGCAACCAACTCAACCAGAGCTCCTACTGTGATATGGGACTAAAAGGAGCAGCACAATTTTTGGATGTTTAAATAGAGAGCAATGACATGGCTGATGCAGAAGTCCTGCCTATGCTTTTCAGTTTTGTTTTGTTTTGTTTTTAATGGTGATGAAATATGGGAGAAGATGTAGAAAAGAGTCACTGCAAGGAAGTCTGAGCATGGGAGAAAACGAGAGCACACATGCCTAGTCTGGTTATCTAAATGAAACAGAGATTAAGAGGTGTATGAGTGTTTTCCTAAGGCCACAGGAAAGCTAATTTCAGTTGTTGTAGGTAACACCGAACATTTACAGAGCAGAAACCAACAAAACACAAACTCTACAGCCTGTTGCTGACGTTAAGGACGCGTTCTAACAAAGTAAAACCTCCAGCCGTTTCTCATCGTGTTCCCAATCTCTCTGGCTTGGCAGAAGGAAGATGCACCACAGGTGTCGGAGACCTCACCCTGGGAAACAAAAGCCTCAGACACGCCCTTTGATCCCCTACAGCAATCCAAACGTACATATTCATCTCAACATACCCCAAGCAGGTATCCCACAGCACATACCTGGGATACTTACCTCTGCTGGCTAACATCATATTCCTATCAGTTCCGCATTAGTTGAAGCATTAGGGCCACTTAATGTTTCATTATTGGTGCTTGATCTCACAAGTGTCTTAAGAAGGTGGGGTTCATACAGTCTGACTTTGTTAATGTCTTATGAGGATAGCCGATGCTAAAATATCCTTATTGCTCCATCTACGCCCATTTTAATCTAGCACCTTTACACATTGATTTATTGTTTTACTGCTCCATTAACAAAATCATCCGCCTTAGTCTTCATCTGAGGTCCTATGACTCTCTTCTTTATACTAACTGACAAAACCCTTAACTAGCAGTTAAAGTTTTTTAAATTAAAAATGCTCTCAGGATCCTAATTGCCTCCATTTCAATGTTAAATGCTTTAACATAGGCAACAAACCAATGCCTAAATTCCAAAGCCAGGGTAATCCCACATTAGAAATGATCAGGCTTCTTCAACAAGAAGCATGGTTAATCATCAGAACCAACCAGTTTGTGAGAGACCGGGACCCTATGGTTTTATCTTCAGATCAAGAATCGGTTCCCTTCTGGAAGAGGTGTTTGATTTGGCATCCTCTGTAGGAGTAAGTGAGCAAAATGCAATGGCCTGTGGTGTAAAAGCCACATGGGAGGGATGGCCACTCTTTCTGGTCTGATCCTCCCAAATGCAATGTACCTCCATCTGCTTCACCAAGACCTGGTGGTGAGCAAAAGGGCTCCCTGAAATCAAGGCTGAGGAGAGAGCTCATCCAGCCTGCCCTCCTCTCTACCTTCAAGGGATCCCTTAAAATGCAGTGTAAAACAGTCAAGGGCAGAGAGCCAAAGTGTGGCTAACCCCAGCCCAGAGTCAGCAAAGGCCTGGGAGCCTCTCTGACACGTAAATCTTCGGCACGTGTCTGGAACTGCCACCAACCCGAAAGACTGAACAGGGCCTTCCTTGGAGGTCTCAGCTTGGGGAACTTGTTCCTTCTCAAAATCCTAGCCCTCAGCCCGAGGCTGAACCCACAGATCATGGTGCTGGAGGGAAGTCCTGTTAGATCAGAGCTGCTCATATGCCTTATGGCAGCTATGCCAGGATTGTCTTCTCACAAGTGACCCAACATGTTGTCTTGTGATGACTTATTAACTGAGAGGTACTTCTGGACACAGAGCACCTCCTTTTCCTTGCTACTTGGTGGAAGGCCGCTAACACAATGGGATGGGTGAAAGGTAGGAGGATGAACTGTGCACTGAAGGTGGTTCTCCGTCCTGCTTGATGATAGTGGGCATCCCAGTATTAGACGGTTATATTAGGAGTGGTAAAATCCCACCTTCAGCTATCACCTTGAAGCATTCCTCCGAAAAGCTTTGCTGCAGCTGGCAGACTTCATCTTGTCCCTCTGGACGTTGCCACATGTCTGCCATCTTCTCCCTTTCTCAACACCGTGTCTGGCTGCCCCACAACAGCACAGTACCCTGGACATGAGGACTTTTGCCCTGAGGAGACAGCAGTCAGCACACGGCATTGCCACAATTATCTCCAGGGACTCATGCAAAGTACATCAAACCTGTCCTATGCTTTGCATGCCAGTATCTCACGGTTGGAGGCCACAGGATCTGATGAGGGTGAATGCTTTGCCCTTGAGGCTGTTATGGAAATGATCGCTGCATCTTTGAAATGGAAGAAAGTCCTTAGTTTCCAAAAAGATGGACTTCCAACATCTTTACTGAGGCAAGTTCAAGCTCTCCATGTCTTTGGGTGCTCCATGGTGTGAGGCTGTGGTAGAGCTTAAAAGCCAAGGTTAGGGCCGTTATCTGTTCCTTTGACACAAAACATTCAAGGGCAACCATAGTGCTCCTAGGACCTCCCCAGGAGACAGCCCAAAACGGTGGAACCCACTTCTCCAAGAGGGACAGGCTGCTCCCAATGTCCCTGCAACCCCCTCTTTTTCCTGGGCCATTCATTTCTTGCTACACGAGCACAGAGCAAGAGCCATTGCTCTGAAATACGTGCAGGCATTGACTATCAAAACACAACTCTCCTCCACGGATTTGCCACTCCTGGGGAGCACGTGGGAGAGCAACCAAAGCCACAGCACTTTGGGGAGGGTCTCCCAGATCCTGCTTGGCTGCCGGGAAGGGAAACTTGGATGGGAGCAAATGTGCGAGGTGGGTGTGGGTGCATCTGCGGGTGCTTGGGAGCAGAGCTGCCCCACGCACTTGGAGTTGCAGTCCCCCACACTTAATCAGCACCAAATGTGCATGTGCATAAAGTGAAGAGAGGGAAAGCCTTTGTCAGGCAACGGCAACAGCCGCTGCGGAAACAGTCAGAGAACCCTTTTCCCCTTAAAGTTTACTACTTTTACTACTAGCCTGGCCTGGAAGCCTTTATTGCTCAAAGCTGGGACTTTGCTCTAACGCCAACCAACGAGAAGCATCAGAAAACCTGCGCCTATATATATAAGTGTGCTTGCACCTTTGTGTACGCATTCCTCTGTGTGTGGGTGTCCGTGTGTGTGTGAGCATGCCGAGGGGTGTGAGCAGGGGTTTGGGTGGAGCGGGAGCACACCTCGCCCTCCCCGGGTGCCGGTGTGGGGAGCCAGGTGGGGGGCTGCCGCCAGCGGCTGCAGGCTCTCTCCTACTGCCAGGAGGCTCAGGGGGGAAGTTCAGCACTTCTACAAACACAGGCCTCTCTCAGAAATGCCGACAGCCACTTCAGGGGCAGGTTTGCGAAGGAGCTCGGTGCCCCGTTGCAGAGCTGGAAGGAAGCGGGTGGCTTCTGCGGGGAGCCTGTCACCTCGAGTCCCCCTCCAAGCTCTTTGGAGGGTCTGCCCTCCCAGTGTCCCCCCACCATGCCACACACCTGTGCAACTCAGAAACACAGCTGGGAGCTCTTTGGAGAGCCCAGGTGAAGCTGTTTGGCATTGACATCCGCACACAGATGCAGAACCAGTGGGCACGGAGTGGCTCAGTGGGGCAGGGTAGGGGCTTGAGTTGCCGTTGGCAAACCCCCAGCAGAAACCCCGTTCTTGGTCACCAGTGAGGCCCAGCCAGGATCGGGGTGTCCCAACAATAGGGAGCTGTGAAAGGTGCTGAGGCTTTCTGGAAGGGACGTTATCTTTGCTGATGCAGGTGGCAAAGCTCCCCCAGGTCCAGACGAGCCACCAGCAGCATCGTGACCACCCTCCTCCCTGCTCTGGCTGTCAGCCCTCTACCAGCAGCAGGGCAGGTGCCTGGGGGCTTTTGGCCAAGAGGTCATTCTTGCAGCTCAAGACCTCAGCCCTGCTATGCATCCCGTGCGCTCAGTAGGAGACCAAAGCCAGGAAGCGTCCCGCAGGTCTGCGCTGCCTGATGGGCACTTCTGCATTGCTCGACTCTTGTCCTCGGGGAGCTTTTCCCGGGATTGACACCAACCTGCTCGTGCCCGCGGCAGGCAGAAGTGCCCGCCTGCATTTCATCTGCTGGTCCAGACTGGCAAGAGAAGGCTGAAACCTGGCCTTCTCTGCTGCTTGTGGCCCTCCCATGGCCCGCAGCGTCTGGGAGCCGTGGCAGGCATGCCTGCTGCACCACGCGGCATTTCTGCAGGCGAGGAGGCCTTTGAGAGGCTGGGATAATGGTTAATAGTGCTGTTTTCCTCTGCTCTGCTTTCCTTCAAGTGAATTACCAGGGTCTTGCTGGGAATTATCCTGCCATTACCCAGCGCTCTGGGGAGCTGCCAGTGATTTACTTAACAGCAAACAACACAAAGAGCCGGACACGGCGGGAGCTACGCAACCAAACAAGCTGGGGAACGTGCAAGTGGAAGAAAAATGCTAACAGCAGCCGGGGCGCAGGGATCCGGCCAGGGCCGCCTGCCAAAGATGGGCACGAGGATGTCCCCAGGAGCCACCCTCAGTTTGCACATGGAGTAACGGAGCTGTCCTCCCCCGAGGGCAGATTTGGCTCACTGCGGAGCTGAATGCAATGGAAATGTCAAAAGGTGGTAGCCCCACAGTGCCATGCCCAGCTGGCCAGGGGGGAGCCCAGGGCTGCAGCATGGGAGGAAAATCCAGTCCTGCCTGCTCCTGGAGAGCCGTCGGACTCAGGGATGGTCAGGGGGCTGTGAGCGGGTTGGCAGCAGAGCCACCCAGTGCCTGCACAGGGGGTCCAGCAGGGACAAAGAGTCCTGACATCCCCTCATTGCCTCTTTGCACCTTCCAGATTTTGTCCTTGTCACCTTTTATTGTCCCATGGGTGAGCATAGCCTTCAGACACCCATGGCCTGCCTTGTCCCAGCCACACTCCTGCCCGTGACAGCCTCTGCTCTGGGGGACCACCACGGTGCGAGCCTGCCCAGAGCTGCTCCATCCTCCCTCCGGCAACTGCCCTCTGCACGCAAAAGGGTGCAGACACCCCTGCAGACATGTGCCACCCATGCGTGTCCCCAGCACCTGCGCTGCACCCTGCCCACAGGCTCTCGTGCTCGCCATGTCCCCCCTCTCCTCGCACAGGCTGCCTCTGCACAGCTGCCACGCACCCCCTCCCCAGCGCTGTGCACCCCCAAACCCCCTGGCACCCGCAGGGATCCATCCCCTCGTCCTCCTGCCCCGTGCCCGCTCCTGCACGGCTCTGCACACACACACTCTCCTCCTGACACTTCACAGGCGCCGGGCGAAGGAGGGGCTCCGTCGAGTGCGAGAAAGTTGTTCCTACTCTGTGCTGGGAGCAACCACATTACTCACGACTCCCTTTTTAGTGTCGGTATGTGTTTCCCCCCTTCCATCTCCAGTCCATTAGCTACTATGGAAACAACATGTCATTGCCCGGAGGTGGAGTTCAGCCACAGCCAAAACAGCCGCGGATAAATTCCAGCACCCAAATTCACATCCTGGGGCAAAGCCCGCGCAGCTCAGCCAGGGAACGGGAACGGGAATGGGAACGGAGTCCCAGCCGTGCTAAGGGAGCAGATCTCAGCCCGGGCTTGCCGGCTGTGGGATGCGTGGGGTGCGGGAAGCACTGGCGGGGACCCCGTTGTCCCAGCCGAGGATGGAAACGACATGGCTGGGGAAGGCCGGGGTGATTTACTCTTCCGGAGCCCGACCGAGGGCGTGCAAGTGGCGTGGAGATAAACAGCAGATCCGCAGGGCCTCAGCTGCCTCATTTCCGCTCCGTCCTGCGGCACCCACTGCCCAGCCCGTGACTGATCTGCCAGGGGCAGCCGTGGAGGGGACGAGGCAGATCTGCGGAGCAGCCGGAGGGTCTGCACGGGGACCCCACCACCGCCGGCATGGGCAGAGCCTGTTCGACCCAGGGGCATCTGCCACAAGGATGCAGTGGAATGGCTTAGCACCCCTTGAATTCATCCGTATGGGCTGACCTCCAAGCGCTCAGAACCATCCTGCTCCCCTGTCTTCCCCCCGTCCCCTCCTCCTGATGGGTTTTTGAAGCGTCGCGTGTGCCGAAGCCTCCCCGGCTTGTGCGTGTGGGTGGCTGAGTCCCGGCTGCTGTGGTCTTGGGAAGGTTTGTCCCATGGGGGGATGGCACAGGTCAGAGGGGAGAGACAGCGGGGCGAGGGCTGCAATGTGCTCAGCACGTGCTGAGCGGTCTCATCCCCCAGCAGTGCCTTTTGGTCCTGCTTGCTCCTGGCTCCCGCCGTGTCCTTTCAAAGCAGACACCCGTCGCTGCTCTCAGCTGTGGATTTTGGCTGTCGCAAGGTGTCTAGCCTGAGCGATTTGTGCATCTCACCCAGGCCCCCGTCGCAGGGGGACACGAAGGGGCTGGTCCCTGTTGCACCAGTGCAGCCAAGGTGCCTGCTTGAGCTAAGCTGCTGGGTCCTGCTGCAGGGGAGCAGTGGAGAGGGGAGCACTGCGGGGTGCCCCCTTCAAACTGTGTCCCCATACCCTGAGTCACTTGGGTCTGGGGAGGGACCATCAGTGTCCCAGCGCCTGCCTGGCTCCCTGCGTGGGGAGTCATCCCCATGGCAGGGCAGGAGCTGTAGGGATCCAAGAGAGTCGCAGTCTGAGCGTGGCTGCTCATTGCCATATCTCCTAGGGACCCTGCGGAGAAGGAGGGCAGGCAGGTGTGGTGGCACATCCTGCCGAGAGGCTTTCATAGCAAGGGTGACTCCTGGCCCTGCTCTCCCCTGGCAGATGGAAAATGCTGGAGATAGGAAGCATAGCCCTTGGAAGAAAGAACTTTCCTTGGTGGCAGCCAGCAGTCCGTGACGGGGCTGTCCTGCCTGGCGCTGGGGCTGCCCAGGTGCCTGCCACTGCCCGCAGGCACCCTTCCAGCTTGCCCTGCCCAAGAGGCGTCATGTCCCACTCTGGTGGCTTTGCCACCCTGCAGTGCAGTGCCAGGACCTGAGGACAGCAGTGTCACGTACGGTAGGAAGAACTACCCCAGCACCTGCGATAGCTCACCCAGAGACGGGCACCGGAGCCAGCTCTGGCCCTAGCTCGGACCCCCCTCTCCCTTCCTCAGCTTCTCCAGGAGATGGAGCAGGAAAACCTGTTAGTCCCTGGGGCAGCCTGGGAGCGATCCACTAGCTTCCGAGTTGGAGCAGTGACCTGCGTAAGTGCCTGCCTGGATCAGGGCCAGCAGGAGGAAACTCTGGCCATGAGGCTCCCTCGGAGGAGGGAGGGAGAGACTGGAGGCGAGCAGGGATGCCTTTCCAAAGCAGGCAGAGAAATTGCCCGTCAGCAAGGCTGCTCCGGTAAGAGGCGAGCACCGTCTCTGAGAAATAACGGAACAAACACTGGGAGGAGGAAAAAAATAATGCAGGTTTCTAGAGCAGGGATTTTCAACCTGTTCTGCTTTGCTGATCTCCAAAAATATCCCACTAGAGATGCAAGTTCCTTTGTAGCAAACCATCACCACCTGGCAAGATGCTTGCTGGCCTCAGTTGCCCTTCCTTAAAAGCAGTTCATGGAGCCACAGGGATCCCCCAGCCACGAAAGCTGCAGCTCTCGAGAGCACTGGAAACACATAACAAACAAACCAGGCTGGTTTACCCATGCAGGAGCCCCATGAAACGGATTGCAGCCCCAAAACCCCAGGCCTGCCAGGGCACAGCCTTTGCAAGAGAGATGCTTGCCCCACGGCCACTAAAGAAGGGGCAGGAGGTTGCCCAGTGAAGCTGGGAGAAGCTGAGGTGCACCCCCAGGGATGAGCAGCGCTGGGGAAATTGCAGCTTCAAAACCATGCTTCAGACGTGGTGCTTGGTATGGATTCTCTGGTTACTAATAAAAAACCTGTGTTTGTGGTGGCCAGTCTCTTGGCAAGCGTGCTAGTGAGCGTCCTCCCTCTGCTTAGCCGCTTGTTTCCAGGACACTTGCAAGAAGATCTAGGATCTCCCCCTCGCCTCCCCATCAAATTTGTTTAAAATTGGTCCCATGGGTTTGCAACAATTAGAAGGGAATGGGCAGCATAAATGGGAGGAAGGCTCCCTTTCTTTGGAAAGCAATGTGGAAAGTAGCTAGAAAAAGTGCTGGGGGATGTGGGAGGGTGGAAGGGAGAGAAGAAGTAGGAAGAGAGTGGTCCTGCTCCTAAACGAGGAGGTTGACATATCCCTCCTCTCTGAAATCCTGCATGTCACAGGTATCTCCACTGAAGTAGGATGCCTGAGCATCCTGGCCTAGCAGGGGACAGTCATGAGATACAGATTGGTCCCAATGTCCCCAATCACATGCTCATCCTGGATTTGAGAAATGGCACCCAAGAAAATCCCTTCTAGGCAGGGATCTTCCCTGTGTTCCCATCCTGGGGTTAGGGTGTGAGCAAAGCCCCCATCAGCTCTGCAGCTGAGCTGCATGACACAGGGGATGCAGCCATCTCTGATCCCATGGTCACGGCATTTCTGCCAATATCCCCTTTGCCTCTGCCTTTAGTCACTCTGATGTAAGGAACATCCTTATAACACACCTCTCAGATCAGACAAACCTCCTCTCAAGTCTGCACAGCCATGAGATGAGTTGGCCAAATGATTTGGTTGACAATCAACGTTCCTCTAAAAAAAAAACCAAAAACCAGCAGGATTTGTTTTCAGCCTGATCCGTTCCCTAATCTGACTCATTGCACAAGGAGGGAGTGAGGTCGCTCACCAGGCAGGGCTGGACGGCTCCTTTTGGCAGCGGCACAGATTTTGATCAGCTTGAAGCAATCGTGAAAGTGCAGCCTGAACTTCCAGTGACTCACCCGGAGAAGGGAAACTTCCTGGCTTGTGTGTTTGAGCATTTCTGGAAAAACTGCTATATTTGGCATGGAAAATAGGAAGGATTCCTCTGGCCGCTTGAAATGGGAGCAGCAGAAATGACTCAATGGGCAGTTTAAGAGAGATGAACAAGGGTGCTCTCTAAATTATTCACTGTGATTCTCCACGTTGTGTGTTTTACCCACAACAGGCTCAATGGTGTCTGCACACAGGATGGTCCAGGCTCGGCCAGGAAGATGTGTGATTTATTGCTCCAACAGCAACCCTGCCAACGCGCATTGGCTGTATATTATTGACTACGGACATTATAGGCTGCTTCCCATCTGTTTACCAACAAATACTGCTCCTAAAGGTATGGTATTGTGCTTATCGCTACACGTTGACCCAGCGTGAAAAATCTGCCAATTTATATTTTCATGACATCAGTAGCTAGAAATGCTTTTCTTGCCAGCTTCAAACACTTTCAACTGTTTCATCTAGTATACTGGGGAAAAAAAATGAAGAAACTGCTCTTCTGCAAATTACTGAAGTTGGTGTAGGGGGGGCTATTTCTGAGGATTTGAAATGGATTCTTTTTCTCTCTCTCTTTTTTTTTTAATACTTGTCCAAATGGTTATTCAAATAGCTTGTTCATTAAACTCCTGAGCTGGTAAATGAAAATCGTCATTTTCAGATCACAACAGCATCACCTAAAAGAAAAAAAGATGTGAATAAATCCCAAGAAAAAAAAAATCAACAACTTTTCATGAAAAATCTGTTAAAAAGAGAGAGAGGGCAGTAAACATTTTCCATTGGATGAAATGCCAACCAGCTCCTGGTTAGCGTATATTAAATTAAATATTCAATTTGATCATGCACCACTTTTATTGGTGGATTAAATATTGACAAATATGTCTAGCGCAGGGACACGCTTCATGCCATAGCCTGACAAATCCCATGGCAGCTCTGCATCAACGCTTCAGGTGGGAAAACCTCCTCCTCCTGACGCTGAGACCCTGCAAGGCTGATGCCTGGGATCCACGTGGCCATGGCCATCGCACAGGGGCTACCCCTCTTGCCTTGGGAACCCCCGATGCCCAGTGTGGCTGTGCCAGCAGTGAGTGACCATCCCCTCTGTCCTGATGCTCAGGGCAGGGAGCAGGAACGGGGCCATGGGGCAGCGACCCTCTCCCAGTTGCTGAAGCTTTGGAGCCAAGGGACCTCCAGAGCAGGGAGCAGGACCATTGGATTTAATTCCTTCTGATTGCTATGCCGAATTTATCCAGTTGCTTTTCTCCTGTAAATTTTAAAGCCATTCTCCATGCTCCCACGGCAAGGAGGCTGCAGCTTGGCAATGGCAGAAGAGCTGTCCCTTTCACTGATGTGGAGCTTGCTGCTTCCTTGTGGCCTCACGCTCTCGTACAGGGAGGAGCTGGGCACCTGGCTTGATTTTCCAGGCTTTTTTCCTTCTCCCCACTCAGCCTGCTCTTTCCAAGGGTGCTGCTCAATGGGAACCATCCCATGCAGGAGAGTTTCAGCCTGGAAGCAGTGGCTTCCTTCCCGCCTGGCTGGAAGGCGGCCAGTCCCTCCAGCTCTCCAGCAGCGCAGGGGTCGAGCTGGGAGGTGAGGTGAGCGGAGGAGCGCTCCCATCCCCAGCACTCCACGTCTTCAGCCCACCAGAAGCCCCAGGAAGGAGTGACACACATTGGCATCGTATCAGAGAGAAGGGGCTTGTCTGGGGTTCTGCTTTGCTTCTCAAATGCTGTCCCTGGAGATTCGGTAGCTGCTCAAGACTTCTGGCCCATCAATTATTTAATTCCCTCCAGCCATGTGGTCTCCAGCCCTGAGTGCTCACCTCCTCCGCACAAGCCTGCATGTGGGGGGAGCAGGGTTGGGCAGGGGGATGTGGAGCTGAGGCTGGGCAGAGGACCCCCACCGGGAAGCAAAGCGGAGGCTTGGGGGACGGGTGCTGCCAGCTGAAGTGTTGAGCTGAGCACTTCGGCCAGCATCTTCTTGCCCAGCCGCATGTTGGCCGGAGGCGCAGGTTCTTCTGCCGATCTCCCAGAATGACTCCAGGCAAATCATCTCCCTGCTCCGTGCCTCGCTTTCCCCACCCGTAAAATGGGGCCAAAGATTTCACAACCAGTGTGAGCTTCGGTGGCATCCACTGACCACCACAGCAGCACACAAATGTGTGTGTGAGATGGTGTTTTGCAATAAAACAAGAGTGTGGCTCTCGTCCCTGCTCGCAGGGGCTACACCACCATGGATGTGTCTTTAGTGGATTGCTTAAGGCTGGTGGTCCCTGTTCGCTGCCGCTGCCTGTGCCGTCTCGAGGTAAAGCAGCAAGGCACGGCACCGCATGGCAGGCGCTGCTGGGTAGGCAGGACAAGCCACAACACGCGGGCAGGCAGGCGCTGGAGCCGGGTAGGTGTGTCACTGTTACCCAATAAATAACTCAAGCCCTAAAGCAGCCCATTGTAATTACAGGGGCCCCGCGCAGATTGAAAACGAAGAAGAAGGAGGAAAAAAAAGGAAATCAAGGTTCAGTCTTCCCCAGGAGGTAGCGCTCCACGGGGGAAGCGATAGAGGGGAGCGGTGATTTATATCTCTCCAGAGGAATTCTCCTTTCCAGGGCCGCCCCAGGCGCCGAACTGCCGCCAGGTTCAGCTGAGTTTCTCATCTGAATATGCATGAGCCAGTAATTAATTCTCTCTGATACTGATCCAGATTTAGGGTTGGTTTTGTGAGTGTGTGCGTGCGCGTTGTGTGTCCGTCTTCTCCCAGGTGTGCCGACGCGGCGAGGAGGGATGAGACCAAGGAGTGGTGGCTCTCCATGCTGTTGTCCCTGCAGGATGATGGTCATCAGCACCCCATGGGGTAGGAGCGGGGCCCCGGTCAGGTGGGGACCCCCATGGGGTGGCTCTGGGGGGTGTCCTGCTGGGGACAGCAGGAGGAAGGAGGACAGAGAGCAGGGCACGATCGGGGTCATGTGCCCAGGGCTGGCCACACCATGCAGCAATCCCTGCCCCGACACGCACCCAGCCTTGGGCACGTGCGGCAGGGGGGGGTTTCCCTCCTCCTGAGGACATTGCAAAGACACTGTGTTTGCAAAGCGCTGGGAGAGGCAGGGAGGGAAGAGAATCTGGCCTCGCCTCCTCCCTCCCACCTTCCTCTCTCTCTCTCATTTTAAATCTCTTCCGCGCATCACTTCTAGCAGTGGGACCGGAGCCCTGAGGAGTGAAACCACGTCTCTGGCCCAAGGCCCAGGCCTGGGGCAGGGTGTGGGTGTGTAATCTCTGTGTGATAGGCCCTTGCCCTGAGTCGGATCCACGGCGTTGTTCACTCGGGCTCGTGGTCACAACCAACCTTCAAACCGGGGGGTGAAAAAACAGAAAAATAATTAAAAGAGAGAAACAACTGTTTTCCAACTTCACCAAGCTCGCGCCCTGGGGCACAGGTCTCTTTCCCCTGCCTCTGGGGCAGGTTGCCCTGAAGCCCTCCTCACCCTTCGCTTGAGAGAAAGGCAATAATCAGCTTTGCTGTCTTTAAACCCAGCCGTGGGGCCCTGGCAGCCTGCCAGGGGCAAGCCAGTGTCATCCTGGCACGCAGGCAGGGAAGGACAGGAATTTGAGTGCTGGCTCCCGGGCCGTGGCATCACCGGCGCTGGACCTCTGCAGCCAGGAAGGTGATGCTGGGCTCCCTGGAAAAGCCAGCATCCCAAACTGGAGGTTTCCCTTGTCCCTCCATCATGTCATCACCCTGCTCATAGGCAGGAGCAGGATTAGCAGCAGTGCTGGGGTGTATTGCTGCTCTCAGCCTGGCCCTGGCTCCTGCCAGCACCCAGCGGAGGGAGGCAGAAAAGGATGCTCCCTTGTCACCACCTCTTGGCTAGCCGGGGCAGTGGCTTTGCAGAGCTGCAGAGAAGCCAGCAAGCATCTTGGACATCAAGGGACCATGGTGTCATTGCCTGCTGGGGTCAGGGGACCTGGAGAGGTCACACTCACTTTCCCGTGTTCTCCAGTCATGGGGGTTAACCTCCCTAGAAAGCTGTCCTCGCCCTGGGGCTCCACACAGAAGCCTGAAGAGGACAATGCCATGTCCTGCCTGCCATGTCCCGCTCTGGGTGCTGGCAGCAGGGTGCAGAGCAGCCAGACTCCCTACATGCCTCTGAGGGATCCCTGCAAATGTCTCCAGGCTCAGTGAGCAGCAGGCTGGGAAAGGCCAGTGAGTCAGAGCCCTGTTTTGTAACGCAGGGGGCAGAGCGCGTGTCGGAGCAGGGATGGCCGTGAGCTGAAGTGTGGGGCCCGCCTGGGCCTTTTGCAATCCTCTGGGGAAAGGCGAAGTCGCTGTCTCCATCCCTTAATTAAAGTGCATCACAGGGACCCGCTCCCTCCTGTTTACGTGGTTCGTGGGGATGGACAGAAGAGCAGCAGCCCGGGATGTGGGGAGGAGGACAGCCTCATTGGCCCTTCCGTGGGCTGGGGCGGCTAGTGCTCTCCAAGGGCAGTCTCTGTCTCCTGCGATGAGGTCTCAGCCTTGGCCCCACGGGCTCACAAAGATGCTTTTTGGATCCATGAGCCGGCCCCAGTGCTCTACACGCCTCCACTTCCTCCTGTGAGCACACATGAAGCTCCTTCCCACCTTCCCATCGCCCTCCAGCCCCCACCCAAAAGTGATCCTCCCAGCCCCACAGAGCAAACGTCCACAAAGCCACAGACCCCGCGTGGAACCCTTGCCCATCGAGGAACAGAAGGTGAAACAGCCAGGATGCCATCTCTGCCGGCTTCATGTCCTGCATCAGCAGCCTGACCTAGAAACACTACGACGTCTCGTGCGCCGAAGCCCGCGGATGCTGCAGGCTCATCCCTCTGTTTTTTCCAGAGCAGCTGAGTGACAGTCGCCCCTCCCCTGCCTCTCCGAAGAGCGTAATGAGAATTTCCTCCGAGGAGCAGCTTGCTGCGATGAAATAATCGCCCGAGCAGCAGGATCTTCGCTGGGGATTAGAGAGGCTGCTACTTGCTGAGCTAGGGAAACAGCCGACGAGGAGGGAAAAGTCCTACTGCCTCCTCCAGCACCTCGACTCCTTTGCCAAAGTGATCGCCTGCTGCAGACGGAACGAGATCCTAGGCAGAGCTCAGCCCTGGAAACTTCTGTGCCTGATGCTCGGACACTTTTGCAAAGTCCCCTTCCACCCTCCTCTCGCTGCTCCCTGTGGAACCGCTTCCCCAGCCCGGGCCGGCGGGAGGGGTGGAGAAGAGGTAAAGCGGCAGCTGCCTTTTACAGGCAACAGTTTTTTGTTGTCGGTTTCTTTTTGGACTGCTGAGGCATGAAACGCTAAGCTGAGCCAGTTTCTCTCTGCCTTACACGCAGGGGCACTCACCAGCCGGGTCATCCCGCTGCACGGAGGGACGACGGCAAGGGCTATACATGGATTTCTGACGCAGAGTGGTTTAAGGCAGTTTTGCTTCCAATCCAGGCTCAGTTTTTTTCATCTCCCCCCTCTGTCTGTCTTCTGTGGGATCCTAGTGTGACCATCCCTTGAGGATTGCTAATTTTTTTCCACAAATATCTCACATCTCTTTTTCTTTTTTTAACTGTTCACGAAACGTGGGAACCCCAAGCCCAAAGGAACATCCCTGGTTTGATGAGAAGGCACACATTAAAGCCAAGTTACACCAGAAGTGTTTTATTTTAGGGCTGGGCTTGGTTTGTTGGTTTTTTTTTTTTTCTTTTCCTCTTTCGGACGCATTTAGACTCACCGTCCCCGCCAGCCCCGCGCTCGGCAGTGGCAGAGGGCGCTCCTGCCTCCAGCCCTGTAAGCAACCTGCCCCAAACCCACAGCCGCTGTTGAGCGTGGTCTCCGGGAATAGACAGCAGCTGCCCTTGTCTTGAACACACCAAGCGAGAGGCGTAGCCAGCAGCGACCAGAAATCCCGGTTTCCACAGCCCTGTCCTTCCCCCCGAGCAGGTGGAGAGGCTCTCTCCCCGCTCCCACCGCCAGGTCAGAGCGGGACATCCAACGTGAGAAATTCGTTGTCCCCAAAAGGCCCCTCCTGACTAAACACCGGCTCGCCGCTGGCGCCCGAAAGCCGCGAGCGGGGCACCCTTGTGCCGAGAGCGGCTCTGACGCAAAGCGAGAGTTTTCCGTGGCAGCGCTCACAGACGGTGAGGCGGCCCCTGGGGCTGGGGGACGGTCAGGGCAGGGGACGGCCAGCCCTGGCATGAGGTCAGTCGGACGGTCAGTGGCTGACACGAGGTCTCAGCCGCCACGGTGCTTCCCGCTCCTGCCACGACCCTGAGGCCCTGACACCCGTCCCCCCCCTCCATCTTCATCACCTCAGGGCTGCTCCCAGGAGGGGCAGGACACTCGAGTCTGAGGAGAAAAGTGTTCCACGGTGTGACCGGGCACAGAGCAGCCTGTTTGTGGTGCTACTACGTTTTGTGGAAGGAACATTCTGTCCTGGAAACAGGGCCCTGTGGCCTCGGTGTCCAGCTGCTGGGCGCATGTGGGGATGGGGTGAGGGAGGCCGGCGCCATGACGCCTCGTGCCGCCAGGCCTGGTGCCAGGCAGTGCAGAGGCTGCCATTGCTTCTCTGCAGCTCTCCTGAAAAGCTGGGGGGCGGGAGGAGCCCGGCTCCCAGCGGCCGAGAGAAGGGCACCCTCCGCCCGCGGCAGCCCACCCCGCCGGGGGTCGCGCCCCTCCCCGCAGAGTGCCCCGTACGCCCAGCCAGGTGGCCTCAGCTCCGCTCCAACGCGCCGCCCCACGCCCGCTCCGGGTTTTCAAAACCACTCCGCTTTAGACAGACAGGGGCTTCAGCCACTAAGAAGCCGCAAAGCGTCAGCACAGCGTTCGCTCAGCGTTGTCGACCAATCCGCATCGCTCGATCCCTATATCCCGCCCTCCGAGGACAGGTTCTGCCGACTATTGCCTTAGCCTGGCGGCCATATTGAGTGTGGCAGAGGTGCTGCTCCGTCCGGGGGTGCTTTTCTTCACCCCCTCGCCGCTTCCATCTCGCCTTCCGCACCGGGGGACGCTTACGCGCGGCGCTGCCTCACTCGCGGGGCCGTTGCGGGCTGGGGAGCGGCTCCCGGGGGGTGGCAAAACCGTGTGGTTGCCCCACGAAGGGCTCTCGGCGCCATCTTGAGTGTGGCAGAGCCCCCTCACTCGCCGCGTCGGTGCCCCGTTACCCGGCGGCGGCGGGGGGGGGGGGGGGGGCAGAGGTGGCCCCGGTGCTCGCGGGCATGGGGGGGGACACGGCCTGGTGTAACGGCTGGCTGCGGAGAGGGGGAGTGTGGGGAAGCTCCCGGTGCGTGCCAAGGCGTGAGCTCGCGAAAGGTGTGTGTGTGTGTGGGCAGAGGAGCGGTGAGGCCGCCTGGATGCGTTTGTGGTTTTTTTGTTGTTTTTTTACTGTAAAATAAGCAAATGGGTGGGAATCCCGCATTTCTGCCCGGCGGCCGGCACCCCCGGCTGGCCGCCCCTCCCCCGCTCCCCGCCGGGGGCGGCGGTTGTTGTTGTGACAAAAAAAAGTTTCCGCGGCGCTCGGAACGGGGCGCAGGTTGCGCGGGGGAGGGGGGACGGGTTACCCCGGCGGCCACCGAGGGGACGGGGCTCCCCGGTACCACCCGCCGCCAACGGCACCACCGGCCGCCCCGGGCGGGCACCGCTTCCCCGGGCGCGGGGAGGCCCCGGGGGAGCTGGGGGGGGAAGGGGGGAGCAGCGCCGGTTCTCCCGCATTACTATTACTATTATTATTTTTAACTCTTATTATTTTTCCTCCCCTCCGCGGGCGGGCGCGCACGCCTCCCGCCCCTCCGCAGGCATGCGGGCTGGCTGCGGCGGGCAACGGGGCGGGGGGGGGGGGGGGGGGGAGGAATGGGGGGGGGGCCGCCCGCCCGCCGCCTCACACGGCGGGGCGGGGCGGAGGCGGCGGGGGCGGAGGCAGCGGGAAGGGAGGGGAGGAAAGGGGGCGGGGCTCTGCCGCCCACCGCCCCGCGCCTCGCCCACGCTGAGGCCGAGCCCGAACTCATCGCCGCAGTGTCGGCGGCGCCGGCGCCTGCCCCTTTAAGCGGCCGTGCCCATTGTTTGCGCCGCGGCCAATGGGCGCCGGCGGCCGCGGCGCGCGGGGCCAATGGGCGCGGCGCGGGGCAGCGCGCGCGCCGCCCCCGGCTCTATAAGAGGGGCCGTGGCGCCGCGTGAGTCCCCACTGGCTCGCGCAAAGCCATCTTGGCATTGTTCTGCCCGCGCCGCCGCCCGCGCCGCCACAGCCCCGCCACAGCCCCGCACGCCCCCGCCATGTCCGACACGGCCGTGGACACCAGCGCCGAGATCTCCGCCAAGGTGAGCCGCCGCCCCGCGACTCTCCCCACCCCCCAACCCCCCGCTCGCCGCTTTTTTTCCGGCTGTAATTCCCCCCCCCCAAGCGATTTTTTTTGCGGCTTTTTCTCTTTTTCTCTTTTTTTTTAAATTTTTTTTTTTTTTTTTTTTTTTTTTACTCCCCCCACCTTCCCGCCCGTCCCTCGTCCCCAACCCCTTCCCGTTGGAAGTTCGCGGTGGGGCTCGGTGCGGGGCCGCTGCCGCCGCCGCCGCTGCTCTCGCCGTGCGGAGCTGCCTGCGCCGTTTCTTTGTCTACAGCGTGCGGGAAACGTGCTCGCCGCCCTCGCCGGTGCTGCGAGCCCCGCCGTGCCGCGCCGGCTTCCGCGGCCCGCTGCCTCCCGCCTTCCCGGCGACAGCAGTAGCAGCAGCGGCGGCGGCTGCGGGGCCGTCCCGCCGTGGAGGGGCTCGGGGAGCGTGTGGGGGGGAAGCACGGTTGCGCCTCGGCACCCGTCTGCGGCGGGGGGATGGCGGCGGCGGGCAGCGATCGTCTCATTCAATCCGCTGCGGGAGCTTGACAGCCCCGTCAAACTTGGGTCCCGCTCGGCCCCGTCCCTGAGGGGGGGCGGGGGGGGCGGGTAGCGCGCTCCGGAACATGCACCGGGGGGGGGGGTAGTGACTGTTGTGGAGTTGATCCCGAAAAGGGGGGAAGGGGGGGATGTTTGGGGGTGGCGGTTGCTGTTTCGGAGTTGCGCCCGCTTGATGCGGGGGGGTGGGGTGGGGGGGGCAATTGCTGTGTCGGTGTTACCCCCGAAGGAAGGGGGGGCCGTTGCTATTTCAGTGTTGCTCCCCCCGGAAGGGGGGGGTAGTTGCTGTGTCGGAGCTGCCCCGGATGGGGTGGGGGGGGCTGGGTTTGCTATTTTGGAGTCGACCCCGGAGACGGGGGGGGGGGGGGCGCAGAGGGGTACGCCGGAGCTGCACCCCCGGGGGAGGGGGGGGCGGGGGCGGGGGTCGCGATTGCTATTTGTGGAGTTGCCCCGGCGGGGGTAGACCCCACGGCGGAGCTGCCCCGGGTGCGCTGGGGCGGCGGGGGGCTGGGGACTCCGGCCGCGGGCCGAGCTCCTCGCAGCGGGATAACTTTGCGAGTCGGTGCCGGGGGTGATGGGGAGCGGTTGGGGATCGCCGGTACCGGCCGGGAGAGGCTCTCCCGGGAGTCCCCGCTGCGGCTCCCGGCGCCCGCCTTTGTCTGTGAGCCGCGGCGGAGCGTCCCCCGGGGGCGCCGGGCACCGGGGCGGGCTGCGCTCCCCGCCGGGCCGTGGGCGGCGATGCGCCCCGTCGAGCCCGGAGCCGCGGCCGGGAAAGTTGCGGGGGGACCCGACCCGACCCGGGCGGGTGCGTGGGAAGGCGGCGGGGGATGGGGCGGCCGTGCCCGGGGGCCTCCTCACCCTGCGCCCCGGCCGGCACCGGGTCGTGCCGCTCCCGGGGGAAGCGGGGCTGGAGGGGAAGGAAAAAAAAAAAAAAAAATCCGACAGGGAGGAGGGTTTACAAAAAAACAACCAACGAAACGCCGTTTCTGGCAGATTTCGATTTCACTTCTGTTTCCCGCTCCCGCAGCCGTACCCCCCCCCGCCTGCCCGCCCGCCCGCCCTGCCTCCGCTCCGGGGCCGCGGCTCGGTCCCCGGAGCCGGGAAGCGGCGAGACGGGTCGATCCCCATCCCTCCCCGGGGGAACGGGGCCAAGTTTGCCGTTAACCTTCCCCTGCCCTTTACAGCGTGGCGGAAGGGGGCCTCGTCCCCGGCTCGCCCTCCCGGGGAGGAACAGGGGTCCGTGCTGCGGGGCGGGCGGAGGCGCGCACGGCGGCAAGGTGACCCCCTCCCCCCCCAAACACACACACCCGGTAGGCGGAGGGGAGAAGCGCGAAGGCACCGAGGCCGTTCGCCCTCGTCCCGCCTCGCCGTCCGGAGCGCTCCCGGGAGGCGGTGGCGGGCGGGCGGGCGGTGGGGGGGGGGGGGCAGGGGGTGGTGTCTCCCGCCCCGCCCGGGCGGCGGCTCCGCGCCGAGCGCCGCCCCCGGCCGCCGCCGTGCCGCGGGGCGCCCACCACGTGCGGCCCTGCCCGCGCCGCCCCCTGGGAGCTGAAGTCCGCCTCGCCGCCCCCGCCGGGACTACACTTCCCGGCAACCCGCGGGGCGCCGGGCCGGCGCGCTGGCGGACGGCCAATGAGAGGGGCGCGGAGAGTGGCGCGCGGTTTGAACGGCGGCCGGGCGCGTGGCGGCGCGGGGGGGGGGTGGGGGTGGGGGTGCCCCCTGCCGGCGGGAGGCGCGGGCTGCGGCGGCTCCTCCGCCGTCCCGCGGAGGGGGTGGACGTGGGTCTTTTGCTGGGACGGCGAGCAGCGGGCTGCCGGGCCTTTCTGCCGGGATCCTGCCCTCCGCCGCCGTCCCTCCCCGTCGGGAGCAGCCGCTGCGCGGGCAGTCGCTGGCGCCCCGGGAGCTGAGCGGGAGCGAAGGTAGAGCTTCCCGGGCAGTTGGTGTATGACTAAACACCATTGCTATTTTATGGACAAACAGCCTCGCCACACCTATAATTAGAGGCTCTGTCAAAGCTTTGGAGCTAAAGCAGTCCTGCTGCACGGACTCCTGGTCTGGAGGCTGCTGTAGACATCCGTCTGTTTGTATTGGACTGGGCCTGGGGAAAGGGAGAAGCTGTGGTCCTCTCTGCAACCCTGTTGCTAGCACAGACTTCATGACCTGGCATCCTGATGGTCGTTAAACTGAGAGCGTCTTCAGTGGTGCGGGAAAGGTCAAGGCTGGAGATCCGTCCAGCTAAAATCCCCAAGAATGCGTTGCTCCTTTGCCGGGAGGATTGCTTACGTTTTGTGAACGACTCCTTTTGAAAAGAACTGTCGGGCTTAGTGAGATGTGGAAACTCTGACTGCTTGATCTGCTCCGTGTTTAACTTAGGAAATGCTTTTGTCGCCCTCATGCCCGTGTGCCTGATGTGAGGCAGTGGCTGCAGAACACAGCAGCGCGATGGTGCGTGAGCAGTTAAGTGGTTGTGATCAGCCTCCAGGGAATAGCGGGAGCCGCTGACAGTGTAAAACTGTGCTGGAATTGGGCAGTGTGAAGGAGATGGCCTGGGAGTTGTATGTCAGCAGTGAAAGGAGGAGGGAGCTTGTGTTTTTGTTTTACCCCAGGGTCCTGGGATGCTGGTTTGATTAGGTGAGGTTCGATCAACAGGTGTAGCCGCCCCAAAGCTTGCTTCCAAAGAAAGTCTTTCCTCACTGCACTGGCAGCCTGGGTGCCTCCACTAATGGCATCTCTGTGTGCCTGTCTGGGTCTGAGTGGTTTAAGTAACCTGGTGGCCTAAAACCCCCGCGCTGTCTCACCGAAGCAGCCTGCAGGGTAGTAGAAACCCTCCTGAAACAGGAGCAGCGGCCACGCTAGCAGGGCCAGGGCCGTGCTCTTACCCACTGGTGTTTCCACGAGGAAGTGACAGTGGCTCAGCAGGAGTGAAAGTGCCCGCTCGCTGCGGGCTGTGAGGCAGCCGCAAAGGGCAGGTGGGAGGGGGGCAAAGCTGCTTGCTGCTGCAGCGAAGTAGGGAGCTGCCAGCAACTTTGAAACACCTCATGGTCGCTGCTGAAGCCGGCTGTGTGGCTGTGCTGCTGGCCCCGGGGAAGGGCCTCTCTGCTTTCCTTGGCTGGGGTAACGCTCCTTGTGCTGAAGGATCTCGCTCCAGCTGATGGAGGAACAGAAGGGGAGGAGGATGCAAGCAGAGATGCCAGTGTTAAATCCAAGTGTTCTTTATGCGGGAACATAAAGTTGGATCCTTTCAGCCTGTTTGCCGAGCGACTTGGCATGACATTTTGACAGTGATCAATAGCAAAAACACACAAACTCCCGCTCTCCTCTCGCTCTACTCGCAGTGGAGATTTGAACCGAACTAGCCAGGCACGGCTCTTGGAGCAGTGTAAAAATAGACTTCTTCCCCCACCCCATCCTGTTACACTTAAAGCTGCGAGCTGGATACTGGAGTCTCCTCTGCCGCTGCGAGAAAGACCAGGCGTGTAATATTTGCCGTATGATTTTCCTCAGGCAGGGCAGAGACCACAGTCTCTGCTAATGAGTTCCTGGGATTTGTTCCTGCTGCGAAGGTACCGAGCAGCCGTGGATGTCTGCAGCCCTGGGGCGGCGGAGCTCTTACGTTGGACAGGGCTGCTGGCTCTCCGTGGCATTGCAGGAGCTTGCGTGGACTGTGCTAAGATGGGCAATCAGCCAGCTCTGCTGCTGTTGAGCATATGCAGACGGCCAGCTCTCTGTGTTTGGGAGCTCAGAGGTGAAACAGAGCAGTCTCTTTTTTAGATAGCTGCTCTCTGGCAAGGCTGACTTGAATTGAGATTCACCCCCATGCTTTCCCGTTCCCAAGGAGGAGCCAGAATGTGGCGACCAAATTGCAGAGCAAATCGGTGTGAAGAGAAACCAGCTCCTGCTCTCTCTTGGACTGTGTTTTTCACACCTGATCTGCAGCTTCTATGACCCAGGCACCTGGAATTGGGGTGACTTCTCTGCTTTTCTGCTCCTTCCAGGATCTAAAAGAGAAGAAGGAAGTTGTTGAAGAAACAGAAAATGGCAGAGATGCACCGGCCAATGGCAATGCTGTGAGTATGGCTACAATCTGCAGGGAGAGGCAGCCCTTATGCCAACGCCTTTTAATTTTCCTCTCCCTTCTTGCTTTTGCTGCGATCTTGTCCCCAGCCCTGCTCAGAGGGAACCCCTCCAAGTGGCAGCACTGTGCTGTGCAGAGAGCCTTCAAGGCTCCAGGTTCAACAGATGCTCCCAAGCCTGTGGGCAGCTCATGTGTGTGCAGAAAGGAAGGGCTGGGCTTGGATCCCCTCCCCGAAAGCCGTGTGAGATTGTGTCCAGTGCTGCCACCTCCCTAGGCACTGGAAAAGGAGAGGGGAAGAAAAAAAAAAAGAAACCCTAGATTTACAGCATTACAGTCAGTTGAGTGGGGAAACACATTGTGTACAAGTAAACCGGTTGGTTTCCTATTTTTAACATGCTGGGGGAAATTCACTCTGCTGCATTTCAGTGTGTCACAAGAGCCTTTGCAGTCTTTGCCCTCGCCCCAAAGCTGCAGCCCCAAGTTACTCTAGACTTGATCCTTCGTGCCTGGGCTGTCTGCGTTGTGTGGAGGCAGGCAGGAAGCGGGGCGCGTGCCTGGGGCTCCGCTGGGCTGGTGCTTTGCTTTAGGCAGGAAAGGTGGGGACGCGCACTTCTGCTGAACATCTCTTCCCCCTTCTCCCTTCCCCAGTGTATTTTTTTTAAGTGATGTTTTGTCTTGCCAAGGAGAACGAGGAAAACGGAGAACAGGAGGCTGACAACGAAGTAGACGAAGAGGAAGAGGAAGGTGGTGAGGAAGAGGACGAGGAGGAAGAGGGTGATGGTAACTTTCTTTGTTCCCCCCACCCCTATCCCATGGCTGTGTCCTGCCCTGGACAGCAGACTCCTGAGAAGCAGAGGAGAGCTGAGAGCAGCATCTCCCCCTCGCGGCTGCGGCCAGGCGGCTCTCGCCAGCCAGGCTCAGTCCTTCCTCGCTCGCCTGGGCCACCAGTGCTGGGAGTGAAGTCAGCCTTGAATCCCTTCCAGCAGGTTGAGGACAGATTCCTTCCTTCCTCCCTCCTCCGGCCAGACGGCACTATACCGTGGCGCTGAATAAGCGCATTAGCCCTTCCGTGCGAGTAGTAAAATCTGCCCTTGACTCTTGTGATCACAACGGCTGCTGCAGACGTGAGTGCCGACTAGTGGGACAGGGACAGCCCTGGATGGCCATGCCTTGGCCCAGGCACAGAGGATAGGTCACCATCCTTGTTTGTGGAGCAGCATGCCGAGAGGCTGATGTGGTCCCCTCTCCTGGGCCTTTCCCGGGCTGGATGCCGTGTGAAAGCAGGCAGAGGAACCTGCGGCTCTTCCCTCCTCCTCCCAATGGGAGCGGACAGGCTTGTTTTCAACCTTCTCTGTCTGCAGTGTCCCGCATCTCCCTGCCCTCCCCTGCTTCCTGACCTGACCCAGCCTGGAAGTGGGTTTTGGCAGCAGCGACCAGAAATCCAGCAGTGACTTGCCGAATCACTTCTCACCCTCCTCGCTATTATTTTTTTCCCAAGATCTGCTTGGATGAATAACATTGTTTATTTTTATCGCTCGTTAAGGCTGGGAGAAAACCATTCTTGTTACGCTGAAATGAACTCAGGGCCCTTGATAGCTGTTACTAGGTTAATCCCCTGTGAATTTTCAGTTTATGTGCTGACCTACTAACCTGTTGGTTAGTTTTGGGAGACAGGGACAAGGCTGGAAATTTAATGACCGTTAGGCCAGTGCCTATTCAGACAGTGTAAGCAGGGAGAGCTGCCCCCTTTGGGGTAGCATCCTGCTCTCAGCAGCCTGCTGTCTGCTGTGCCCTTTGGTAGGAACTGGTTCACTAGGAAAAACTGGGAATCGTGGCCCTCTTCATGCTTGGGATTTTAACCCTTGGGGACAGAGTGCAGTGCTGCCACGTGCTGTCGTGAGCCCATCTACATCCAGCCCTGCTTCGGGGTGGAAGAGGAGGCAATACTTCCCTCTCCCTGCTCCCCTTGGGCAGGAGGGGGATGCGTGTGCCACAGGCGTATGTGTGTGGGGTGGAAGTGTTGCTTGGATACTGCTGTGACAAGCCCGGGGAGCTTTGGTCCCGCAGTGCCAGCCCTGCTCTTCCCAGCGCGCTAAGCGCAGGCACGATTTGGCATGCAGTGCTTGCAGGGATCCTGCGCGGGCTCTGTCTGTCCGTGCCTGCTGCCCTCAGGTGATCCCTGCCTGAGAGCTGCACCTGAGCAGCCGAACGCTGCAGGAGAGAGATTTAAAGGTAGCAAGAGCAGCTTGCATCAGCTTTTTTTCCAACACTTGTTTCCAAACTCCATCCTGGAGTTTGACAGCGAAGGGGAGCTTGAGGGTATATTTTTCTCACCCTTCTCCCCATCCCATCTCATTATTTGCTTTGCTTAAAGCAGCTCAGAGAACTAAAAATGCTCCCAATCAGCTTGGTGCTGTCACCTGACCCGCCGGCCAGCCCGGCGCATGTGATGGCTGCCGGTGTGTTGATCCATCGCTGGGAGCTAATCTTGGCCCTTCCCGCCGCATGGGCCATGCCATGGCTGGACACACGCTGGGGAGAAGAGAGGGGAAGGGAGGATGGGCTGACCTTAATCCCCCTGGCTGTCTATACGTGTGGCTTGTGGCAGTGGTTTAAAGCCAGCTTACTGGCCTTAACACTCTAAGTTTTAGTAGGGTCTCCTGTTACACAAGAGACTCGTCTTGGCAGCCAAGAGGTTGTTCTTCCTCTGGAGCCTCCAGTCTTGCCCCCGACCTCCCAAAACTGGCCAAAGGCAATGGACTCAGTCGTTCTGATCCACTGGCCTATTTGAGCTTAAAGTGGGTCAAAGCCCAGAGCTCTCTGTTCATCCTCCTCTGGCTGTAAGATAAGTTGGTAGCATTTGTTTGCCGTTCTGATAATTAGAAAGTGTTCTGACTCAGAACTAATGCGTTCTGGCTCTCTTAACTCATTAAAGATGGACTAATAGCTGCGAAGGGAAGCAGAAGTAATCTGGAGCGGTTAGGTGGAGCAGCCACTAGAAAGAGTTTTTTCCTCTCCCCCCCCCCCCCCCCCCCCTTTTGCTGTGATTTCAGTGCTCGCGGTAGGTGCTGGTTTTGCCGTCCTGTTGTCCGCACTACAAATGTGGTGTGAGCCAGAATCGATGCTGCCAATCCTTATTTCCTCTTTGGTGGGTCAAGCCAGTTGGGGGATGCCCTGAAAGCCCCTACGTCCTTGGGTACCTGCTGTCCTGAGCAGCGGCTGTGCCAGCTGGGGAGACAGGACACTGGACATTGCAGTGTGGGGCTGAGCCAGAATTAAACCCAGCAGGGAGGTGTATGGTGCTGTAACTCTCTGAGAGGGTCTCACGTTCCTCCCCTTCTCCATGCAGGTGAGGAAGAGGATGGCGATGAAGACGACGAAGCTGAGGGAGCCACAGGCAAACGGGCAGCCGAGGATGACGAGGTAGGAAGAGCAACCAGCCCTTCGGAGCCACCCATGTGCCCAGAGGGCTTGGAGGGAGCGTCCGTGGGGCTGGAGAGGCTGGGCTGGGCTCTGGGGCTGGAACGCCCTGCCTGTGCGCTCCCTGTGCCTCTCCGGGGACATGGCCCAGTTCTGTTTATACACTGGCCTGGTTAGCAGGGTGTCTGCTCCGGCTCCACCACTGGCCCTGTGTTGGGGAGCCCTGGGGTGCTCATGGCTGGCCAGGGCAGAGGCGCTCAGGGGCTCCCCGAGCTGGCTGCAAGAGGATTTTGCATGAGGGGGGGAAACACTTATGTTGCTCTGTCCTTCTCCCTGAGGCAGGAGAGCAACCCGAAACCCTCTCCTGCCTTGCTGCCTGCCTTGGCGTGGCTCTCACGAGCAGCCCCACTCCCTGTCCCCTCTCCTGATGGCTTTGCTTTCCCCCCAGGACGATGACGTCGATCCCAAGAAGCAGAAAACCGATGAAGATGACTAGGCAGCAAATTATTATTATTTTTTTTTTTAAATAAGGAGGAAAACAAACCAACAAAAAAGGCCAGCGCGTCCTCTTCACCCTTGGGACCCCCCCTTCCCTCCCGTTGCAACCCCCTCCCCACACACACACGCACCCCCTTCCTCCCCCCTCCGCCGTGGTCATCCTCACCAAGTAGAGTGAACCCCGTTCCCGGCCCCCCGGCGCGGCGCTGCCACTCAACGAACATACGAAACGATTCGCCTGTTAGCGGGGAGAGAAACCCCCCCTTCCCCCACAGACCCCCTCCCCCCAAGCACCAAAACTTCAAGGCCCTGCTTTCTTTCTTAAAAGTACTTTAAAGGAGAATTTGTTTGTATTTTTTATTTACATTTTATATTTTTGTACATATTGTTAGGAGGTCCGCCATTTTTAAGTGATCTCGGATTGACCAAAAGGGGGGCTTTGAAGTGTATATCTCTCTTGTTACCTATCTCTGACTTTACTTGTGGTGTGACCAGGCCCAAACCATTATCTCAAAGGAGAATAAAACAAAACCTTGTAAAAAAATTAAAAAAAAAAAGACAAAAATGCAAAAAAAAAAAATTTACAATCTTATTCTGAGCATTCCAGTAACTTTTTTTGTGTATGTACTTTAGCTGTACCATAGATCGTGGTTTGTATGAGGTGGCAAGGCCAAAGATAAAAAGGTTTTCTTTTTTTTTTTTTTCTGTCTATGAAGTTGCTGTTTATTTTTATTTTTTTCTTTTTTTTTTGGCCTGTTTGATGTATGTGTGAAACAATGTTGTCCAACAATAAACCGGAATTTTATTTTGCTGAGTTGTCCTAACAAGGCTGCCTCCCAACTGCTGCTTTTTGTTTTAGTTTTGATTTGTTTTAGTTTTTTTATTTCTTTCTCCTTTCTCTCCTTCCTTTCTTTCTTTGCTTTGGACTTGGGCTGGGAAGAGAGTTGGAGAGGGAGTAGAGGGGTGCAGGGTGTTGACGGGGAGGGTCTGGGGGCTGTGGTCCCGGCTGGCGTCTGCAGCGCAGTGCCATCCCCCTGCTGCTGTTGTCAGGGCAGGCGAGGCAGCAAGTTCTCACAGCTGTACTCCGTGGAGAGCTGCAGCTGCGCCCCCAGCATGGTCTCTGCATGATCCTGCACGGCCTGGCTGCTTCTGGGATCGGTAGGGACAGGTTAGGCTGGGAAACCATCAGAGAGAGGCTAAATGAAAGCGAGCTGGGGTGTGTGGCTATGGGGTGCTCAGCAATCCTGCTGTCCCTCTACAATCAGATGCGTTGGGAATTGCTTGTGGCTAGTGTGGGGTTGAGAAACCCATCCCAGAAGTCCTTCCTTGCAATGTCTGCTGTGGGTGGGTGACCCCCCGGTTGTGGGATGGCGGGTGCTGAGGCTGTGCAAATGCCTCAGTTCCTTCAGGCTGTGTGGGGCAGCATGGGGCTCGTTTACAGCATCACTGGCAGCGGGCTAGGATGTGTGTGCTGGAGGAGGCAGTGTTCAGCAGGGATTGAATTCAGCCAGAACTGGTCCCTGAGGGATGCTCCAGCCTGCACCAGCCATCCAGCAATTTCTGGGGTGACAGGTTAGCAGACAGGTGGTGGGACCCTGGGAGGCAGGCTGGGGTTTGTCTGTCCACTTTAACCAAACCAAAATGCTGTAATTTAGCCTAGACCTCTGCTGCTTTACTCCTAACCTTCCTCCAACTCATTTTTCCTCCCTCCTCTAGGGTGTTGGAGCTCAGAATAGCTCAGCCTGCTCTTCCAGGTATGCGGAGACATGTTTGCAGGAACCCACCTTGTATCTGTGCCTCCCAAACCCTCGCCCCGGCTCTGGCGAGTCCCCTTTGCCCTGCTGAAGCCCTGCCAGATGGCCTCGTTTCCTCCTCTCGCCTTGCAATCCGGGCAGTTAGCACTGAGATGTTGGGGGGTGATTTTTATTCAATTTTTTCTTTTTTTTTTTTTAAAAGAAGAGGAACCGTCGTGCATTTAATATGCTGGCTGTGAGGATCACAGCTCCTCCTGATCTCTGGGAGCAACCAGGTCATTTACTCTGTATTTACACTGGTGGCAAATAAGCTCAAAATCTGGCTCCTTGTCCTTAATTATCCAACTAATCATGGTGCTAGCTGATAGCTTATCAGATTTACCGCCTCGATTTACAGGCCATATCCAGCCCTGCCTCTGGCCCGCCAGGGTGATGGGGTGCTCACGGCAGGGCTGGAGGCCAGAGCTAGATTTGATTAGCAGGTGCTCTGATGTCCCCGATGGGATGGACGGCATGGGAGCAGCAACCAGCGCTGCTGAGCGTTGCCGAGTGTCACCGTACGGCTGGGTGGTGCTTTGTCGTGCAGCACCGGCAGCTGTGCCTGTGTCCCTGCCGCAGCTGCCTCGTGCGTGGCTCGTGCGCCACGATGGACTCCGACGACGTGATGGACTCCGACGTGTGATTCGAGCTGGTGCTTGCAGATTTGCGAGGCAAATTATTCAAATAAGCTTCTGCAGCTGAAGAGCTGGTGAGAGCAGGCCATCGAAACGTGGGGACCCTGCATGCACAGCTGGCATGAGGCCCCCAGGGGGAGATTTTGGGGGAGCAGCGGCCTTACTGCCCCCCACTGCAGAGCAGGGCCAGTCCTATGGCCTGCAGCCCCCCAAAACCTGGTGGTCTTGCGTAGTAGGGTCCTCTTTGGTCTGGAGTGTGGGGTGAAAATGGAGGCTGTTCCCAGCCAGACAGGCTGGCGATGGATAGGGCACGGAGCAGCTGGGTGGGAGGAGAGGGGAGGCCTGAGGGACCCCTCAGCCCCACAGCTCCTGGTCCTCACCGGGTTGCCATGATCCCTGTGGCCACTGGTGATGGAGAGGGGAAGTCCCGCTCCGTCACCTCCAGCTGTGCAGGGCAGCCCTGGTGTTCCTGCACCCTGTCTCTACCCCTCCGTAGCTGGGTCCCGGCAGGGTCTGGCAGGTCCCGGGGGGGTCTGGCAGCCCCCTGCCACCCCATGCCCCCTGGATGTGCTGCTGTGTCTTCAGCGCAGAGAGGGCAGATGCTCCCCCGGGCATGGAGCAGGGAGGGGACAGGCTGGTCCCAGCACTGGGGGCTGAGACCAGGCACAGCTCAGTGCATGGGCCACTGCAGGGAACCCAGCCTCAGCCCTGCTGCCCAGCCGCCCAGCCACAGCCAATCCCCACACACCAGCACAGCCTACCAACCAATCCCACACTGCCACTTGTCCCTCCACCTCCCTCCCTCCCTCATGCTGCTTCCACCAACCACAATCAAGCAACACCCAGGCCTGACCAATCATGGACTGCCACCTAGCGCTTCCCCCCAGCCAACCATGTGCCGCCACCTGTCCCTGCTGCTGTCTCGCCCTTCGCAGCAGCAGCTCACCAATCGCAGGGAGAGGGAGACCACTCTGAGCCAATCCAGAGCTGCCACCTATCAGCTGTCCCAGCCAATCAGGGGCAGCCACAGCCCCCCAAGGGGTATAAAAGGCTCTCTGTGCTGGGGCTCTCCTACAGTTGGGGAGATGATGGTCCCTTGTAAGAGTCTCCTGCCTTTAAGGTCCTGGGGGGGTGCAGGCTTGAAGGTGGCTCTTCATCTTATTTGGTGGCTGATGCCACACAGGGCCTTCTGGGCGAATCCAACATGCTCCAGGGATCGCTCACCTGGATGATGTCTTGAGATGGGGACTGGGAGCAGCAGGCCCCCCTCAGCAAGAGAGAGCTTGCAGGAGTCATGCCAGCTGAAGGCACCTTCAAGGATCTTAGAAATGGTCTCCCTGGTGGGCTGGCCTTGTTCTGGGGGCTGACCGCTGGGACCTGGGGAATCCCACCTACCTCTGATGCGCAGAAGATGATCTCCACCACTGCCTGGTGACCAGAGTAAGACTCTGTGGGGGGGCTGGTGCCACGGGACTGGAGGTGAGGAGCACGTGGCCATTGTGTGCCTTCAGGCATGGTGTCCTGCTGCTGGGTCCCTCCCAGAGCTTCACAGGCGACATGTTCAGCTGTAATCTGTGGAGCAGAAGTACTGCTTGTGGTGCCCCTTGCCTGCAGACATGACCCATGTGTCATGGGTGACTTGACTCCTGGTTGGACTGCTGATCACACTGGTCCTGGACACCATGGATGTGAATGGCTGAAGCTGTTCTGGGGTGTGCTAGCTGGCTGCTGACCACTGAAGGTAGCCCAGGTAGCTCCCAAACGTAGCCATCATATGAGCCTGGAAGGACTTAGGCTGTGCTGATGTGTACAGGTGGCTACTTGGACCAAGGGCAGCCCTTCCCAAGGACTCTGCTGTGGCTGAACCTCAGCTGGATCAATGGTGTCCTACATGTGGCTGAACAAGGAGGTGAATTGAGAGCAACTTCCACGTGGTCGGCCTGAAATGCAATGCACCAGTGGAGCTGTGCTGCCAAAGGTCACAGCCAGCGTAACCAGTGGGGCTGAGCCCATGCCCTGTGGGCAACTGGACTGGGTCTAGACTAGCGGACCTCTCTCCAGTCCTGACCTCCTGCCTGTAGCGGGTTAGGTCCTGTTTCACTAGTTCATGCTTGTCCTGCACCAGCTGTAGCTTTTGGTCAGCCTCATTCAAAACTCTTCTTGTTGCGTTTTGACAACCTTCCTGAAATTTGGAGCACCTTGAGGGCTTGGTGGAGAACCTGCCTGGGGGGAACGCAGGACTTGGACTCCAAACGAGACATGGGCTGGGGTTACTGGTGCAGTTTGCGTCTGGGTAAATAATTGGCATCTACTTAAGAGTCTGATGAGTGAAACTGCCTTCCAGGCACGACTCCTCAAGATCACAAACATAGAAGCAATTCTGGGGCGTTGCTGTTGAAAATAGACATGAAGAGCTGTTCCTCTAGCAGAGCAGTTGGCACCTGGCTCAGGGAGCAAGGTGTCCCAGGGGAGCAGATCCCTTGGGAGCGGGCTGGGGAAGCCCAGGGCCTTTGGCCAGTCTTGGCTCATCCCATGTAGCAAAGATGCACCTCCTAAATGGTGTAGGGATGTCTGTGTGATTGCCCTGAGAGCTGTCTGGTGCGGGCAGGAAAGCCCAGCCCATGCTGAAGAGCAGATGTGGGAGATTTGGTTCGTGTCTCATCCCTGGCTGCCACATACACCACAGCCTGTTCCCCCCTCGGTGAGCCAGGGAGGTCTGGTCCTGGACCCTGACTTGGCAGTCCCCAGCTCAGTGGAGGTCCTTGAGATCTGAAACCCAGCTGGATGCTAACCGCTGCTGCCAGGTCTCCTTGGGGTCACCATCCCAATCCTTCCCTGCTCTGGCGTGGAAGCCTTGGAGAGGAAACAGGGCTGGGGTGCCCGTGGCTCCTCCTGCACAGACACTGGGAATCCTCCATCCTTCCCTGTGCCGCTGGCTGCTCTGTCTTTTCTGACTGAGCTGATCCTCTCCAAAGGGCAGGAGAGCAGGAGGAAGGGCTGCAGGGGATCCTCAGCTTTGCATACCCCAAGGAGGGCCATGGCTCCTGTTCATGGCTGGTTGGGGAGCCCCAGAGGGAGGGGTGGGGGGTGGCCAGGGTGGGGGGCTCGGAGGAAGCAGCAAGTGCTGCACTTCAGAGTACACGGGGACCTGGCAAGGCTCTTGCATTGCTTTCATAAGAAAGCACAGTGCAAGGGAGGCAGCTGGGGGATGAGAAAGCTCGACCCAATTTGCCCTTGGAGAATCCACAGGGATGGAGACCTCAGGCTGTAAATCAGCAGAGATGGGGCCTTTGCATATGTCCTTTCCTGCCCAGGAGGGAGGCCTGAAGGTGAGGGGCTCTGCTTCTCCCTGCATGCCAGCTGGGTGTCGTGTGGGGGTGTGGGTCCTCCAGCTCGCTTTGGGTATGGGGGTGCCCCGGGCTCTGTGGGCACCTCTCTGGCCCTCTCTCCTTTGCTGCAGGCAGAGCAGGCTCCTGGCCCTGGCCTTTTAGGGGGCTGGAAACCAGCACCCCTCTTTCATGGCTTAGGGCAGGAGGTGCGAGGGTTGATGCAGCTTGTTCCTGAAGCCAGAGACCTGGATGCTCAGTTGGTGCAGGACCCATGGGGCAATGCTGAGGAGGACAACCCATAGCAAGTATGAGCCACCCGCTCCCCAGCTGGCACCCCGGGCACTGCCAACCCCCAGATCCACAGGGCAAGAAGGGTCACGGCTCCAAATTATCTGGCTGGAGTGGCAGGGAGTATGGTCCTGTGTGGGGCTGGGGAGCCTGCTGAGCCTGCCTGGGGTTGGCTCCACTGCCAACCAAGGCCCCAAAGGCAGCATGAGGGCTCAGAGCGGCTGCCGTGGGGTGCGCCTGCCCCACAGGGATGGGGGTGCAGTGGTGGGGTGCAGAGCCAGCAGCCCAGACCCCTGGTGAGCCAAACCTCGGCCATTGCAGGGGCTGGCTCCCTACCCTGAGGCAAATCCCCCTTAGCCCTGCTTATCCCCCCAAGGCAAGGATGTGCTGCTTCCCTGGGGACACCCGCTCCCCCCAGCACAAAGGCCCATCCCTGGGACGGACCGCGGGAGCAAGGCTGCGGCTCTGGGGCGATGTCCTGGCGGGGTGAGCAGCAGGCGGGAGCGGGGCTGTGGGGCTCTGTGGTGGGAAGGGGCGAGTGAGGGGCACCTGCCCCCAAGCAGGCGCTGGACCTGCTGCTCCTTGCCCCCCGTGCTGCACCATGGCATGGCTGTGGGGCACCCCACAGAGCAGGCTGGTCCCCAGCAAAGGCTGGGGGCTGCGTTCGGCCGTGGGGAGCCCCACTGGCCTGTTAGCTGTGGCCTGGGGCTCTCAAGGCTTCTTGTGCATCCCCCGGCTTGGCAGGAGTAGGGCCGAAAGAGGGACGAAGGCAAGCACATGGCACCGAGGTGTCGGTGCCTGCGGAAGATGCTGGGACACCTCACCCCCCTGGCGGGAGCAGCCCTGGTCCTAACCGTGTGCCTGTCGGTACCCCCGGGGGCTCCAGGCTGGCACGGGGCTCGGCGCGTCCAGCCCAGTGTAAGGACCGGTTCTCTCTTGGGGTAGAGCTGGTGGCATGTCCCATCTCGGCTGGCCCGCCAGCCTACCTGGCATGGAGCTGACCGGCCCGAGCTGGCCCTCGATGGCTCTCCTGGTGTCCCCAGCCGACGAGGTGACCCAAACCAGTGTCCTCCCAGTTCAGCTGACAGCGCTGTGCAGGCGCTGTGCAGTCCAGGCAATATTGCTGTATTGCAGCACCATCTAGTGCTGTGGGATGGGGAAGCCCAGCACCCCAACGCTCCCCCCGAGAGCGGACAGGCCATGGCTGTCCAGTGTCCGCAGGTCTTGCTGCCAAGGCCAACCTGTCAGGAAACCCAAACAGGCTGCTGGTGGTGGGGATGAACAAGCAGCACAGCGTGTCTGCTGGCCTGGAGCAGCCAGAGCTATCCCCCCTCCCTGTGCCCCTGCTCTGTGCCAGGGAATTTCCTGCAAGGATCCTGGGAAGCATCGAGGGGTGTAGACTTTCCCAGTTCCTAAGCCAAATGTATCTGGCCTCAGCTGCTGGTTTTGCCACCTTCTCCCGTGGAAATTGGGCCTCTGCCCTCTCCTCTGGCGACTTGTGCTTCTCTATCAGCCAGGTGACCCCAGTTCTGTAAGTCCCTCGCCATCAGGGTCTTCACATCACTCTTGTGGCTTCCTCCTGCGTCCCTGGGGGTTTCTTCATGTCCATAGCTGGTGTGAGTGTGGTCCCTTCCCACAACTTGTCACTGTTCCCCTTTTGCACACCTGGGGCAATGCCAGCCTTTTCCAGTATGGATTTTGGGACACTAGGAGAGCTTTCTGCAGCACCATCCTGCTGTCCTCTCCTCCCCTTTCTACATGTCCACAGCTTGTCCCCTCTCAGCTCATCATCCCTTCTGGGTGCCTGCCACGCTCCCTACCCTGCCTGGACCTGGAGCATTGGGGAAGCAGACAGGATTTTGGCATGGAACTGGATGCCATAATGGGATGCTCTGCAAGAGGGGCTGTGGCAATGGCTGGCCCTGTTCCCCTCCCGCGGTGGGCCATGCTGGTGGGGAGCGCTGCTATAGACATGGATGTCAGGCATGCAGGGGGGTGAGGTGGGTGCTGAGCCCCAACAGAGATTGCACCCAGGTCCCACGGCACCGAGGGGCTGCTGCCCGGAGGCTCACTAGGGCAGGAGCGGTTGGGCACCTTGGACTGAAAAGGGACCCTTTGGGTCCTGCCTCTGCCCTGGCTGCCCACCTGTCTTTGGGGATGGATGGGGCCATCCCCAAGTCACCTGGCAGCCCCGAAGTCCCTGTGTCCAAGCATTCCGATGCCTGGTTGGGATTCTGCCTGCACTGTCCCTGCAACCTAGGAGTGGGATTGGTGCCCCCTAAAAGGGACAGAGGGACCTGAACCTTCCCAGCCCTCCTGTCCCCCTCCCAGTGCTGCTGGGGGAGGATGGAGCTGGGTGAAGTGGGATGAGAAGGCGCTGACCCCACAGGCTGCCTGCCTGCTGCCTGCCACACGCTGCCTGCTGACACGCGCTGCCTGCCCGTGCCGCCTGCACCCACGGGAAGGTAAGAGTAGCGAAGCAGGCACCGAACATAACGTGGCCCTGGGCTGTTTGTGCGCCTTTTGTTCGCCAGTAACCTTCGTGAATCAGCTAATTAACCGCATTAGGACGGCTCTGCTTCCCTGCCTGAGCGTTATTGGGCAGGGCAGATCTGGGGCAGCGCGCCAGCAGGAGCCACGGTCGGCTTTGCCAGGCGGTCAGGCAGCTGAGAGCCCCTGCGGCAGCCAGGGAAGGTGCCTGGGTGTCAGCCGGGGTAAGTAACACCTTGATGGAGCGCTGGCGATGGGCAGCAGCGAGGGTGTGAGAGCCCAGTGCTTGCGGTATGGTGGAGAGAAGCTGGCCCTGTTCCCCCATCGCAGCATGCAGGCAAGAGCCCAATGCACCCAGCATCAGGGTCCTGCTTCGCAGCCAGCCCTGCATCCCAGTGATGGGTGGTTTTCGTTGCCATAAGCGATGCCTGTGCTTCAGGGAAACCTCTGTGGCGTGGTGGACCCCAAAACCATGCAGAGAGCTCCCCTAAAGCCAAAAGCGTCTTCCGTATCGCCCTCCTCCTGTGCTGCCTTGCCGCTTTTACCCAGTGGCTGTGCAAGACCCCAGCTTGGAGGGCTCCCAAGTGAAGACATGGCTGAAGGGCAGTGAGGGTTAAGCTTGCTTTTTACAGGCTTCACCCCAAATGTCTCCATGGCAGCCTCCCAGGCTGTGCACAGCCCTGGCTCTCACCTGCTTCTCCCTCCCTCCTTCTGCTTCCCGATGCGCCTCTGTGGCCTCCGACTGCATGTCTGGGCTCTGCAGGGCTGCCCTGCCCTTGCTGCCAGGTTTCTGCAGGCTGCTGGGGTGGCTCGCAGCCCTCTCAACGTGGGGGGGGTGAACCCCATGTGGCAGCTGGCTGGCTGGCGGGGAGCAGCCTCCCGAGCACGATCCCTGCCCCGAGGCTCTTGCAGAAACAAATGCCCTCTGCGTGCTGGCAGCTGGAAGGCACTCGTGCCTGCCACAGGAGCTGCCGAGGCCAAAACACCATGGCTGTGAACAATGAGCTGGGGAAAGCCGTGGCTGTTGGCTGGGATTCACCCGTGGTGGCTGCTGCTGCTGAATCTGGCCGGTTCCCTCTCCCAAGCACCGCTTGGCTAGTCAGATGCCAACAGCTCCAGCAAGCATGGGGAGGCAGCAGCTCCAGGTGAGCCAAGGTTTTTGCAAGCAGTTGGGCTCTGGGAAGGGCCCTGTGTGGTGAGAAGCTTCTTGTCTGGCCCAGCCAGGTCCTACCCCCCCCAAATGCCCCTCTCGCCACCATGGGGCCCTCCCCTCATGCAGAACCTGGCATGTGGACCAGGCTGGGGGACTTTTCCCTGCCCCAGAGATGCCTACCAAGGCTGGGAGTTTCCAGGTGGGAACTTTTTTGGTAAATAAAAGGGGGGATTGCTCTGTTGCTCCCCACTCCCACTTCTCCTCCCCCCACCTGCCTTTGCACAGAGGGTGGCATGGGGCTGCCCTCGGGCCGTGGCCAGAACCACCCTGGGCACATGGATGGGTGGTGGCGGTGGTGACACACATCCCGGACCTCCTGCTCCGCTCTCGCCCTTTCCAGCCCCGCTTTTCCCTTTGCTGCCCCAGTGCCGGTGACCCCATGCAAGGGAGCTGAGAGCTGCCCATGCCATGCTCGGGCCCTGGGGATGGGACAGGGCGAGGGCAGCGCCTTGGCAGCGTCTCCTGCCTCTTCTCCCAGGGGTCCCAAATCCCTGTCAGCCCCACGGGGAGGGGGCCCGCAGCTGCCTGGACCAAGCACGGGCTCCTGCTCTGAGCCCCTGGGGGCCCTTTGCCTGGATTTTGGGTGGTGTCTAGCCAGACCACGCTGCCCTACCGGGGCCTTTCTGCGGGCTGGATCTGGCCCCCTGCTCTCACCGGGCTCCGGCGTTTGCTCCATCCGTTCTTTAAGGGATGCTGGGGGGGACTGGGAGAGGCTGGGGGGGGCACTGGGAGAGGCCGGGGGGGGGCACTGGGAGAGGCCTGGTGAAGGGACAGGAGCGGGTGAGCTGCCAGCTATTTCCCACGGTGCCACTTGAGGGCGGCAATGACCCGCCGCAGAGCCGCCGCCGCGGGACCGGCCAGCTCCAACTGGGTGAACTGGGCGAACTGGGGACAGCCCGGGCCGGGCGGACGGGGAGGAAAGGGGCTCCGGATTTCCCCCCGAGCCGCCTCAGGATCCGCGTCCCTCCAGGGCCCTTACCCAGGGCAGCTCACCCCGCGGAGCCGCAGCCACGCGTGTCGGTGGCCGCCTAAACCCCCATGGAGACCTTCAGCGTGTGCGGCTCTGCGGGGAGGGCACCCCCCCGGGCGCCATCCTCGCCGATAAGGTTAAGTGGGTGCGAGAATTCAAAGTTTGCCATTAGAAGAAAAGGCATGCAGGTTAGGTTGAGTCCCGCTGGGAGCATTCCCCAGCACTTGGTTGTAGCTCCGCTTGGCAAGAGGAGCCGTCTTCTGCCCGTCTCTGCTAGACACCTCCTGTGTGCGTCTAGCAGAGCATCTGTCCTAGAACATAGAGGTACCTGCTCTCAAGACCCTCGGCCTTTTATATTTTTCCTTTTTGGATAGCTTTTGTCTCTCCTCTTTGATGGAGATCACCATCACTGGGTGTCATTCGTGCTGGGTGCAGAAGGTGGTTTTGGTGGATCCCTTGGTATAAAGGCTGGCCTAGGATGGGTCACGTTGCTGAGAAGACTCTGCCCTGTGGGTCCAGCAGGCTGAAATCCATCAGTGAGGTCTCGTGAGAAAGCTGCTACAATGGCTAATGCTCTTCCCATGGGGATTAATGGTCAAACTTCAATTCACCTAAAAAATAATTATGCTGTATCCCTCCCACATACACCCAGTGGCTCAATCCAGGATCTGAAATGATGCATTTCGTTTCCCTGTCACTCTCCCGAGAATCTCAAAGCCAGCCACAGGACAGGCTGACAAAGGTGTTGAGCGATCATAAAGCTGCCCATGATGTTTAAGAGCAGAAACTGGACATGCCCCTTTCCCAAGATTTGCACTTGCTAGAGCTAATTAAAAAGGACAAGGGGAAACAGTAGCGGTGGGGCTTGAGAAGCCTGTCATAGCAAAATTGCTGCTGTGTGTCATTAAAACCACGCACGCTTGGGGATTGTTGGTAGCAGCAACTGCAGCCACAGCTGTGCTTCAGGGAGCTCCGCCCAGCACAGGACTGATACTGGTGGGCTCAGGGGAACACAGGTTTTCCGGAGGGGTTCGAGTGTCCCCAGGAACTTAGAAAAGCAGAACAGTGTGCAGTCCTGCTCAAGAAACCAGTCACTGGGCAAACAGGACAAACTGCCCCAAGGGATTAACGGACAGAAATGAGGCGAAGAAGAAACCTTGATCAGAGCAGTCAGGAAACCTTTCCTACGTGGTCATCTGGAGGAAGAGAAATTTAACAAGGATATGGGGGCTGTAGAAGAAGCAGGGCTGTGGACAGCCCTGTTCTGCTGCTGGCTTGAGTGATAGGAGTTTGTGCCTGCTATGAGGCATTTTTATAACAGAAAGGAAAACGCACAGAACTAACATTTCTTCCCTTCTTTGGACGGTAGGAATGTTTTAATTGAGAAATTTGTTTTAATTACATTAGGTGATATCACAGTCTATTTTACAAGTTCAGGGTAAGAGGATGTGTGGACCAGTTACACAGAAATCCAGTGAAAGGATAAAAACCTACAACATGAGAAAAATGAAAAGGTTAACTTAATCCCCCCAAAATGAAACGCATTGAGAGTTTGGTGTGAGTGGAAAAGGGAGATTACACCAGGATCCAGAGAAGTACAAAGGATGAGACTAATATAATTTACAGTATTGGTTCTGCCTGACCATCGTTTGCCCATGTTCAGGGACAGCCTCTATTCCCCAGTGCATCGCTGAGCAGATGGTCCTGTCTCTGAGGGTTTGGTCTGGTCTTGTCAGAGGAGAAAGCAAAATAACTGATGGGCAAAGGTCACAACCCACGTTGAGCTGGTCCCCAGGGTCACCGCCTACAGGAGTAGTGTCTTCCACTGGATAGTCGGGGGGTTCTGCACCAAGAACTGCATGGAGGAAAACTAAAACAGCTCCAAAAAGCCCCATCTCAAACGTAGAAAAGTCTCACTCTGGAAGTGCTTACGAGAAGATCGTCATCATAGAATTTGGTTTCTATAATAACATTACCACTGTGGAAGGAAAAGAGGAGAAAAAAGAGATATTAGAAGAGTTCATGAACAGTAGAAAACAACTGGTCCTCTCAATGCTCTCACAAGCCTGGGCTGACACCTTACCCCATGCAACACGAGCTTTGGTTTGGAGCTGCATGCACTGAGCACTGTGTCCTGATCCGGGAGCCATCAGGGCTGAAGGATCTCTCCACTGCATTCCTACATGGAGCAGTTCCCCCCACCCCTCCCTTGTTGCCCCCTTTCTGGGCACAGTACCACACAGGCTGCAGAGAGTGCTCATGAACAGCAACTTCTGCTCAATTCTGTGGCTAAAATTAAACTAGCAGTCCCAGCACCTTCAGGCCCCTCTCTCTTGCAGTGAATTGTGAAAACTGATGGGAATTCTTTTTTTATTCCCCATCTCTGTCCTCTAGTGCTGAGCAAGCTACTTCAACCAACTTAACATGTCACTTCCCTCAAGAAGTGCTTAAATGCAAACAAACAAGCATATTTTGTACAAACTGCAATGGATACATAGATTTGGGTGTGACAAAAGCTCTGATGATTTAAGTTGCCGACTTTGAGATTTTGGTAGATGAAAGTAAGAATTTTGGGGCCATTACAACACCTGGAGACCGGAGCAGTGTGATCTGACCATGTCTAAATAACCTGGCTCTTGAAAATCAAAGCAGCTGTTCCGTTTCCACTGTGGCTCTTGGTATCTGTAACACTGGCAAAGCTGAACCTGGCAAGAGTGTAAAGTTTTTGATGTGGCATGGCCAATGCTTGAAGTCAAATGTCGGGAAATGTTCTCAGTCTGATATTCAGTCATCCTGGGAATCCTTTGCTCAGAGTGCCTTGGTTAGCACCAAATACCACATCTCCATTCTCTCCTGCCATGGAAACACCAAGACAAACACGAGGTCTTTGGGAATATCAGAAAGTGAGGGGCTCTCCAAGTCTTGGCAGCTGAAAAAAGCTGATTTCTTTGGGCCACAAAAAACTTTTGGATTTCTTTGAGCTGGTGATTCTACTGAAAAGTCTCAAGAATGACTTTAGGACACCTCCATGAATAGGAGAGAGATCTGGGCTGCCCTTGACAAGTGGACAGACTCCAGGGAAAGAATGGAACACTAGAAAATCCTCAAGGTCACTTGAGAACTGGACTCTCACAACTCCCAGTCCTGAAAATGCCTTGATTTTCCAAGATGGTCAAAACCAGCTTGTCAGGTGTCTTTATTTCTTTCTTTGATTCCCAAATCTGGCTCCTCCTGTACTGACTGAAAGCCACCAGCTCTGGGAGCCGAGGACATGTGTAGTACTTACAAAGTTCTGAGCAGATTGTGTCAGGGAGCACTATTTGAACACTGATGCTCTCTTCTGAGTCTGCTCTCTCTGAAATGTGCTGTGAATAGAAATCAGTGACGGTAGTTCCCATCCCAGTGCCTTCTCTATGCGACTGGCTTTCGTCCAGACAGGGAACAAGAGGGAAAACACTGGAGAGGGAGGTCTTCCAGAGGACACAGTGACCTTGCGGTGAGACTGGCTGCTCCCTGTCTGCCTCTTGTTGGCAGGAGGGTCCCCATACCCTTCTGTCTCTGCTGGCAACGTGCTCCTCATGTGCTTGCCAGCACCCATCTAGCACTGCAGGGAGGGTGGCTTTTTGTCAGTGATTACAGCTTCCCAGGGCCTCCCTCAAGGAGCCTTTTCTGTCATCCCACCAAAGCTTGTGCCTTGCTGTCCACACTTGGAGCAATGCCCAGCATGCATTATTCCAGCACAAGTCCTAGAAATCACTGATCTGCTCAGAAGTCAATGTGCCAACAGTGGCCAGGACTAGATATTTCTGAGGAAGGTGTGTGAATCCCACTACAGATGACTGTTTCCTACCTGTTAAGGATATTTTATCCCCAGATACAATTCTGTGTGACTAAATGCATAGTTTATAAGCCAATGTAAAAGATGCAAAGCTTAGCAAAATGGTACAGAGATGAAACAAATGCCAGAACAGCTCTTATGGGTGATATATTGCATGAAAAACAACCACCTTGGTCAAAAGTCAGTGATCAATAGCTGGATTTGAAAATGCCCTAAACATCTCTTTTTTTTCCTTTTTTTTCCTGGCTATGAAGCTGGAAAGCATTTTGAAATCCTTTCACTGTTCACCTTTCAAAAATAATTACGCAACTCTAATAAAGGATCAGTTCCACTTTCTCCAAACTTTTATTGCTATATTAATGCAAATTGGACCTATGGGAAAGAAGGTAATGAGGTTGGTTTAGCCCCTTTTATCTCTCAACAGCTAACAGTAGTGAGCGTGATTCAGAGTTGGTAGCAGGTCCCTCTCTTCATTCCCACTGTGGCCCCCAAGAAAATGCCACACACTGCTTTTTCTTTGCCTGCTCTCAGATTCTGTAAGCCCAAGGCACTCACGTTAAAACGTTAGCTGGCATCATCTGTGATTCAGGTGCTGCCTCTATCAAGGACTGCCAAGTGTTTGTGGAGTTAGGAATCACAAAACCGAATTCAAAGAACCATTCTGCAAAGTAAAAAGAAGATCCAGAGGCATTTGAAAGAAGATAAAATCCACAAATGGTCCTTTTGCTTTTTACCTGACAGGCTGGGGAACTCCCTAAACTGTCCTGCCATGCTGCCAATGTGTTTTACATTGAAATTACTTTGTACAGCTTAGATTGCACTGAACCCTGCCCTCCTCTTAAAGCAGATACTCCCTTTCTAAAATAGCTGATGGTAATGATAGTCACACCACTTCCTTAGCATTCAGTGGAAAATTTCATCACACCTAACTGGGAACAGGGAAACCACACTCCCCTTCTTGCAGACATCCCCCAGATCCAGTTGAGATGAAGTGTACAACTGGTTGCCCAAAAGACAAGGAGCTCAATGTTTTATCTGCCCCTCCTCTGCTCCAGATTACGAGTAATACTGCAGTGAGGGAGGTCATATGTGCAGCTATGGAGTCACACGGACAATACTCAGTGGCACTGCTGTAACCAAGGTAAACCAGAGGCTCCTTTAGTCCAGCCTCCAGTCTGGCAGTGGCCAGCTCTAGGTGCTTCTGAGGAAGGTGCATGAATCCTCATAATGGGTGACTCTAAAATAACCTGTTTCCTTGCCTCAGGCAGCCTGCGGTGGATTTATGCCCTGAAGCATGATTACCCAGATTTTTTTGCTTACATAACAAAGTGTTAATACACTTATGAAATGCTATCCCTAATACTGTGGCCCATTAGTCCTGACAGGATGACTGCTTCACTGCTACTCTGAAAAATTAAAATCACCACATTCAACCCATTTTAGTTTCCCTAATCCCTGCAGCACTGGGGGTCACTCCCTGCACTGCAGCAGGACTGCACACAGAGCAGATGCATACCTTCTAGACACTGCCCTTTGAAATAAACTTTCTGTTCCAGTCGGAATTTTTCCATTTGTTCTGCTGAGGAAAAGTTTAATTCCCGAGACACTGCTTTGCATTTCAGGATTTTTTTAGGAACTCGAGCTGTGAAACAGATAAAGAAGCATTATTTGGACACAATAAAACAAACCCAGCTGCTTCAGGTGCTATTATAATATACTTCAAATAATGATTAGTGCTAGTACAAGAGCATAATAGCAGGAGAAATGCAAACACAAAGGACTTTGTTTTTACATTTGCAGGAGTGAAATCCAAAATGCAAATAGGTTAAGTATCTTGCCCAGAGCCAGGAATGAAACTTGTGACAGAAACAGGGATACAATACTGATCTCTCAGACTCCTGGTTCTTAACTGTTTATTACTAAACCCCACAATTATTCATGTTGAAATACGAGGCACAACTTAAATTTTTACTTTAGGAAGTGTGCTGAAGATCACAAGCAGCTGAAGGGCTGCTTAGTACACCAAGTGTGTTAGCTCTTCTCACTTCTCCTTCCATTTCAGACTGTGCATCCCCAGCAAACCACAAACGACTATTTCTCAGCCCAGCAGCACTGTTTCAGCCATCTCGCATAGCTCTGGGAAGTCATCCTGTAAAAGTATACAAAATGTCTGTTCCCTAAACATTGAGACCCACACAGGCAGTAAAGTCAGTATCAAACTGGAGAGTTTAAGAGAGAGAGTAATTTGGCAATCCAGAGTTTCTGGGCTCTTGCAATGGGTGAGACACCAACAGCAAGTGGCAAACTGTACCTGGTAGATATTTCATAAGGCTTTTTTTAGAGGTGGAGGAGTAAGAGAAGGGACAGTTTGGCAACACTGATTAACATGCTGAAAAGTCCTAATCAGGAGAATGAGGAGGGGAGTCAATTTACTAAAAATCTCCCAAGCCCGTCATACTTTGGTGGTATGATTGTACATAATCCTTCCTGCATTTTAGAAAATGTTTCATGTAAATTTATTAGAAATAAAGAGGGGAGGGAATACAGCTGGCATGTGCTTTAGGAGCCAAACTGTTCCTAAATGGGAAGCGTTATCAAAACATCCATGAGCAGACAGCAGGCTACTATTTAATAAAAGGAAGAGTCTACCAAACCCCAGGCAAATCCATCTAATGTAGAACAGTTTAATGGAGTAGGACTTTGAAATGAAATCAATCTAGAGAGCTGGAGGGTTAGAGAATGTAAGCTACCATCCTATCCCATGGAGAAGTACACAGCCACAGTTTGTTTAAAAAAAGAAAGTTAAAAGTGTAAGGGAAGAGTTTTAAATGTAAAAGCTCTCTAATTATTTTTAGGTTTGAGGGTTTTCTCAGCTAGAAATCTGCATGGCACCATCCTTTACTGCCCTCACAAGTACAGACTACAGCCTGTTGTGAATAAACATCCCTTTGCAGTTAAGTGTAAAATGACTTGTTAAAACTATTCTGCAATTTAGTAATTACCTTTCTTTCATCCCCAAGACAGACTGCCGAGAATGTTTGCTTTAATATTACAAAACTACAAAATAAAAGGTTACTTTTAATAAAAGTAGGACTGTGTAGTCTTTAAACCCCTGATCTAAGAGATTTTAATTGATATCATCAAGCAGAAAATTTTAATTGAAATTATTTATTTTAAACTCATTTTAATTTTATACCTCTTTTTTTCCATTAAAAAGATAGAAGAGAAAGAAGGTTGACTCCCGTCAGTTAGGTCCATTTTAAAACATACTGAAATGCAGGTAAGCATAGACTTTATCCTAAATTTACTACTGCTTTTTGTTAACTTGAGGATATACTATACCTGCACATTTATTTAAGCATTTATATAGCTAACATACATTTAGTCAGATACTTAATTCTGATTAGATTAGAAAGTGATGAATGACACATTTCTTATTTACTAAGCAAGTAATTTTGGGTCCAATTGCATTTAGTTAGAAACTGAAATTCAATTAAAATATCTGTATCATTATGTTTTCATATAGTTTAAGAAAATTACCTTAAATATTTGCAACATGTAAGAAAGCAAGTCATCTTAGCCAAACTTATTTTATATTTCAAACGACATCTTTTCTTAGCTAATGAAAGGATTATTTGTATTTCTTGAATGAAAACTGGCTGTGGTGACTGGAAACAACACTGGGGATTCTACAAGTGCTAGACCTTAGCAGCTTACTCCAAGATTTGCTTGTATATTGGAAGAAACCAAACTTTACGGATTTGCATCTCCCAGATTGCCTCCCAGTTTTGAATGCAGTTACTGAATTGAGCTGACTGGTTACATGGAAAAGCTCCAGCTGTCAAAAGCTGGTTTAGATGGTTAATTCCAGTTTCAGGTGCGCAGGCAGTGATCTTCACTACTTTTAGCAGTTTAATGTTAAGACTTCAGCAGCAATCCAATACCACATTAATATTTTTATTTAACCTAAGTGGTAATGGTAAGTTTAGGTAGTGATGCAGTATCATGATTTGAAACATAAGAGTTCATTTTTTAAAGAAACCGGTACTTAAATCACATAGAAGTCCTGTTTAAAGAAAATATGTTTTATTCACTCTCCTATATATTTGATTCTTTGTTTGCTATGTCTAGACTGTGATTTGCCCTGAATGGCCACAGAACACACACACACACAAGTACTATATAATGACTTTGAGACACACATGGCCTTCATTTCAAAACAATTATTCTGCCTGTTTGCCCCCACTGTTTCTGTTGCAGGACTGTACCAGAACCGCATTTCCCCACATCTTTTTTTAATACAGAGTCAGGTTATCCTTTGTTGGACAGCTCTCCTCTTTCTTAGCCTATTTATTGAGAATAATCTATCCACCTCAGCCTTCTTTTCTTGCTAAGCCATACAAGAATGGCTTTTTTCCTCTTCTCCTAAGGAAGACCATCCTCCGACCTGTAATATTTTCAGTGGCTTCTGCTAATAGCTCTTCTCTGCACCTGTTCCAGTTTGCAGTCATCCATCTTCTAGATGGATGACTGAACTGCACACCTGATAAGGTCTTAACAATTCCTTGTACAATGGGCATTACTCTCATGCCAGAGTATGTTTTAATTAATTCCCCAAGCTCCTCTGATGGAGGTGAGGGTTCCTGTTCTGTATGTGAGGAAAATCTCAGTCAGTGAGGTGATATGATTTGCCAAAGCGAGAAAGATGGCAGGATGGAAATGGGGCAACACAACAAACCCTCCTGAGACACAGGTCCAGCTGTCCTCTTTGCCCCAAAGCCTACCTTTCTGCAGTTTACATTGAACCACAGCAGTGCAACAGTCTGTTGAGACAGAGTGAAGAGGATTCAAAGACGAGTCATGTGTCCAAGGAGAAGCTTTAACAGCACAAAATCTGGGAAGACTGAATATTTTTAGCTGATTTTCTTCTGCTTTTTAAAGTCTGATTCCTCATTTCTCCTAGGTCTCCTCTTTTACACAGTTATTTCAAGAAAGCAAAACATCACTAACCTGGAGTTTAAGAAATTTAGTATTAAACTATGAATTACCACATTTCTTTTGAAAGTTGTATTTCAATTGCTTTCCTACAGTTGTATATGAATGTGCTGGAATGCTTTTCTTTAATATAGGTATCTTGTATGATAGGCACGAGTAAATATCTGTTAAGGTCTATCGGCAGAACTGTTTGCTGTTAGCACTGGTATGATAATGGGAGTACAGGTTAGCAAGACTGAAGGAGACAAAGCTTGGAAAATGCTTTTGGTAATCACCAAGTCACAGCTTTGCTTTCCTCTAACTCTGACCTGCATCCTCTATTCCTAGCATCAGGCTCCTCTTAAGTTGAGATAACCTACTAGTGGTCCTATTAATGAACTCTTGTCATTAAAGCAGATGAATGTTGACTGGGGGCCAAATGAGGAGAAGGCAACTTGTTTCTCTTGTGCCTTAAATTGGCTTTGAAACCAGGTATATTGCTGGAAGACTACTGGACTCAGTGTTTTGCCACAGATCTTCCGTACGCTCTATGGGCAGAGAAGGATCTTTATATGCTGGTTGCTTCCTTCGGACACAATGGATTTTCCAATGTATGGGAGAGGTAAGTCCTAGTAGTGACAGGCAGAACTCAGTCCTTGATGTTTAACCAAAAATACATCAATGTCACCAGCATAATTAAATGATCAAGTTCACTCCATTTACTGGAGATCAGCTATGATACTCACATAGTAGAAAAGCCTTCAAAATTAATTCAGTGAGGTCAGACTCTTCACAGAGCCAAAGCAAAGCTCTTGGCAAGGGACGTTACCTATCACAGTGCTTTGTCACAAATGGGGATGAGCAAGGGACAGTGAAGTCCTTTGCTACTCAGCGAGGACAGCAGTGGAAAGGCAACAGGTCTTCCTATCGATGGTAGGGGGACAGGAGAGCAGAGCAAATGTGCCATGTATGCCACTTGAAAGCAGAGGTCAAATTTAGTGCAGGAGAATATAAGGACAGTTGTGGCCAGGCAAGGTAACTGTGTATGCTTCTACTCACTGGTTCTCCATTTGACCTCTACCTTGAGTAAACCCTGTTGTTATACCGAGAAAAGTCAATATATTTTTATACTATTCATTTTGGAACCAACACTCAACCTAGCAAAGATCGGCCACTCATTCCTTACCCAGCTGAGCTCCCTGCTTAGCATTGTTTAACTTGTCCCCTTTGCCAGCCACTGATCCACTCCCACCCTTCTCCACGTGTCCCCAGGTCATTGTGGTGGAAGCCTCTGAAGGTGTGAAGTCACAGCTAGGACATCTGTCCTTCAAAGCATGGGTATGCTTGCAACTCTGGTGACCTAGACATGCAGCACCACCCAACCCCAAAATGCACAATAAGGCCACACAGTACCTTCATGCTCGACTCCAGGTACAGACAGATCTTCTGTTCCTTGCCAGAGGATTTTCCCTGTTTCTGCATCCCGAAGGTTCATCCAATTTCTGATCGGGAAGCAATTAAGGAAAACAAGCTATCTACATCCCTAAATGCTGTGCCTAGCATTCTTTGCTAAGCCCTGAAATAGTCTACTTCAGCTGAGTTTCAATCATGTTTTCTGGTTCTCAGGAGGTCAAGGAAAAGGGATGCTTTTTCCCAGAAAATAAATGAACAAACCAACCCTTGACCAGAATGAATGCAACAAGAGTTGTATAGTCACAGATTTAGTTTTCACTTTAGACTGAAGCTTGTTAACCTCATTTATCATTTTCCATTGCTTCTAAAGGATAAAGGCAATGTCACTGTGCTGCAGAGAAGCAAGAACATTGCTAACAATAACAGATAATTCTACACAAACAATTGCTGTTCTCCAGCATTTGAAAAATGCTAGAAAAAATGCTATATAACATTAGAAAAAGACTAACACCTGATTGAGCTTGTTTTCCTCGTTTACAAAATATTAATATCAAGGGTTCTGCTATTGCTGTTGACCCACTAACTGCCACTCACAGGAATTCTTCAGCTGCCGAGTGCTAAGCAAAGAGAGATCATCTCTTTTCACTCTCAGCAAGTGAGGATGTGCCAGCTTTTGCAAAGCCCAGAGAGGTGAATTAGCCATTAAAGTTATAGGCAAGTATGAAATACGCATATTTTCAAAGGGACAATTAATAATGATCTTAAGTACACCTTTGAAAAATGTCTCTCACAGCATAACTCAGACATCGACACATCAGAACAAGGAGCCTGCACACCTGCTCGATGCCATTTTGAACAGGGATACAGCCATCAGTAAGCCCGAGGCCCTCAGCAGTCTCCTGCTCCACAGCTCATCAGGGTGGCTCCAAGGAGTCACCAGCGTAAAGGCAAGCTGCCTGAATAGAGCGGGATGTGTGAGATAAGGCCATGCAAACCAGTGCCTTTCCAGGTGTTTCCTTCTGCTGGTTTATGGCAGTGCACCCTTCGTACTCAGTACTTCCTAGCCAAGAGACTGGAAACTATCTGGGAGAAGGGCGGAGACAAACTGCTCAAGGAACTGACTGGGGAGGTAGAGAAACAGAAGAGGGACAATATGGACCTTGATGTAGGTATAAATAGGAGCTGTCAGAGATATGCATATTGAACTCATCCTCTAACATACACAGTTTCCAGGCAGACTCACACACAAACTCGTCACATTGATCAAATTTTTCCAGAGCTCCAGGGAAGAAACAGATGCTTTAGCAAATTTTGCATTACAGGGTAACATTTGTTTTAAAATTACACGTGTGGAGGAGGGAAGGGAAGATGGCTGCTTCAGCGCAGATGTGAGGAGCCTTTCCCTTCCTGAAGGCTGGCCAGACTTTCCATGTCCCACTGAAAAGGCAAGAGGGAGAAGAAAGGTGGGAGTGTGTGCACAGAGTCCGTTTACACAGACATGGCCTTACAGCTTCCAAAACTTAGCAACAACTTGGAGCACAGGAAGAGGGAGTGTAGGGCAGCCTGCTCACATCCTTCTGGACTTGTTCTAAAACACATAATATCTACCACTTGTTTTGGGATTAAGCCAAAAGTGAAAGGGAGAAGATGGAAAGCATCATCCTTGAGGGTCCCCATATGCCACCTCCATATCCTGGCAGAAAGCTGGAAAGTGGAGATCTCTCCCCAGCTAGCAAACCAAGGGAGATGGGGACTGTAGGCAGGCAAGTCAGAGAGAGAAAATGAGCAGCAGCATGGCAAGAAGAACCTGCAGCAGGGCTAGGCACTTCATGTGGTGCTGGCTGGAAGACTCCAAGTCCCCAGCCAACACAACCTGCAGGATGGAACCACCCCAACCGTAATTTAAAATGTCCAAAAAAATCCACCATTTTTTGATACCTCTTCCCACAGGCAAACATACAAACTAGCCAAGGTGAAGCTATTTGCATACAGAGCAGTGTGCAATCTATCAAATGCCATGTATGAGGGAAAAAATAACAAATGAGACAATCTGAGCATCTCACTGACAGATTCATTTATCTTCACAACACCCTGTGATGCAAATACTCTTGACTATTAGCTGTACAGTAATTCAGTAAATTGGGCACTTGATTATCAAAAACCTGTATTACCTTTAAAAAATTATCCCCTTCAGAAATATTTACTTGCTATTTGTTCACTATCAATATCAGTGGGAGTTATGAGCTCACAGGTCTGGCTATAGGTTGTATAGTGCCAAACTGAGCAGTAGACAAGTTCCTCTGAACTGGAGATGAAACACTAACCAGAACAGCAAACCCAGCACTGCACAGCAACTGATACAGCCTCCCAAGTGCTATACCAGTACTCTAACTAATGGACTATCTTCCTTTTTCCTTGCCATGCCTTGCCTTGCCTCACCTTACCTTCCTGTCCCTCTTCCCTTATCAATTTTTGGAGTACTTTGAAATCACGTTCACCATTTTCAGAAGTATTATATTAGAAGTGCCGTTCAAAGAGTATATGTAGTCTCACAGCTTAATTGTTATCCTTACTTGAAATAGGTAGTTATAGAGTGATAGTGACCTACTATTTCTGGTGAGAGAAAACACTACTGTAGACTACTGACCTCTGTTTCTTCTCCTTATAAGGATTTATCTCTCAATGTAGTCCAAGAGAGATGATACAAGTTACATTGCCATGCTGAACAATGCTAGATATGTTAACATTTGGGGTGTTAGACTTCTATAAAGTGCTATCAGACTTTATTCTGTATTGATGTTCCACTGTAAGAGTAAATCCATGCAGGACAGCCTGCCCCGTGCTTTGTATTCTGACTGTCAAATGAAAGATGAAGAATAAATAAAAAGCTCAAGACTGTATCTCTGCTGATGAGAGCATGCAGGTCAGCAATGCATGCCACAGTTCCTAGGAAATATCTTGTCTTTAAACAATCTGGACATTGCTAACCCACATAAATTCCATGTCAAATGAATAAAGGTTTAGCATCAGTGTAGCCAAAGGCTTTCTGGCCTATGTGCTGGTTCAGGACATGCTTTTCTAACTTCTGCAAATAAAAAAATGAAATCAACCTGCTATTCAGAGTGTATATGCAGAGTTAAAATATGTGTATCCAGACATATTTTAAGGGATCAGAATAGTCTAGCCAGTTCACAACTTTTTCCCCAGTAACTAAGCACTATTAAAAGGGAAGAACAAATCACCAAATCTTGAAAGTGCACACACATGATCCTCTTCTATTGGAAAAAATACTTCATGTTCAAGAAATGCATTCTTTAAAAAAAATAAATGTTTAAAAACAAAAAGGGATCTGAAAAAAATTTCCTAAGTCAAAATTGAGATAATTTATAAAACTTTACTGTAATGGAATTTAAAAAAAAAGAAAAAGGCAAAACCCATCACAAGTGATTTCTTGGCAAGGGAATACCTGACAAAGCAGCAGCTGTACTGTTACCTAGTTAGCAGCTTATCACACTATTTCTGTCATCTTGGATAGAAAGACTGGTACTAGAACATACCCCAGGGTGAAGAAAATGGAGATCTTGAACCAAACCTACACACACTGTTATCTTCTAATGTGTTTAATTGGTTTAAGATTCTTCCATCCCAGCATGAGAGATATTGTTACTAAAAATAAAAAGTGCTCCATCTTCTGAGCAGCAGTGGAGACCTGCAGGCAGGATGAAGAGGGCATTTTAAGTATTATTCAAAAGGAGAAAGTAAATTAATATAGGTTTAACACAATTACTCTTTTTGAAGAGGCTCATGTCAAACCACCTGGCAGGGGTAACTAAGGAGAGCAAGTAGAGAGCCAGGCAGTTACAGCTTTGTGAAGCTAATATATTTGAAAAAAAAGGAAGAACAATAGTATATTCCTAATTCAGCTTCTCATTCTAAAATCACAAGAACACCATTTTACTATTAAATTTTCTCCTGGATTTGGGGGGGGGGTGTGGTTTTGGGTTTTTTTTTTTGTAGGAAACAATGTCTGATTTAAGACTCAATAGATCAAATACTCTTCAATCCTGAAGGCAAGGAAGGATTAGGTAGAACAGCAGAAGGAAGGGTGTACTGTTGATCTATTTATATTCTACCACCTATTGGGTCAGTAAAGTCTTACATAAAAGCTTTGTAGTAGCTGGAATTTGACTTGCTTTATATACATGACATGAATTAGCTTCCTCACAGACCTACTTTGCTTAGCCTGATGAAGGGAAATGGTTTGTGCATTTCTAAATCCAAGTTTTGTTGTCCTGAATACCTCTGATCCCAGAACAGAAATTCTTTCTTTTTTGTATCTGTCACAGAGATCACTTTGTTCAAACAAATCAAAATATACAAACTTATCTTTAAGTGCTTTAGCATTGCAGAAGATTCCAATGTATTACCACAGTGGTAATTAAGAATAACCTTGAAGGAAGAGAATGAGTGCAAACAAAATTAATCATTAAAGTAGTACGGAGTTAAAGAAGTTTTGCCCTGATCTCCCTGACTATTATTTGTATGTTGTAATTTTTAGCACTTCTTGAATATCTCAAAGGCTGCAGCAAACAGTACGTGTAATTTCTTCCATTAAAATGGTCCATTTTTAACTTTATCCCTTGCTGTCTACACCATGCTAAAACCTTAGGAACTGCTGCACTCTTTATCTTTCATAATAAAAGCAAACCTAATGTTCATAACCACTCCTGGAAGGGAAGGACTTTCATCATCTTTGCCATCTTTTTTTTTTTTTTTGTACATGAAATGCAACATTAAGAACAGTTCACTACATGCCAGGTGCAAACAGGATCTCAACAATTAATGTGTTAATAAGAATTGTCCTATGGGACAAATGACAGAGAGAAGGTAGAGAAGGTGGAGTTGAAAGCCCTGAACAATTCAGACTTATATCTCTGTTAGCAGACCCAGAAAAGCTTCTGATCTGGACTGCCCAACTTCCACTCCTGATTTTACATTGTCTGTCATCTGTTGTGAAAAGCAGACACAACCAGGCACTCATGACATGAGTGAGCATGTTACTTTAAAGAATGCTACGGGTAAGTAAAGATCAACCTTTAGGGATTATATTTTTTATCAGACATATTATCCCAGAAGAATATTTGCATCTCAGTTGTTTCAATCCAGTCTGAGGGGTAAGGGCCAAAATAAGTTACGCAAAATAGCTACCAAACTACAGGATTACAAAGTAGACCACCCAAATGGCTTTATGCTTCTACTCCACTCATGCCATTCATCCTCTAATCTTTTCAATCTCTAATCACACTTTTTATTACAACTCCCAAATCTCTCTTCCACAGAACTCTTAATCGTGTGCTTAAATTTAAGCATATGCACAGACATTCTGCTGAATCAGGTCTTTGAGTTCACTCTGTTCGCAATCAAGAGAGATGCTGCTGGTTTTGGTGTTTAATAAACCACAAGCATACATGTTGACAGTGTGTTAAGAGAAAAGAAGTCTTTCCTCCTAGCCTAAGAGTGAAATTCAGTGCAAAATCATATCTGAAGGAACTGAATGAGCGTCCATCCATTCTGTCTAGTAACAGAAGTACCAAAACAAACACACAAACTGGAAGCTATGCCTCAAACATTACTGGAGCCTTTGGGTATAGGACTGTCAAATTCTCCTGCTTTCAGACAGCAGTACACTCTCTTGGGTTCCAGATTAGTCAGAAAGCGTGCTGACAGCTCTTACAGGAGCAGGTATTTTGTAAAACTCCGCTATTATAAAACAACTTTCCTGGAGTGATGCACGAGATATGGGTTACTGTGCTTCTCCAAATGATGGGAGGTGCTGGGGACTGGAAAGGTGCTCTATTAAATCCTCAAATGGAAGGAAGCCAATTATCCCTTCAAAGCACTCCTGACACTCCTGTACTCACTGTAAAAGAGCCTACTTTTAAAGTCTCCTGCACAGAAGAAATTGCTGTGCGACAGAAGCCAGGGAGATCCACAGATTAATGTGAACCACATGACAAAATGCAGCAAAAATCCTCAGCAACCAACAAAGTCATTTCACAGCAAATTATGTAATCAGAGGGATATATTTAACAGCTATAGCATCATAGCAAAAAAATCAACACAACATCATATACTGGTATACTTTGTACTTTCCTTTTTACTTTCCACCTTACATCTTTGCTTGCAGATGCTGCCTATACGGATCTTATATCACCACAACATATTTTTATCTAACATCCATCAAACAGCCCTGGATTAACCTGTTCTTGGCCCACACTTGGAAAGACAGTCACACATATTACTGAATACCATGTCAACTTTACCCTAATTGTAATAGAAAATTATGCTAATAGGGCAGAAGTTAATATTGCTACATTATATTGTATTGTATTAAGTAGACCTCAGATAATTTCTGCTATGCAGTAAGGTTGGTCCTGTTGTTAAGCTACAGCATTCATTGCTATTTGTCACGTTCTCCCTGTACCTTGGGTAACTGTTTTGAAGATGAGCTATGTTCCCACCACAAAAGTATTTCCTGCTTGAACCCCTGAATATATATTAACAGGGCTCATGTTGAGGCACACTGCAGAAGTCTAGAACAAAAATGCAGCACAGGTCAATTCATAGTCAGATCAGCTGCAAAGAGATGCTAATCAAACTAGAGAAATACAGAAGCCGTTTAACTCTGTATGCTTTGGAAGTGCAGTAAAACCATGTCCAACATTTGCTAATATAAATTTTATGCAGACTATCCAGTTTAATATCTGTGCCTTTCAAACCATTTAGGTTGAATAATACAGTTACTATTCAGTATTTTCATCAAAATGAACAATTAGCACACCTCTCTATGCCATAGCATCCTGGTGATGTCATGCAGCAGAATAAGGCACAGAGTTTGCTTTCAGTTAGTTTACATTTAAATTTCACTCTTATCAATTTACTGTCCAAAAATATTCAGAGTGAAATCTCTCCAAATCCTAAATAATTAAATCAAGATTGGTGATACCTGTAATAGGCTTGACAAAAGCAGGTACCTGTAAAAAAACAATGAAGATGGAGAGCTCCTAGGCTTTGGAAAGAGACGTGTCCAGCATGGGCAGGCAGGGTGGGGGAATGTGTTTTGTTTCTTCAGTAAAACACAGCAATATTGCAAATTAAGCCAGGCTTCCATTTCACTGACTTGTTCTCTCTTCCTCAAACCAAAGAAGCAAGAAACAAATGGATGTACACTTTGAAGGAAAGAGTTACAGACCTACTGAGATGAAGCTAAGGGTCATCAGGAGGGAAAAAGGTAAAAAAGAATAAATTACAGTGGTTTGCAAACAGCTGAACTAGGGACAGATGTAGACACTGTCGTTTCAGGATTTATTCTCTGTCCAGATGAGTTTAGTCTTGTAGAAGCTTAACTCTCAGAAATTCCAGCAATTTTTGTCACTGCTGAGCAATAGGAGCCAATTTAGGCATTTGCAAGTAACCTTTGATTTCTTCAGACAAAAGCAACAATATGTGACGTTCCCCAGCAGCTCCTGCCTGCATCAGATGAGAAGACTGCCTTGTTACCCCGATGTACCAGCAAAGACCACATAGACAACACTTCCAGAGCATGTGCTAGGCACTTCTCTAGGAACTGAGCTCAACCTAAAAAAACTAACCACTTCTAAGCTCCAAAAGAAAATACCTAAGATTTGAGATTCCTAACAATCAAAGTTAAAGCAAAAACCAAAATGCATTTGTGGTACACGGAATACAATGTTCTTTAAAGTGGGAATAAGCTCCAAATCAAATCTACACACACAGATTGCCAGCTTATGGGGCAGGTTCTCCTGTCAGAGGGAGCAAGCTGTTTTCTGTGCCAGATCTGTGGAAGTGCTTTGTTTTCTACTATTAGAAATGTGTATTTTTTCCTCTAGAAACACATGTTAAAATGGTTCCTAGAACCAGATAGCGGTGCCAAAATAAAAGCAAGCTGAAGCAATGTAGTGGTTTTATGACGCTTTCTGTTGCCTATGTTTTTTAGGCTTTTCTTTGGCTTCTCTGAATAGGCTTGAATTCCTTTATACTAATGCCTCAGCAGGAAAAACAACATGCAATCACATCTGGAGATTGCTTTACATCCTAGGTAGTAAAACAATCAATAACTTAGAAAAACTCATCATTGCTTGCAGGACCATCTCAGAAGCATGAATTGCACAAAGAAAATTATTTTCTGTTTTCCAGTGTGATCACACTCAACTCCTCCCCATCTTCCCTTCATTTTAAATGGATCTCAAAAATTAGCATGTTAGAAAAGCTTGAGCTCAAGCTAAGAACCCTTTGAATATTAACATAATTAATGTCATCAGTAATACTCTGAGTTTGCAGAAACAGCAGGTGAATCAATGGGAATGATGTATTCATCTGAGAAAAGAATGTGACCTTTAAAATCCATAGGGCTTTATCAGAACACAATTTTAAAGTGGGTTGCTTGTAGCTCAGTGGAAAGAACGAAGCTGAATGTAACTAAGGAGAAAGCTAATAGAGACACCACGTATACCAGGGAAACTAAAAATACAACTGAAACATAAAACACTGGGACCTCCTTACAGAAGATGCCTCACCTATATCAAAAGGTGAGGCAGCTAGCAGGACAGCTTGAGAACCCACTCCAAGGAATGCTATGATGAGGGAAAGGCAATTAAAAGAATATTCCTGCAATTCAAATCTGGCTGGATAGAGATTTTTTTAATCCAGAATGCTTGAAATTAAGTTAAATGCTTTAAACCCCCAAACAATTTGGAATAAGTTTGCCCACTTTTTTATTTTAGCACATCAAACAATTTTCCCTTCTGCAAGTGAATGCTAAAAGTGATTCAGCGATTGAAACAACTTCATTTCATCTTAACTACTTCAGAACATTCAATCATTTCAACACAGCTGAACTATTATGATAATATTTCAAGGTTCTCAGCAATAAGTGAACTAGAGGGAGTTTCATGGAAATAATCTATCACAGGGTTCTGGTGAATATCTTCATTTTCATAGATAAGGTTGTAACCAGAAGCCCTCAGAGGAATTTACCTCCTTGTAAATCATTATGGCCTATTGTTCCTTACAGAGTTGAAACGCAGGATGTCATGACAGTCATGCAACAATATTAGCTTTAATGGAATGAGGTATTTTGAACCTTGATGTGCCTCTTTATTTTATATCTTTATTCAGTTGTTTTAAAATATGCATTATATTGGCTTGCTTATAAAAGAAAGCTTGGCTTAATTTCATGTTATTTTTGCAACACTGTAAGGAGTGGATTTTTTTTTACATGTCTAAAAGGATCTTCACACTTCCCCATACTGAGAGGGCACAGACCTGAGCAGAGGAACAAAGACTTCTTTGACCAAATTTTTAAATGGGATAAACATGGCTGCTTAGCTGGCATTTTCATATAGTTTCACTTGAATGACCTGTAGCCTTGTGCGAAGAGTGAAAAAAAGCCCCAAAACCTAAAAGGCTTTCAAAAGGCAGTTTTATACAGCACTGTTTGTGGCCAGTCAATGCCTTTGTTCCTTGAAGGCCTCTGCAATAATTTCTCTATTGAGCTAAGTGATGTTTATTGAAAATGGCACAGCTGAGCATCAGCAGGTTCCCCTGCTGTTTGGTTTATCTATCCTCTGAACTCCAAGCAACATCTTGGTCTGAAAGTGTCCCCCTGGTAAAATAAGCAACTGACAACACAAAAAGCCTAGATGACTTCCAACTGCCAGTGCTTATGTTGTGACTATGTGCTTTTTCACCCATTAATGTTTAATTTCTTTTTTTTCTCCTTCACTTCATGTCTCTTCTTACAGAGCTCTCTAGCACACCAGCCTATTGAGCTCCAAAGACTACTTCCGATAATCCACAGATTTATCAGATTCACATATTTTAGAAGAATATGTAATTTACTGGAGGTATTAATATACCATGTACTTCTAAGAAGAGATCTGCAGGCTGGAAAATGACGGCAGACAGGGCTTTGGCGGGAACTCATTCCCTGCGCTACCAGTTTGCACAGCTTCACACTGTCACTACCATCTACCTTGGGCTACCCCAGTAAGGAGATGAATCCTATAATTTAACTAGAAAGATTGGATGTCCCACTGAATAGGCAATACACTACAGCTCAGTGACTAATAACTTAAACAATTCCTAGTATTACACTGTGCTTCAAAAACTTCAAATAATGTTCTCAAAGTAGCTTTTTAATAACTGCATATTGTAGAGACTGGGAAATAAGCATGAAGACTTGCCCACAGCCACACAATGAATCAGTAAGAGAAGAGGAAAGACATCTCAGGAGGTGTTTGGCTTCAAGTCTCATGCTTCAATAGACAATACTGCCTCTCTCTTTACACAGCCAGGAACTGTGCTCTCTGGCTAAAGGAAACTTACTCTAACTTGGAGTCACTGTGCAGTAGCACAGATTGCTGCAATCATGCTATGGAGTGGGTGCCAGTGGTTCCCTTCACTCCGTGTTTTTCTTGTTTTTGGTGGTTTCTCATTCACCCTAACTAGAAAGCAGGGTGGTTCTGAAGCACTGCCAAGCATTGCTAATGGAAGTGTGGGGCAGGAAGGAAATAAAGATGACTACTTGCAGAATTAGAAGTACTTTTTAGTGTCTAAAATGGCATATTAAGGCAGGACAAAAATAGATGTATTACCTCTGACAACAGAAGCAAAATGCTTCTAGCTAGAAAAATGAGTAAACCTCTGAAACTTACCAATAATGTTCTTGTTCATTAAGACAACTTAAAAACACCAGAAATACAAAACAGGAGAGCTTTTCATGGGGGAAAATACCGCATTTGTTCCGTTCTTGGTTCATATTAATTCAAACAGAGTTCCTGTGAAAATGCTCAATTTCCTTTTCTTTTTCCTTTTTAACTATGGACACTCAAGCGTATTTTGAGCTCAGACAAAGTGCTTCAGTGAAGTCCGTATGTGGGTCATGCTTAATATCACAGGTTGTTTCTTTGTTCATATAAGACAAGTAATCAGCTAAGTTAAAAAATCTCACCCGCTCTAAAAATTAGAGATGCCCCTGATACACAGTTTCTAACATCCTTTAATGTACAAGGTTTCTTTCCACAAAATTTCATTAGGTGTAATGAATGAATGGAAACACAGCGCATTTTCATGTATTCAAATTGTCCTCAAAATTGCCAGCTCTGGGAACTGCAGCAATAATTTTGTAAAACGTAGTCAGCAGTTAATCTGAAAGGACAAAGTCTTAGGACAAATGCTATGGCTGTTCATTGCTGGCAGGGACAGGCAGGCACCATTTTGTACAAAGTGACCATCCATTTGTACAGAATGACATTCAGAGATTACTGTCTAAAGGACTCTTAAGAGCTGAACCAATATAAACACATTTTGCTTAAGTAAGTCCAAACAGCCTGATACCACCTTCACTCCATCAGCATTCTCAGAGTTAGATTCCTTGAACATGGGCAGTCAGTGGTCAAGCCATTAGTCTAAATTTCAGAGAAAATGCCAATTTTGAAGCTGTCTGGTTAAAACACTAAAAATAAACTCTCTGTGCTAGGCAGAGTTGTGCTTCCAAAATGAATGCCACCTGACCAGCTCTATTACAAGGATCCACAAATGGACCTGTAACACTGAGATATTCCCTTACACTGTATTGTAGTGGAACTGAATTTTGGGATTAGCTGTTTCCATATCCATTGAAGCTTCCCAGAGTTGGATTGCAAGCAGGCAGACACTATGGGGAAGTGTCCACCCTGTTGCATCTTGCCTTGTTTCCTTTTTTCATTACATTCTTTCAGAATGTGTTGGGATCAGAGCAAAACAAAGTCTGAGCACAGTCCCGGAATAGAAAACTGGAAAAAAGCAGTAAGTTCCAGCAGCAAGCTTTTCCTAACTTAACTTTGCTTGAAAAAGTTTCCAGTACTTCCAGCCTCACCAGATCCAGCTGAGAATGGGCCAGGACTTGATTTTCACTCATTCTTGTATTGTTTTTATGCAATCTATTAACACATATGGTTTAACATTTTAGTGGGAAATCTTTCAAATCTTAGATAGCTACCTGCAGTTGAACTCCTAAACATTGGGCTGCCATTTTTCCTTTCACAAAAGGCCATGCAGAAACATGTATATTTGTTTTGGTGGATCTCCTCTATTCGTGAAGGATGGCTGAACATTTGATAGCCCCATTCCATCAGATTGCTCCACATAGGCCAATTATAAGGAGAAAGAGCAGACCTGTTTGCAAAGATGTACACTGTGACTATACAGCTGGCACCTACAAAGAGAGAATCAGCTTGGATGGGTCTGGGAGCCCCTATCCAGAACAACTCCAGTGTTTTAGCGCTGCACACTTCAGCACCATAGGCCAGGGATACTAAGCTAATGATAACAAGATAGGCCTGCACACAGCCAGTTCAGATACAGCAGAACTTTAAATGGTCAAGCTCCCTGCTGAACCTCACCTGTGAAATTTTGAGCCTCTTCACGCTTCGGGAGCCATTCCCTTTCTCTGCTCTCTCTACCAGAGGAGTAACTTGTTGTAAAAAATACTGGTTACTTAGTTGCACAAATAGGTAAAACAGCCATTTCAGAAAAGGATACAAATGTACTTAGAAGAGCCTCAAATGAGCTAGCTAGGTACTTTGCAAAATAGTAACTGAATCTTACTTAAAGTTAGAAGAAACAAACCTATGGCGAAGCCAGTTTGTCTGGAGTGCATTTTAGTTCAACCAAGATGAGCTGCTTGGCTTCCTAACACTTGTTCTATTTATTCCTCTACCACAATCTTCTCAGTGTGACGTCTTTACCGAGGAGATCACAACATCCTCTATACTGGCCAGGGAGATTAAGCAGCACACACACACACACACACACACCGAGAAAGCAAGAGTCTTTGAGATTTAACTCAAAATCTATGCTGGTTTGCCATAAAGATTTGATGTTTAAATGACTGAATAATGTTAATCTTCCACTAATATTAGACCGCTGTTATGAATAGGTATTACAGGATAAACCCAAACCATTTCCTTTTGAAAATATATTTCTTTATCGCTATATAAAAGATGTCTGCTGATTTTCCCTAGGGTATCTTCTGTTCCTGGGAGATACGAATTTAATGGTGGACTTCCTCATGCCTAGCTGGCGCTTAGACCACAAGCTAGGGAGCAAGGGGTTTGGTTTTCATTTTCATAAAGCTCGATAAATACACTATTCGCTACTAGAATGTCAACTGATATACATTCAGAGCAAAGTCCATCTATTTTTGAAATTACCAGTACCAGATTTTGTAGTATTTCTTTACAAGTTTCATTGGTATAACAAGGATCCCAGGAACATAATGGAAGTAATTAACCTCTCATTTCTGTGTTCACATTCATAAGAGACGGCTTTAGGGTAAGAAGCGGGAGGAGAGAAAAGATCACAGTTGAAACAAAAAGAGAAAATTTATCTCTTGTCAGTAGTCTGGCCACACTACAAAGCATGTACACACAGCAGCAATAAATTAGGGGGTTTTTAATAGAAAAACTAACCAACAATCCTAGCTAGAAGTGCATAGCTGAATGCTCAGATTTGTGCCATCTGAACAGCCTTCCATTTAAATAAGTCTGCTTTAATTGCTTATTTTCTATCTTTTCCCATTGTAAGACAAACAAAGATGCCATTGAGGATGCATCTCCCCTGATAAGGCAATCAGAACATGAGCCTGCAATTACAGTAATATTTTGCATAAAGGCTTCCCTTATTAATCCAAAAGAGCTCTAATTTCAAACCCCAGTATTTTACTATGCTGCCATCCTCAACAGTGCAACAATTCTTCTGGATTCTTTGTGCCTGTACTCCAAGGAACTCAACTGGGCTTCTTCTCTTTGGAGAACATTTATTTATTCCATTTCCAAGGATAAAAAAGGCACAGTATGGTAGCATCACTGAATGTCTAGCAGTTCAATAACATCTGGTTCTTCATACTACCATTCCTTTGGACTGCTGCCCATATCAAAGATCAGCACCACATAGCTCACACATACAGATGCATATACTACCTTGACATCTATGTTTATAAAGCCTCCTACTAATCATTCCTGTAGTGCCATAAATTAACATGAAGTAGGTGATTAGAGTGTTCACAAAGGAAACAGTCTGCTAGCTTGGTTACTTCTCTCAGATGGATACTGTTTACTCAAGAATTTTACTGTAATCCCTGTTGGCAAAAAATATTCCACAAATATATATTCCATCTTTTAGTGGAATCCTTTTTCTCAGTCTTCACACACACACACACACAAAAGGAAAAAAACCCAAACAAACAAAAAACCAAACTTGTACCAGCTGCAGACACACAAATTCTGCAAAATAAAGGGGAGATACATGTGAGTCCTCCCAGACTGAACTGTATGCCCCTTAAATATCCCTTAGACAAACACTGTTCTGTGGAGAACTATTGGTAAGAGAAATAAGGTGCCTGCCATGAAAATGTTCTCACACAGATGCATGTACTAACAGAAGAGAGAAGAAACAGGTTATTTACTACAGAAGCAGCCACCTCCCTCCTCTCTACCGAAGTACCCCTATTGATATAGAGGATTAACATGTGAGATAGTGGAAATCTGGATAGGAAAATCAGCAGTTGTCTGCAATAGTTTAGTCCCAGCATTCTTCTCAGTTGAACTAAACAACTTGGCCATTCAAACTCTAAATCATTAAAAAGAGCTAATCTCGAGACCAAATCTCTTTACAATCCTACTTTAATTCAATGATGAAGGCAGTGCAGCAAGTTTGTCAAGTGACAGACTCGCATCATTTGAACATGTCCTAAGGGAGATGGGTCTTGAAAACAGAACACATTATTTTAACCCTAGCTGACTTAGCTATGCTTTAAGTGTGAAACCTTCTTATGTTCCAGAATAACTGTTAGTTAGTGTTACCTATAAATTTCAGATCAAGTTTTATACTTAATCTTTATCCAAGGTATCAATGGGAACATTGCTTCCTGTTAAATTTTTGGTGTAGGGCAGTAAATTGATTCATCCTGTTAAAATGGATCTACTTGTTGGACCTATAACTAAACCAATAAAGCCTTAACAAGAAGCAATGCTTCCACCTATGAAGAAAAATAACAGATTTTGAAAGCAATCTAAGAAGCTTCCTGCAGAACTCCTGAGATTCCAGGAGACTCCTTAATTGTAAATTCCAGAATTTAACAGCTTCAATACTAAGACTATTCTGTCACCTGTTTTAAATAAATCTTTCTTCAGTCATCCTCTCTGGACTAAAATGAAAGCATTTCTTCAGATCTGCAAGAACTAGATCACATATGCACATCTACAAAGACTATTGGGATACTTTTTCTTCTGAAGTTCAGCACTATGTCCACAAACATTTGTGTAGCTGTGTCTTGTCTGTAGCTGTAGCTTGTGACAAGCTGTAGCTTGTCCCAGCTATGTTGGCTGGGACAAAGTTACATTTTCTTCTTAGCAGCTGGTACAGTGCTGTATTCTGGATTTAGTATTAGAATAATGTTGGTAACCCACTGATGTTTTAGTTGTTGCTAAGCAATGCTTATCCTAAGTCAAGGATTTTTCAGTTTCCCATGCTCTGCAAGCGAGGAGGTGCACAAGAAGCTGGGAGGGAGTATAGCCAGGACAGCTGACCCAAACTAGCCAAAGGGATATTCCATACCATAGGTCATCATGCTCAGTATATAAACTGGGGGGAGTTGGCTGGGAGGGGCTGATCGCTGCTTGGAGACTGGGCATCGGTCAGTGGGTGGTGAGCAATTGTATTGTGCATCACTTGTCTTTCTTGGGTTATATTTCACTCTATTTGTTATCTTCCTTTTAATTACAATTATTGTTGTTGATATTATTATTATTACTACTACTATTATAATAATATTTTATTTTATTTAAATTATTAAAATGTTCTTATCTCAACCCATGAGTTTTTTTTTTTTTTTTCCTGATTCTCCTCTCTATCCCACCGGGAGGGAGAGGAATGAGCAAGTGGCTGCATGGTGCTTAGTTGCCAGTTGGGGTTAAACCATGACAAGCTGATAAAAACTACTATACACAAAATAAATAATATTAACTTATTGGAAAAGCAATCCTAATCAATGTTGATGAACACTAATTTCTTCTCTCAGTGGCAAGCAGCATGAAGAAATCTGAAGCCAGGGCAGTGAATACAGAGGCTCAGAAATAACTGTTAAGGCCTCCCTGGGACTTACAAGAACATTTACTCTGCCGGGTCAATTTTCCTTATGGTTCAGACACTGATTACATCCCAATAGAAAGAGATGAGAAAATGATATCCACCTGCTTCTGTACAGTAATTCACTCAACACCTGTGATTTTGTTTGGACACAAGGTCTGTTAACTTGATGGCTTATCTATAAAAGATGGTACTGACGATGTTAGCTTGAAGAACTGCTTCTGTATATCCTGAGGCCTCTGATAAGCAGGTTTGCATTCACCTTCTCTTTTGGAGGGTACTAAATGGATCTGTTATTGAATGTGCTATACGTACGGTTTTATGTCTTCTTGAAACACACTCCTCTCTTCTCTACACAGTGTGTGGGAAGGTGCAGTCTCTGGGTACTTCCTTCATAGAACAAAAGGTCCACAACTTTGCTCTGACTTCCAAAAGACTCAGACTCCCTGGACTTGGACTCCTCGATATTCTAAAATACCCACTCGGCAAAGAGAACCCCACACCAAAATGGTGCTATCAGTGGACAATAAGATGTTAGGAGAAAAAAGGAGCAAATTAGAATTCGTGTATATGACATGACAAGTCAATGTGTAGAGCAATATTAGCAAGGACTGTGACACAGGTCCTTGAACACCGACTCTAGCAGCTGGGAGGGACTGCCATTTTTTAAAATCTTCTACAGCAGAAAGACTGGCCAGGGCAGTCTAGGAGTACAGATTTTGTACATTTGAAAGATTTCTTACTTCTGGTTAACTGCCCAAAGACTAGAAGAGGCTACAAGCATGCTGCATTATTACTGGGGAGAGATCCTGTTCTGAGCTGGCCCTTAAAACTCTCCTCCATGCAGAGGAGGGCAGATATCCTTAACTCTGGACATCTAAGCAACAGCAGCTACCACAAAAGCCTTCAAGAGCCATAAGTTTAAAGAACTCTCAGGTGGTAGTTTGTTGTTCTCCAGCAATCTGATATAATTGGTGAATGTTTGGTACATGAAAGTAGGCATCTTTCATATCAAGAGCTGTTCACCCACCTCTTTCACATGAGGGACAGATAGTTGTCCCTAGAGAGAAAGTCCTGTCCTTGATTTTTTATATTTCTGACAATGTTGATGTTGCTTAGCCTCTTGCTCTTCCAGGGAATCAGGAAAGAGCAGAAATAAAACTGTTGTCAAGAGCATACTTTAACTTGTGCTGCTCAGAACAGAACCTAGGCCAGGGGAGATTTCAGAGTTACTATTAAGTGAGGTATCCACCTATACAGAACAAAGCAAAAAATCACTATTGAAAAAGACTGTTTGCAAAAAACTTTCAGGGAAAATCTGTAGCTCAGTCTTCACAGAGACATGTCTTGATTTCAGAGGGATCTGTGAAAGAGGAAGAATTCATTTGTGCAAGGGACTTCAGGGACTCAGGGATTTTTATTTGGCCATGGAAAGTTTAGGCTGCCTGTTAGCATTCCAAATCCCCATCAGATCAATAAAGCCTGGAGTCATTATGTCCGATAGCTCCTACCCTCCAGGAAATGAGCTTGTGAGTTTTATTCTACCTGTTAATAGGCAGGTGTTCACACCACCAAAGTCAACTGTAATGGGAGCGCTTAGAGATTCTTGTTGGCAGTCTCAGAGAAGGTATGAATAAAAGGTCAAGCACTGAATTTCTCTTGCATTCACACACTGATTCTGTCTAAACTCCCCTTGCTCTACCAAAAGAGAATCTGTACCTCAATACTTTATCAACACAATTTTAATTTTTAAACAGTACCTTTTATCAGCAATTGAATTAATTAGGAGTTTGTCAATGCATAGGAGCCAATCCAGATTAAGGCATGGAGTGAATTTAGAGTTGAGCTAACTATCCCTTATTTAACCTTTGCCTGGATGTTCTTGTTCTGCATCAAGAGAGTCCAATTCCAAAGCTTTGAAGTGACTTCTGTGATTTGGAACTGGACACACTCATCTTGGGATAAAGGTATGCACAGTGGAGAAATCAAGCAGAAATAGTTAAGCTGGAGTAAATTTTAAGCATACAAACCATATGGTTTTATCTAGATTAGAGCTTTTTGCAACAGCATAGCCACCTCTTCTTTGACACTAGGGAAGAAAACCATAGACACTGCTTTATCTCAGTGCAGTACATTTACATAGTGTAGCTACATCCGTTCAAAAACTCCTGGCACCGAAAAGCTCCATATTGCCCAAGCCAGTTGGCATAAAGATGGTGTGTATTCCCTCAGGGTGGGATTACAGCTCTGTGTGCTATTCAGAAAAATAGGCCAGACAATTGAATTTTCTTTTCCAGGTGTGCTCATATGCCCTCTCTCACAAGTAATGCTAAAAAATGGCAAAAATGAATGAAAACCTGAAAAGATACTCTTTACATAGCTTTGAAAGCAAATGCCAATTACGGCCTTCAGGGAAAAGGTGAAACAAGTGCTGCTGCCGCAGTATATCTGTTAATTAGTCTATAAGGATTTGTGTTTATGACAAGAGTGAAAACTAACTATTGCAGCAGAAGTAATACCAGCTGAACACAGTTCTACTGTTTCATTCACTCTCATAGTGATACTCAGCACATCTGCACCAGCATGAATGTGACACTGGAGTTTGTAGGGCAGAAGTCACTCAGTTCTACTAAAAGTGGTTTATTCAAAGCACTTCAGGCTTTTTTGAACCTCTGCACCTTTAACTGTCTCACAATACCTCACACACAGTGTATCTTTCGCTGATTCAATCCAGTGTTGTTCTGTAACCAGGGATACGTCTAGAGATCACCACAGGTTCTCTGGGAAAGCAACTCAGTATCCTTGAAATGTAATTAGAGAATCACAAGGGGATTTAATCTTATTGAGATTTTATAGTAAAACAGTATTTAGCCCTGGCACTAACACTCTCCACCTAATAAACAAAATAAAAATTCAAATCAGCTAGAGAAACAGCTATGACAAGCACTTTCAAAAAGTCCACAATGACAAATGCCAATCTCCTAATTGCTGACACGGCACACCAGGGGAACAAGCCACCGTTTTCCTGGCATTAGCTTAAATGGTACCTCAGATACACAATCCATAGGGACAGTACTGGCCTGAATTTCACTGGAGCTACAAATACTTCAGTTTGGGGTTGTTTTTTTTTTTTAAGTTAGGCTATGTGTGCATAAGAAATGGGCATTGCTTTAGCCTTGCAAACAGTACAACCCTTACAGCCAGGACCTCCATTACTAAACATGAAGAGCATCTTCACTGCCAGCTACCCTATTTTTCCAGGGATGAACTGGCAAAACATGATTATGAACACTCTCAACACCAAGCTGAGGGATTAAGTAAGGATGTGAATACTTAGGTGGATGTCAGTGGCCCTCTAGACTCAAAGGACAAGACCACAGTGAGAATCAGATGTAGTTCTCAAAGGGACAAGAGAAAAATAGGTCATGGATCTGAGCCACTAAAGTAGTTATATCTCTGGAGTGCTACGCAGGCAGGACCACATGCTGCAATATCGATCAAACAGTTTTTTGGTTTTCCAGCTAAAACTGACAGGACTAAGATTATTCAAGGAAAACAAGTTCATTATCTTGTCTCTTCTGAGGAAAGGAGGAAAGCTTAGAGCACACAGACCAAGTGGAGAATCAAAACAAAATTGAAAATAGAGTCAGGAGGGAATGACTGGCAGTTGCATGAGGAAACTAATCTTGTAAATGGACCAGAGGCTGTTGAAAGCGGAGGCAGAGAGGAGGAATAAAGGGGGATTTATGCAGATTGAGACAGAGCTCTCAAAAAACAAGGACTCCATATCAGAATTACTGTGCTTTTTTAGGAACCTACTAGAATATGACAAGTGTTTAAATTTGCAGTGTGGATTAGTGATTTGACAATTTAACCATCCCAACATTTTACAGTGTTAGACAGTATAGCAGTCTGAAAAGAGAGTAAGCTGTTTGGAAAAGCACTACAGCAAAACACAGAAATTACAAGTAAAAAATTCTGTTCCAAACTAGTTTAGAATAGGTAAAATACTAATATTTGGTTCTGAATGCTGTACTTTAATCAGCCTCTACAGATATACTAATATGAACTATACTGATGTGAACCTCTGAGCATGTCACTAGGAGATCTCTCGAAGATGTAGGGTCTGTGCCCAAACCAGCATCTCCCTGCTTTACCACACATTGGAATTCAGATGAAAAACATCACTGTGGGGATACAATAATGAAATCTCCTGTGAAATGACGAAAATGCAATGACCTCTATTACTTCCAAGCAGCTCCTATAGCTTTCATTGTCAATAAAATATAGTTATGTTTATACCGTTTTAAATTTTATTATTTTAACAAGCTTGTAGCTGTATGTTAAATTTTCAGAGTATATGAAATCTATTTTTTATAATTTTAATCAAAATCTATTAATATGTTTTTCAGCTAAGCAGTGGGATATCTTATTTCTGCTGCAAAAAAGAAGACCATGTATAAATAATACGATCAGCTGCAGTTCACAAGTGGATTCTTGCAATTTAGTTAATAATAACAAAACAATAAAAATTTAGTTATTAAAAAGCTAGACTTACACACAGCTGATACAAATATGTTTTTAAAATATTATTTTGGTGTTTCAAAGTGTGAACTTCATAAGCATTTATGCTAAGTTGAATGCTAATGGTTTTGAAGTTACATGCAAAAAAATGCCGTAATTAGCATTATCTGCACCATTTACAGGTGTGCCTACATTAAAATACAGTCTTCATTTATTTACATTTGCACCTTTTCAAGCATTCATCTGCCTCATTCACTGAATTTACTATTTAAGAACTGGCAAAACTGGGACTTGTGCAAACAACATTATAAAGCAGGAAAACGAGGAACTACTGCCAAGAAACATTTTCACCTGGCCACTGGCAGGGCTGTATTTAAATGAGAAAGAGGGCCTTACTGAGGGCAGTATGGCTAGAGGTCTTAGAGGAGTTAAGGTTTGCTCTACAGCTGTCTGGTTAATGCCTCACCTCTGTTTTGTATAGGCAGGGAGAAGGAGGTCACGGTGTGAACTGCCAGTGGCAAGAAGGGGGCTTTAACCTTCTCTGAGGAATAGACCAGAGCTGTGAAGAGGTAAGCTTACAACTTTCCTTGGGGAATTTGTTTTTTATTTTGCAAGTAGTACTTCAGGCTACTTTAAAACACATGTATAGGTTTGTGGAGTTTTTTTGCTTAAAATGCTAAGGAACTTATTCAAATGGCAGAATGGAAGATGCTAGGAGAACCAGGGAAACCATTTTTTCTTTCTTTCTATGAAGTTAAATGTTTCTCTGCAGAAGCTGAGCTTAGGGTCAGTGTTATACTAATATAATGCAGTTCCCTTTGAAGGAATTATAGGGGGAAGCACATAAACCAACTCTTTCCTGGAGCTGTTTAAATAGCGCATTTTTATGGCAACAGTGTAACTGTAATGATTCCTTGGGGATTAATGAGGGTGCCATATATGAACAGCCCAAACTGGACTGAGGAACTTATTGGCTCTTCTCTCTCTTTCTGGAAAAAGTATTTTAAAAATAATGTGCATCTGCTCCCCAAGGCTGCATGGGATTTTCAGCCAATGATTTCCTATGTCTGGCTCATTGAGAGCTGCAGAAGAGTCTCTAATGGCACTTGCTACGTGGTCCCAGACCCTGTTTGTGTGTTTGCCTGGTAACTTGTCACTAAGTACAGTAATGCTAAAGACCCCTTGCATGGAACAAGGGGAAAGAAGTTGACTATCTTACTGAAGTCATCTCAAATGCATTTCTCAAAAGATGTGACCACAGACTTAGTGACGTGAAGCTAAAATGTTCAACTAATAATGCTATGCTAGGATTTTAGAATTAGTGCTGCAAGGGTAATTAAGCATGGTAATGTGAGAAGCCTCCTCAGGTGAGTTGGTGCTGAGTGTTGGAGAAGACAGCATGAAGCTATGTTGAGAACAAGTTCATCTGATGTAAGACTGAGGCTGTGGGCATGACACCTAACAGCAGCAGTGGTTGGAGAGGACTGCTGTTTACAGCCCTCCCCAGCTGCTTCTTACTTTCTCCCTCAAATCTAACAGCTGAGCTGTTTGTAAAACTGCTAACCTGATCTACTTGACCAGCACAGGTCTCTGCTCCTTAACCTATTGCTTAAGCTGTTTAAGCTAGCATGCCTCATTCTGACCGAAACAGGAGGTTGCAGTGCTCATCTGAGCAGCTCAGCTAGTAAATCTGAAAATGAGGTAACAAGCAGCTGGGGATGGTAATCTGTGCTCTGCACAGCTGCTGTGACAGAAGCACACATCAAGAAGAATGTAAGGGCAGATATTTTTCAGATGTACTCTTCCCTCAGATGCAACAAACCTATACCGCTTCCTGGACTGAGCATTTTTAAATGTCACTTAAAGGCTAATAAAGTTCAAGTGACATAACAATCAGGAGGACTTTTTTTCCTCATCTCAGCTTCTGGGAAAGAAAATAACTTTACTAGAGAAACAATGAAGTCTTGTTGTCAGTTGGACTGGGACTGACAGGTGAGTATTCTAATGTACTAAAGAGTCTACCCTAAAGACTTAAACTGGAAGTCAAATGTCTAAAGTATCTCCAGAAGATCCCCCTGTATTAAAGGTCAGTAGGTATTTCTTGGTGTCCAGTTTCCAGATAAGTTGGTCTATTCCACCACGTGGCAGTACACTAATGGGGACAATGGTGGTGGTTCTACCCTCTCTCTGCAAACCTCTTCCTTCAAGACGAGTTGGGGTTGTTGCAGAACTCCCTTCAAGCACAGAGCTAGCAACAGTCCATGCCAACAGATGAACAGAAAATAGAATTTCCTTTAGCTTTCCAAACCAAAGTGACTTGATGTTAACTCTCACTTACCTGGCAGGCTGTCCCTGAACAGAAGTTTCTGATACTCTTAATAAAACATCAGATGGATTTTTTTGGTTCCAAGCATGTGTAACGTTCCTTTTGGAAAGGCTTAAATCAAGTAATCTGAAATGTGGAGGAAAGAGGCATGCAGGCAGATGATCTGCTTAGGTGGGGTATACTTTCATTGGTGATTAAAGTGTAAAATCCCCCCATTTTCTTGATAAAATATATAGGAAAAGATGGATATAATCAGCTGCCCCAAGGACCAAATGAGCTTCTGACTACAGAGTAGATAAGGTTTATGTATGCAGTGTAGCATACAGACTGACCCATACAAATACTCCTCTATAGAATTACTAAAGTAAAATCCCCTGCACTCTCATTTCCTCTAATGGAAGGAAATGTTGCTCCTAGTTAGTTAAGCAATTCTTTCAATACAGGAGTGGATAAATCTAATAACATGATGCTTTTGTGCACTGTTATCCCAAAGGCTGACTGAAAATAAAAAATTATTTCTTTTGCTTTTTACCCAAGCCTGTCATTTTTCCAGAAGAATGTTGCCTGATATTCTAGTCATGAACACAATCAACTCAAAGTTTCACTCGTGGCTGAATTAATCTGATACTGTTTCCCTTAAGTCTCTTCTATACCTAACATTTCTGTCGCAGTGAGAACTCTGCTCAGGAGAAATCTGACAATGGAATTTCAAGTTCATAATCACAACTGAAAATCCTGGCTGTCAATCAGGATTTAGCAATATGCAGCTGAGAAGTGGTTCCTACTGTTGCTCATGAGAACCTTGGTTACTGTGAGATGTCTTCTGGACATAGCCTCCCAACAGTCCTACTGTGTCTACTTTGACATGATGTCAAATGGCTTCGAAAACTTCATAGTAATGCCCAATGAACGTATGGGGGGTGTTTCCTCAAAAACTGTCATCTACTCTTTAATGCTGGTCTGGGAGTGATGCTACACAGCTGTCAAACCTCTTGTTTCTGTGGGTGCTCCTGATGTAGTCTCAGGATAAAAAGGCAGCCCTTGAGAATGGTTTTTAGTATTTAGTACTCACTACTGTAATTTTTTGCAGATCAAGTGTAAATACATGATCTGTTCCTTAAGATGTGTGAGCAACAGATGTGTGAAAGTCACCTTTCATGTGCTTACAGAATTAACTTTTGATAAATTTTGCTATATTAATATGCAGAAAGACAAAATTCAATATTGCCAGGTGGACCTTAATAGATCATGATGTTTTCTGCTTGTTACCTGTATCTGGGAACCTAACATACCTCATACTTCTATACAAACTTTGACTATACAGATGTAAACAAAGCACTGGTTTATCTTTAATGGAGGGTCTGAGCTCAAATTTGGAGCTGCCTTAATTTCCCAGCTTAGAGATAGGGAAGAAGAGGCTTATAACACATAAATTGTGGAAGTCAAAGGCAGAAGTTGAAGTACAGTGGCCTGCTATCTTATGAACTTCATGTAAAATTTTGATTCAACATTCTTTCCAGTTCAACTTAAATTCAGAGATAAACATGTGTAACAGCAAGTTGAATCTGCTTCCATACTAAGTGCTTTAGCTAAAAGAAAACCATTTTTTTCAGAGACATGGGAGACACATCAGATGTCTGTATAAAAAAAACCAACCTACTCTGAACAGTATCTGTTTAATTTGAGGATTTTTAGCTGCCTTCCCTGCTCATCTACATCTGTGTAAGCTTGGCTTTTTTCCTACGTGTTGGCTGTGAAGATGTACGGTGGGGGAAGAAGCTGTATCAATTCTCACTTGATGGATTAAATAACTGTCTTCTCCTGTGTGAAAATTAAAATACTGTAACAACAGCTGAAGCACCAATGACTTCCAAGGATGCAAAGAGTAACTGATATTATCTTAATATGATATAAAGGAAATAAGGGGGAATAATTTTTCTAATGACAACTGCATTATTTTAAGTACCTTGTTAGGTCAGCACTAAGCAAGCAATTAAAAATACTGAAACCATAATTCCAGTGAAATGCTGGATGGGTAAGCTTTGGAGAGATGAAAGGATAAATCTTAGAAATAAAATTCTAACCACAAGGTGCTAAAGTAATATTGCTGACTAAAAAGAAAAACCCAAATGTCAATGTCAACTTACACTTTTAAATCAGTGTTAGTTAGATGTATTCTCTGTAGCACCTGGCAACTCATTTGTTTCCTGTGATGGTGGAGCTCTTGATGCCCTTTCTACTGTCAAGGGCACAAAGCACTACTTCCAACACTACGAGTGGATTGCATTGAATCTGAAATGCAGAAAACTGACTGCAGCTCACTCAGGTATAAAGTTAATGCAAATCACTAGTTTATGCATAATTAAATATGTACACTTTTTTCAATGAAAGTTAACAAAGGGAGGACATGAAGTTTTTTGGTGTTCAGTGACGAACCAAACCTGGTAAAATTGCTCCTGCTTTATTTGCAGGTATGCCTCATGACTTATGCATAAGAAACATGATGAGTCTGTATTTAGCATGCCAGAACTATAGATCATTGCATACTGTGGAACTTGTGTCAATGCTGGAAACAATTCTCATATGGTAAAGGTACCTTGACCACAGTGACACTTACTTAACTACCAAGTACAACCTGGCTAAAGCTTCTCTGCAAAACTCTGGCCTCTTTGAACCAAAGATCTCTTGATGCTGCCAGGTTGGGAACTTGTTCTGCAGTCAGACTAACTGGGAATGTGTACAGCTCTTGCTTGTAAAGTACTCTAAGGTTTGTAGACAGGAAAGCAATAATGAAAGTTCAAGAACAAAAGAAGACTAATTTTTCATATGATATAAATAATGAATTATATGCATTAGGTGGAAGAACAGTCCAGTTTTTAGAAACCAGAAACATGGATGAGGGAGCATAAAGTCATGTTTTCTAGAGTGTTCTAAAACTGCATTGGCTGTCTATAGAGTATGTTGCCCAGCTTCTGGGCAGCCCTGTTCCCTCTTATCTAGCCAGTGTCTCCTTTTAACCCATGAATTTGGTGATTCATCTTTCTATTCCATTGCAAGAAATCTAAACACACTGAGATCTGAGGGAAGTGCACAGAGGAAACCTCAAAACAAAGGGGAACTTTTAAGCCAATTAAAGCTGCTACCTTGTTAGTTTTGTAAACACTGCAACAGATAAGCATTTTAAATAAATAAGCAGTTAAAGATCTACTGGCCTACCAACTAAATTGGAAACTCAATTTGATGGAGCTTCCATTTGGATTTCTCAACTTTTGAATGCTGCATCAAACTAGTTCAAAACTTCAGTGACTAATCTAGGAATTGATAGGCAAGATTGCCATTGACTACAGTTTCTGTGTATATAGCAGAAACCAGGCAGAAGTTGGAAATGGAAGTTTCTGCAGAGTAATGTAAAGTTCATAGATGCTCTTAATGGTTTCTTGTATATTTTCATTACAGCTCTATCTTTCTAAGAGGTTAATGCTCTGCTAGAATTATTTTCTAGACAGAAAAACAATAGTGAGAGGAGGATTGGAAGCAGCTCTGGGAGCTAGGAGGATGTGGCACAGGGAACTTTGAGGATCCCAGAAAGTAGGACAGCCTTTGACATATAAAGTTTTTCTTGTGAATGTTGGAGTGCCTGAGCTACGGATATATGTTTATACTGACCACAAATACTAGTTTCATAACTCCATAATTATTCTGACCTACAGTTAATATTGCCTCTTCATGCTTATGTTAACCATATTAATTTGTTTCAGGAGACTTCAGAAGGACAGCAAGCTATACTGCATAGCCTTAATGGAAGTTCATGGAGAAGCTTACCTTAAACTGATAAATATCTATAGGGCAACTAACACTATGGAGATCCAAATCCGATGACTCCTCTGTACAGAAGCAAATAAAATAGGTGATATCTTGTTTGACTTGTAAGACTTAAAATAGAAAATGGATGTGCTTACTCATATGTTGAGAGGTTAGACTTGGCACCTAACTATGCTGTGAGACCCAACTGACTTGTTTGGGTTTTCTCTTCCTTGCTGTTCTGGCTGAAACATTACAGGAAGAAGTGCATAAAGAAGCTGAACTGTGGTGCCTCAAGAGCTGGATGTGAATCTGTTATTGCAAACCATGACTGGATATTTCTAATCTACAGCATGGATGCTATGTAAGAAAGCAAAGCATGTATGCTTTCCAAATGCTGGCACACCAAATTAAATAGGGTAACTGTCTACAGTGTCCTTATTCTAGTGAATATAGTGCATAAAAAAAATATTCTGTGCTAGTCCATATCAGAACAAAGATAAACAGGCAACCCACAAATTATCAAGGGGGCTGGTAGGGGGAAGCCATCAACACCCTCCACCCCCCCAGTCTTGACTGTTAGGGAAATATATTATCGGTGTTTCTTTTCTGAAAAAGGATGCTAAATGCATACATTTAATACTTCACACTAAGTCTAAAGATAAAATGACAGAATGAAACCTGAAGAATGTATTGAAAGGGGAAGTGAGGGTCAAGTAAAATGCTAGTCTGTAGCTTGACAGAGTAACTGTCCCATCTTCTGGAGAAAAAAGGCATAATCAAATTTCATGCATTTGAGATTATAGGACCAGCTGTGCATAAATACTCATGGAAATAAGACTTGGCTAATATTCCAGAGGAATGAATCTTCAGTTACAACTGAACTGATATTGCTTATAGTAAAATGACAAGTCTGTATTTTCATAGTACTAGACTACCTGTAGATATTATGAACAACTGCTGTTCAGGTGAGTGCCTTCAAAACAGGGAGTTGATGAATGTACTTACAAGCTCTGTTAACAAATACTGTCCCTGAAGAAGTGACAAGCTATAAAAGTTTTTGTTGTCTGCTTTCAATCTTCTACTGCACCATATTTACTGGACTGTCAGTGTTCAACTTTTAACTGGTGCCGTAAAAATTCTTAGGACAAGCGTCATAAAGTATAATAAAAATCCTCATTTGCCTGCAAGCATCAAATATTTCTCCTTTGGTTTTAGTCATTTTAAAATAGCAAAATCTATGGGAAGAGGCAGTAAATGTTTCTGGCCTGAATTTCAGGACACTAGCCACAACATGTTTCTGCACTAGTGTCATAGAGGAAGGAAGGCATATCTGCTTTAAAGTTAGAGGGTGAATTTGGGCTATTATTTAATTCCCACAGCAGCATGTCCCAATCATTTGGAAAGCTTGTAATTAACCTCTTCTCAGGAACCACAAGTAAACAGAATTTGTTTGAGGAAACTGTGATTACTCAATGTGAACTGGATTTCCAGCTAGAGTGCCTGTTCCTATGTTAAAGTATGTACTGCGGAAGTCTGCTTCCTCAATGATGCTTTCTGCCCTATCGGCTGATCTTGCCACACAAGGAATCTGATACATACAGAACCTAGGTGTAATACTGTGCTAGTTTCTTGTGCTAAAAGCAAGTTCAGTTTGAAGTGCCAAGCTTGCAGGGTGTGCTTAAGTTGGTGGAGTTGAACTCCTTCCCTCTTGGAAGGGGAGGAGAAAGTTTTCAAGTACTCAAAGTATTAACTCAACAGCTTTTTGGAACATGTTTCTCTCTTCCTTTCTATTAAGTAAATTAAATTAGCACACACAGCAGTAGAGTGGATGGGACATAAAGCATCTCTTTAAAATGTAATGCTCTGCAGAATACACACACAGTGGAAGTCTGAGCTGATGGCTGCCTTGCAGAGAGGATGGTCACATCTGGGCATGAGTCGTTTCCTGTGTGGATGGCATAGTGTCTCAAGGCTTCCCCTCATAAATGAGGAATGTCTGTTCAGCTGCTTTTCTGGTTTACTAAAGGCATACGTAGATGTTTTTCAGCTATTTTAACTTGCTAAAAGTTCCAATTGTGAAATGTTTCTCCAAACCTTCCTGTTTCTCAGACTCTATACTACTTGGCCCCTATGGTAACTACTGAAGTACTCTAGCATGTTTTTGGAGAAGAACAGTCATGGTTTTTGCCTAAAACTGTCCTGTCAGAATTAAAGTTTATATCAGTGTTTTGCAAGGACAAGCAAAGGAAGACTAAACTTGAGGTACTTCAACCTGGAACTGCAGAGTATTTCTACTAAAGCTTCTTGCCTGTGCTATGGATGCTTGAGATAATAGAAGTTTACCTTAGGTTTGTCTAACATCCTTCCTCTTAAAGGGCAAAAAGCATTTTCTTCTCAAGCCAACAGACAACAAAATGGGTTATTTCATCTAAAGTTGGACAAAGACCTTCATGTAAATTCTGCTACCCAGAAAAGACTATATACAAATGCATGCAAAAAGCACTTGAAAGTTTATTCCCTAGGCTTAACTTTCCAAGCACTCCTCACTTCTACCAACAGCTTAGACTGGTCTTGTCAGAAGCTTATTCTTTTGCTAATTGCTGGCACAAAAGGTTCTTAAATCATGTTTTGACAGCTGAAATATTACATCTTCATAAATAAAAAGAACTGTCAATAGCGCTAGTGCAGAAGCAAAGGAACCAGATGCAGTACTAAAAGCTGGGGGAGGGGACAATGGTTCAAAAGTTAAGAAAAGCATCTGCCTAGTTTCATAGCAGCTATCTGTCTAAATCCAACCTAGAAAATTAGATCCTGCTACAGCTGGCATAGAGATCATGAGCATCTTACGGGACAAAAAACCCTGTTTAGAAATAATAGTATTAGATCAAGAGGTTATTCTGTTCACTTCTGTCCGTTTCTTTGTAAAACCAAAAAAAGCCCCAAACCAACCAAGCCGCAACAATTTTCTGCTGTCTAAAGGTCAAACTAGCAAGCTTGCATTTGTCTTCCAAGCTTAGAAGAATCTACTATAGTAGTTTTATTTTACATGTGGCATATTTTTCCCACTCTTAGATTGCACATGGGCCTTTAGGTTGAGCCTTTCTCCACTGAAATTCTGGGTTGAAAGGGTGCATGCAGGATCTTGCTTCTCTTCCAAGCTCAGATCTATTTCATCTCCTCAGCATTAAATTGATATTCAGAAACACAGATAGGAAATGAGAATGCTTTTCTGAAAGCCACAACACGAGAAGTTTTAAAATTAACTGCACAGAAAGGCATTAACACCTAGAATGCTAATTGCATTAGCAATAAAAGACACTGTATGACCAACACAACGTATGCCTGTACCTCACGGTATGAAAAGGAACAAGATATTTAGTTGCTTCTGGACCTGAAGACCAGGTATTTCCTTTCCAAGCTGAGGTGCCTAAGCGCAGGCTGGAGGGGAAGGGATCAGATCCTCCTGGGACCGAGGGCACCGGGTGCCGAGCTGCTTCACCTGCCCTCTGTAAGCTGTCCTCGCTGGCCGAGGCGGGGGGCTCCCCCTGCTCCGGGGCCCCCGCCTTCCAGCCCAGCCCCTCTTCTCCGGCCGCCCATCAGCAGCCGCCGGGCGGACAGCTCCGGGAAGGCGGCGGCGGCCGTCGCCAGCCTGGTGGGGGCTCTGGCCATCTGCCACCGCCCCCGTGGGGACCCCCACCACCCCCCACCCCGCGCCTCGCAGCGGCACCCAGCGCTACGGGGGGTCCTTCCCCGTCCTCCCTCCGTCCGTCCGCAGCCGGCTCAGGACCGGTCCCAGCCCCGCGGGGGTGCAGCCGCTTCCAGGGAGAGGGACACCCCCTCACCACCACCGGAGGAGGAGGAGGACGCCATTGGGAACAGCCCAGCCGGGGAGGCGTTTCCATGACAACCCCCTTCCCGCCCCGGGGGCCCTGCACCCGCCCTCGCCACAGGGGGGCGACCATCCCCGTACCGCCACCCCCCCCCCCCCCTCGCCTCAATCCCTCCCGGCCGGCCGGCTCCCGCCCGCCTCACGGCCCCCGTCGGGAGGATACAGCTTGAAGCCCCGGAGGATCTCCTTGGCCCGCTCGTCCGTGGCCGACATGGTCCTGCCGCGCCGCGCCGCGGGCGGACGGGGCTGGGCCGGGCTGGCCTGGCTGCGCGGGCCTGGGCGGGAAGGCGGCGGTGACAGCGGCGCCTCAGGACCCCCCCACCCCTCCCCCCTCACTCCCTCGCACCCGCCACTGGCCGGCGCAACCAACCCGAGCGGCCTCCCGCCGCCCCGCCCCCGGCCCGCCGGCCCGGCCAATCATCCGCTGCCGCCGCCTCGCCGCCCCGCCTTCTGGCGCATGAAGGACGGCGCGGCTGTCCAATCAGACGGCGCGTTCGCGCCCTCTACTCCCCCCCCATTCAAGGGCGGCTGCGCAGCGGTCGTTAAGGCGTACTCCCCGGCCGAGCCTGACGTCGCCGGGGGACGGGAGTCGCCGCAGGACAAACCTCTCCCGGCCGCTCCGCTCCGCTCCGCCGTTGTGAGGCTGGGCCGCGGGGGGGCGCGGGCCGGGAGCGGCGGAGGGAGCGGGCGCCCCCGTAGGCAGCGGCGGCGGCCCGGGCGAGGCGAGGGGAGGGGAGGCCTCCGGGGGTGGGAGGGTGTAGTCGAGGGGGCGAGAAGCTGCCCCAGGCCTGGTCAGCACCCGGCCGACGCCAGCCCTCAGGGCTCGGTACCGAGAGGGCGAACGCCGCCTGGGCTGTGCCCGAGCTGCCGGAGCTCGGTTGGCGCTTCTTCTCCCGCGGTGAGGAGCCGAGCTCCAGCCGTGAGTTTGGGTAGTACTGGGGTCTGGGGTGCTTGCTGCGTTCAGACCCAGAGCAACTTCTTTGCGTGCCTAGGCCAGAGCTGACAGGACCAGCATTATGGAGAAAGTTTAAAATAAATAGTTGGTTTTCCCTCGGACAAAAGCAGCCGCCTTGGTGCTGCGGAAATTTGGGCTTTGTGTTTGTGTAGCAACGTAGCTTGTTGGGGAAAGTCTCCGGTTCGTTAGCGCATCCCAGAAGCCAGGCTGTTCTTTAATATGAGCACGACAAATTAAGTCCTCTGTTAACAATCTGAGCGCAGCTAATACAAATAATTAATAAGTCATGAGAAAAATAAAGGCAGCAGTTGTAATCCAGGCTCAGAACAGGAACAGTGAATAATCAGGGTGCCATCAATACGTTCATGGCTCTTCTTGCCTCCAGATCAGCCACTGTACAAATGAGAACATGAACATTAATAAAGGTTGCGTTTAATGCATAAGGACAAGGCCACTGCCAGTATAACCAATAAGAGATCTTAATAATAAAAATAGGTAGCATTTATTTCCCTGATGTATGTGATCCATGCTCAGTTCCACACTATCAGTTTAAAAGTGTATGAACAGATCATTTTGAATCTGGGCAGAGCGCCAGGGGTACGCTATGCTAATATATATCTATCTTTTATTAAGAGTCCTTCCTGGGTTTTAGATAGGCTGTGTAATTGCATGCTATCTAAGGAAGAGGGACTAAAGATCACCAAGGAAAAAAGACTGACAGGGAGAAAAGGCAAGCAAGAAAAAAAGCAGACCTGAAGAAGGCAGAAACAAATGGTTGTGTGGGGAGGAAGAGCCTGCCTGGTAGCAGTATGATATGCAGGTTTATACAAGACATAAGGCACTCAATCCTGCCTCTGTTCAGGCTCCTCAGAGATGAAAGAGCCAGAGACCAAATGGATCTTGCAGCGAGGAACAATTGCAGCTTTGAAGGGCTTCTCTAGCACGGGGGTAGGAGTGTTTCCAGAATTTGGGGCCTTTGTGTTTTCTGGCCAAATCTCAGAATTCACCTTGCTGTGCAGGGAAGCACAGGCCTCTCATTTTTGAATTTCTGAAAATTACAGAAGAGCTCATGGCGGAAGTGTGAAGTCCTTGTGACTGCTCCAGGCACGAGCAGCAGTGGAACGTGTGACACCGTAACTCAGTGACAGAAGCCCTGGGATCTCTCCTCTCAAAATCCTTTAGCTGCTTTAACACAAACACCACCCTTGAGCACATCGTCTTTCCAATCTACTTGCAAGAAAGTTGCTGCAAGTATCACTATGCCTTGGTGCCACTTTGTACTGAAAACTTCACCTTTGCTTTCACATCTCTGGCAGGTGTGACAGTTTCTGAGCTGCCATTGCAGGTGAGAAGACACATCCAGCCTGCTTTCTGCTTCCCAGAAGCTGTTCTCTCAAGGTGCAGATAAAGGAGCTGGTGTTTCTGCAGATCAGCATAATTGGGAGATAGTTTCATAAACTGGGGCTTCATCCCACCCCACATGTGATGGAAGGGGTTGTACAACTGCATATCTGCAACCACCCAGACACACGCATCACTCCTCGCCTGGCCAAGGTGCAAGATGAGAGTCCAGCAAGCAGCTTAGTCTCTGGATCCTGGGAAATGCAGAGAGCTTGACAGCTTCTTCAGCAGAGTGTGGGTGCTTCCATCACCCTGTGCTCTGGAGATGTGTGCTGGCAGCTGTAGGGGTCGGAAGCCTGGAAGGAGAGAGGATAAATGGATGAAGTACAGTGAAAGCATGCACAGATGAGGAACGAAACTGGATCCAGGACTGTGTTAGCATTTACACAGCCTAGCTTACCCCTAGAGCTACAGGCCATTCAGTCATGTGCAGATGCACCTGCTCCTGCTCTAACATGGCCATGGTGCCAACAGTTGATTTTATTTTGCTTGAAGTTGTTGGGAAGTAAAATGATTACAGACACTTTAGGAACCAGATCCTAATCCTGGCGGCTAAATCTAGCCTAGTGTATGATTTCTGAATATAATGTGTATTATCTGGGTTATTGGTAAGGTCCTATGTTGTCCTAATGTACCTCTTTTCACAAGAGTTTTTGATTTAAAGTGCCTTATTTATGAAAGTTAAGGAAGAAGGTAAGAAACACAAAAGTACCCCTTTTCACTGTCAGCCCTCTCTTTGGTAAGGCCAGGTGGTAATTTTCTTGCCAATGACACATCAGAATTGGGACTTCAGGAGGGGAAAAACTAGCCCCGGAATCATGTCCCAGAGCACTGGGAGGTGCACACCTACAAGGGGTGAAGCTAGTGCTGCTGGCCTGGCAGGCAGGAGGCAGACACAAGGCCGGGTGCAGACACTGGCAGACTGAGCAGCTGGAGTTACAGGGCGCTCAAGAGCCTGAAGAACCAGACACTGAACTCAATGTGATAGAACTACAGGACAGAGGGGTGTCATTGTGCTGTTAATCACACCCTTTCCCTGTCTCTGTCCCTTACAGGTGACTTTGCAGCCTCGTGCCTTGGCTTCTGACTGAGAGAAACTGTGTTCTCAATGTCTCTCTCTGGGGCTGCACGACCCCACTGCTTGGGGAGATTACTCTGGATTTACAGTTTCTTTTCTCGGGCAATGCAGGGAAATAAGGTGCATTATCTGCTGCCTAAAAGGGACCTGGATTGCAGAATCACAAGGGGAAGAGGCAGGGTGAGTCAAGAGATAATGCTAACATTAAAAGATAAAATGGATTAACATCTCCCCGCACGCAGAAAGCTGCGTGGGTGGAGCAAGAGGTTGCAATAGCAGTTTAAAAGGGGATGAGACAGCTGGGCATCCTCGTATTTTTCTGTTAAAAAAAGAAATCCATCCCAAAAGCTGAGCTTAGCTGACGCTATCCTCCAAAGTCCACATCAGTCAGCCAGGCCGGCTGTCCGCAGTCAGGAGGTGTAAGGACAGCCTGACTAACAGACCCTCCTGGCTGACCTACACAGGGCTATAACGCAGCTGATTTTCACCTGCAGGCTCCAGCAAGACATTGCAAAAGTGATCCATGGGAAATAGCTCACAATCATATATTTCCATTTCTAGTTCAGCCTGGGATTTCAGCTTTAACGACTCTTGAGACAAACGAGGCCACGCACTGCTTGCCCAAGGCAACTATTCCAGCATGTCCGTAGGGTGACACGAACTGTGGTGGAGGGCCTGTTTAGGATGTGATTAAAGAGGTAATTCTCCCTCCCTGTGCAGATGAGATCTAAGCGTGGCTTAAGTAAATTACTGAATGGCTTGTTATAGCCCTGGCTGCGTTCCCTTGCTGTGCGGGGCCTGTTTTTTTACATCCAATTTGCTTTGAAGCCCAGAGTGTCACAACAGCATCCCGACACCTGCATCTCTGTGCTTGCCTGACACCCCTTCTCTGGAAGATGGGACCCCGGGGACCCACTGCGGATGGCTCTGAGGCACAGGCTAAGCCCCGTCAGTTTTCCTAATAGTTTCTGATGTTCATTCCCTGAAAGCTCCCCCCTCCTGACAGTGCTGGTCCATGGTTTGATCTTCAGGGACTAGCTGACTGAAAGCCAGAAACACTTTGCTCTCAGCTAAAGGATTTTTAACAGAAGCACACTTTATTCACAGCGTGGCACAGATGAATGTACAGACCTCAGGGAGGGTAACAACACCAAAAGCCCTCTTGTTTCTACCCCTGGTCTTCTACACCCTCAAGTTCTGTGTCCTGGAGAGGACCTCAACCCCTCCAGCTCCCTGCTCCCCCACATCACAGACCGAGCTCTGGGCTTTGGTTTGTCATTTGTATGAGCCATTTTTCTGTGGACTTTAAAATCAGTTCTAGCACCTTGTGGTCTTTCACCCCATCTCTTGGCATTTTTCCATTCACGCCCCAGGAGGACTGGCCCGAGGGGCTCAGCTCGTAGCCTCCGTCGTCCTGCCCCGCGCAACCGTTCAATCTAGTAACGGCCCCACTTCAGCTTCACTGACATTGCCCGGTTCTTGCCATAAAATGGAAGTGTAATCCTCTCTGAAGGCTGTGGCGTATGCAAGGACTCGAAAGAGGAACGGGACCCGTACCAGTGAAACAGCCCCGCGCCGCCACACCATCGGAACAAAGAACACGCTACAGCGTGGCCTTACAACGGCGGCCCTTCGCACAGGCCGTTTTGGAGTGCCAAAACCCCACGACGCTGCCAGGGCACCTCACATGCCCAAGAGAGAGAGGCAGAAACTTCGCTTGCTTGTCATTAAAACAGCTCCTCGGCAGGCGGAGAGGCGGCATTTGCGATGCCAAAGCTCCGCGGGAGCCGCCGCCAGCACCGCCAGCCTGCCGTGCCCTGCTCCGGGGGAGAGGGGGAGCCCAGCCAGCCTCACCCCCGCCGCGAACGGGCGTGCACCGGCCGCAGCCGCCCGGTTGCCGAGGGATGCCGGGGCGCGGTGCTCGGGCCCTGTGGCCGCCCGGGGACGGAACGCTCCGCCCGCGGCCGCGCGTTCCGGGGGAAGGAGCCGCGCGCGGGACACCGGCGCCGCCATCATGGCGGCCTGAGGCGCGGCGGGCACGGCGCCGGGAGCCGCAGGGCGGGAGGCCAGGCGGGGAGGCCGTGAAGCTGAGAGGTAACGCCGGGGGAAGGGAGGAGCCGCCAGCTCGCCCTTCCGCGCACCGACCCTTCCCCGCTCCTCGGCCGCGTCCCGGCGCTGCTCGGGCGTGCGGCTCGCCGAGCCCTGAGAGGCGAGCGGGGACCGGGGTGGGCGGTGAGGGGCGAGAGAGAGGGCCCCGCGGCGGGACCTCGGGTAAATCACCCCCTGCGGCGGGGCCCTCGGGCCCCGCCGGGGGTCTGTGGGGACGGGAGGGTCGCGGGGCCTGGCTGCCTCCCTCCTGTGGGGTCTGCGTGAAGCTTCCCGCCCTGAAACCCCTTCAGGTACCTTAGAAAGGCTGCAGCAAGGCGTGACTGAGGGGAGAAACCCGGTTTATCCCCGTGTGTGGGTGGTTGTAGCCTTTGGGCAAGCTTCGTTGAAGTGTCTCGCGTTTGTATTTCAGTAGCTTCTCGCCAGGATAAGTCGGTTGGGGAAAGAGCAGCGAGGTAGTGCCGGTGAACACGGTTGTGCGGACCGGTTGCAATAGCAACGCAGTTGTCTGATCGTTAACTTGGAAAGGGGCAAAGAACTGGCATTCTTTTCCTAGCAGGGCATGGATAAAGTCAACTAGTCTTTTGTAACCTCATACACCAGCATGTGTTTTGATTACCTGTCAGGGAGGACAATAACTCGGGAACCGTGAAATCTGGATTTCATTCCCAGCTCAGTCACTTCATGCGCTCTCTTGAGAAAATTGTCAGTCCTCTGTGTCTGTTCCTTATGTGTGAGCTGGGAGATCAGTACTGATGTACCCTCAGGTGTATTAGGAAGCCACAGTGAGTCTTAGTGTATTGCAGGGATTTCTCGGTCCAAACTGAGGTACTCTTCAGTCAGGCTGCACATGTGCCTTTGATGAGAAGAATCTCATAGAGACTTTACACTGAGAACCGAAAAATCTTTGTGTGGAGAGTGCAAAAGATTGCCTGCTCAGGTTGGGACTGTTTGTACCTGCAGGTGTAATGGAATAGACTAACATGTATTTTTAGAAGTTGACTAATACAGGAAGCTGGCTGCGTTGCCTTCGCAAGTCTTGATTTGGTTAGGCATGGTAAAACAGTGCAAACACCTGTGTGACTATACTACCCCCACAAGGGCAGATGTTGTCCCAGTGGTCACACAGAATGAGACAGGTTCTCTGGTGTTTGGTTTTCTTCACCAGAGTAAAGGTTACATGCTATACTTGATAATTATCCCATACAAATATAACACAAAAAAACCCTTATCTGCTAAATTCTTTGGCGTCTGAATAATATGCTTCGGAAATTTTTTCTTAGTTGTTTGTAAACAAACAACTTGTTTTGTTGAATTTGTTAATAAACAGTGTTTTGCATTTCAAAAGCAACATGTGGGTGCTGGGAGACAACATGCACACCAGAAATGTCAGGCAACAGCTAAAGACAAAGAACCTCTCTTTACAGGGACTGAAATAGAGCCTTTGTAGAAAGGGTATTTTTATCACTTAAGCTTTCCAGTTAACCCAGAACACTTTAACTGTACAATGTAGACTGGTAAGCTACTTAGAGGCCACAGTTCTTTTTGCCTTTTAGGATCAGAAACCAACAGGAATTATATATGTATGCTTTGTCTATAGCTGATGTCAAAGGAAAAGGTACGATGTATGGGCCTGCAAGGTGGATCAGCTCTTCACAGAGAATTAAGTTAGTTGCTGGTTTGAAGCTGTGTGATGAGGAAGGAGGAAGTCTTAGCTGGCCTCTAATAGATGTAATAATAAACACCTTTGCAATTGGCATTATTTGGCAGCATCAGTAGAAGGAATAGTCTGAAAATGACATGGAATCTAAGCTCCTTTCCTACTAGTAGGAGTAGATCCTTTTAGGGAATTGACCAGACAGTCTGCAGAAATTTTGCTCAGATACTGTGTGAATCATTATTGCTCCCCAGGTAAATCAGCAGTTGAACCTGCTGGGTTCCTGGCCTGCCCTCTGAATGCTGAAGAAAAACCTGCCTCTGCTGACACCAAAACGTTACTATGCTGAGCATACCTTCTCATCCACTGCCAGACAGAATTCAGCAGAGAAAGGATGTATTAATATCATGTTCTTTTATTGACAGATTGAAAACCTAGAATGGCAGGAGAGCAGAAACCGTCCTGCAATCTTCTAGAGCAGTTTATTTTACTAGCCAAAGGTACAAGTGGCTCAGCTCTGACTGCTCTTATAAATCAAGTGCTGGAGGCTCCTGGGGTTTACGTCTTTGGAGAACTATTGGAGTTAACAAATGTGCGAGAGGTAAGAGATGAGTTTCTATCCTAATACCCCTTTTGCACTCCCGGTATAAGGAATCCCTAGAAGTTTCCACAGACAGCTTGTGCATGAAATTTCTGTGCTAGGAAGGGCCTGGTGCAACTTATCCTGGCTCTGAGATGTTTGTGTATGAGAGATTGACGTTGCTTTTGCCTCTATATATTAGATGTTAAAAAATACCTATATAAAGCTTTGCTACCTTAATGCAATTGCTAATACAGCAAAAACCTGGCAGCAGCACAGTAACAATTTTAAGAAGGCACCTAGCCAGCCAACAACGAAAAAAATCCCTTTCTACTGCTTCGATGTCCTGGAAAGCATAACTTCAATGCTCTCCAAAAGCCTTCATGAACAGGCGTCTAGTGTATCAGGCCTGGGTGGTAACCAAATCCAAACCATTTCAAACCAAGGTGGAAAGTGAGTTCCAGAGCTTTTACTGAGAATGCCTCGCCAGCACCCCCCTTTACTACAATGAGGGAATCTAGGTTGAGTGTCTCTGCAGCTGGGGTAGTGTGGCTTACAGCAAGTCTTGCTTTCCAAACAGGCTCTTAGATATGCCGAAAAATGCCTCTATGGTTATTCAGCATCAACTTGCAAGTACTGTTTTTTTTCCTGGATCTGTGTGCAGCAAATGGTATTAAAAAAAAACCCCAACACTCAATAAAAATCACCGCTTGGTGCTGCACTTATTCCAGTGAAGTGTTTGCATGTGAGAGGCGTGCTATTACTTTCAAATACACTCCACTTAAAATATTCTAGCTTGCTTTGCTTTGAAGTTTTTGTGCCTCTGCAGGTAAGCTGTCTCAGTTTTCCCAGTAATGGCAAGGATGCTTAACCAACCAACACCATTGCCTGCTTCCTTGTCACTTGATGAGAAGAGCTGGCCCTGTAGGATGTCAGCTGAAATTAAGAGTTGCCTTTTTCTTTTACCTCCTAAGGTACCGCACAAAGCAGTCGACAGTCCAAACTGTAGTTAAGTTCTGGTGCATAGAAATGGCTGGATCATCTTGACTCTAAAACTGCTGAAATTTGCTGCTGCTCAAGAGGCCTCGCAAAGGGTTCAGCTCTTTAAGATTGGGACATAATTGCTCTTCTGGGTACTGCTTGCCCTATGTAGACTTAAAACATTCTCTGGAGAAGTTGCCTACCGGGGTTGTGTTGGCTGTTACAGTGTTACATGGAATTTCTTTTGTTTTCTTCCTATCCAGCTTGCTGAAGGGTCTAATGCTGCTTATTTCCAGTTGCTGAACCTGTTTGCATATGGAACATACCCAGACTATGTCGGTAAGAGACTGCCGCCTGTTTGCAGAGTACAAGACTGCTTTGCCTTTTAGAATTGTCAGAGGAGTTCTTTGCTTTTTGTGGTACCTGGTGTAGTGTGGCTGGGTGAAAGTGTCCAAGAACAGAATTTGCCTGGGAGGAGAATTGTTCATAGGGGTTCTCTGGGTCATATGTGCTTTTTAATTGCTGAAATGTGGAGGAAGGGCTAGAGACTATGGTGTTTTACTGGTTTGGATTGGACTGCAGCACTGGATTGAATTGGTCTGTAGCAGGGTTCATTGATGTTCACAGGCCACTTACCTCTGCAGAGTGCAATTTCAGTCATCTGTTTTGAAATTTAGATGACACCAGTTATGAAAGCTGCAGAAAACTTAGACAAAATTGTTCTGCGTTATTTATAAAAACCTATATAGTTTATGGGATAACCTTTTATTTTGTGATGGCATTGCTGAAACAAAATGAAGCATTTCTTAGCTAGAATACAAATCGAAATAATGACTTTTATACAGCTTCAGAAGAACTATGTGTGAATCATCTTACTATCTGTTGAGGTGTGCTTTTATCTCTGGTGCTTATGCTTTCATTCTGCTACAATTGAATACTTCATTTGTGAGTAGCAGCCTAATCCAAACCATTACAGAGTGTAACAAATAATTCTGTCATACTGCTGGCTATCACTGTGGTGGATAAGCTATCTAGTTCCTGTAAGGAGAAATGGCATCTGTAAGTGCAAGGACTGGAAATTCCAGTGGCTGTGGAACAACATGAGCCTCATGAATTCTGTGACTGATTAGAGCATGTTTGCTGTGCATGAGTCTTGCGTCCCAGCATGTGACAATGCAGTTTGTTCTTCCTTTTCTAGTGAAGAAAGAGAAAGGAGGAAAAGTAGTCAAAATGTAGAGCATTGAGGTGGGATGGATGGGAGAACTCGAGTGGCCCTGAAACACTAATTTCCATTAAAGCAGATATTTTAAAGAGTTTCTTTGCTTTGGAAAGCTGCCAGTTTCCTTTCTGTTTTTAAATATTCATGAGGCACATGGATGACAGTGAGGCCATCTAGATTAATAATTTCTCCTCTCTTCCTCAGCCTGGTACTTTACACTTTCAACCCTAAATTCTGCAGCTCTTCAGAGAAATAAAACGTTTACTGTATTTACAGCCAGATGAGCAAAGGGGCAAGATTTTATTCTGTCAGCTCGTTAATGAAATAAAAATGACTTGGTGGTAGAAACAAAGCATTGACCAACTGTTGTGGTAGGACATCACTTGTGTAAATGTGAAGTATGTTCTAATTCCAAAACTAGAATTACTAAAGAAGCAGAGAAGAATGGAATTGCCAACTTGTTTTTTAACTTTTCCCCTCTGTCCCTGGGTGTGCTAATCTGTCATCATCAGCAGCTCTCTCTGCTCACCAGCACCCACAGTAGCTGGAGGAATTCAGCCTTTCAGGGTTTAGTGTAGTATAACTAGCCTGAAGTTCTGCAGCCTGGATTACATAATTCTTGAAGGAAAGTCCTGTATCTTGTCTTTTTAACATTAACAGCAAACAAAGATAACCTGCCTGAATTAACAGTGACTCAGAAGAACAAGCTGAAACACTTGACAATTGTAAGCCTGGCTTCCAGAATGAAGGTAAAGTACACTGTGTATGATAGCAGTTGTCTTCTTGTTTCGTTTTGGTTTTGAAAATGGCATCAATTCCACAGCATTGAAGTTGTATAGGACTGCATGAGTACTCATGAAAAATCCTGCAACTAGGAAAGTACCTGTAATGTACAGTGTCCTCTCATGGGGCATTTGGGACATTAACTTAATGGACTTCCATGGATGAGATGTGGGGGTGTCTGAACTGCCATGCAAATTGGTCAGGAAGGCCTGGGAAACTTTGTATGGCTTCTTTCACTGCTGGAAATGTAGAATCATTCTTAAAAACACTGACTTTTTGTTCAGAGAAAACTAAGCAATACTCTTAATTTCTTCTACAATCCCATTACCTTTTTTTCCTCCAGAACATGCTATGCCAAAGCTTCAGGAATTACCAAGGTTGTGTCAAAATATTATGTAGCCTAGTAGCAGGCGTTTGTTCTGCCACAATCAGTTACTGCTGTATTTGCAGGTTAAAGTGTAGGATACAATAAACATTTGTGTCTTGACCTTCTGAGACTTAGCTGTTCATTTTGGCTCTAGGACTGTTAACTTATTCTTGGACTTGCTGTTTTTAGTGCATTCCCTATTCTGTGTTGCTGAAGGACCTGGATATGAGGAATCTGAGGGAGTTGGAAGATCTGATTATTGAAGCAGTTTATACAGATATTATCCAGGGGAAGTTGGATCAACGAAACCAGGTGCTAGAGGTGGATTTTTGTATTGGCAGAGACATTCAGAAGAAGGACATCAGTAACATTGTCAAAACGCTCCAGGAATGGTAAGTCAGTCTCTCCACCTTCCTTGTACATAGCTTGTCCTATTTTTTTCTTATACCTCAAAGTTTCAAGTGCTGGATCAATTTCACCATGTTCCATTAATCAGGAGTCTTATGTTGTAAGTAGGCACTTGGAGGAGGAGTCTATTGGGCAAATTTTCCAAGATCCCATCTAGGGTTCAATTTGTGTTACATATCAAGCCAAACTATACTAGGTCTTGAGATTCTGCTCTCACTGTATGTAGTTTTTACATGGCAGAACCCTAGCAGGGAGTCAAGGCCTTTATAAACAGACGTGCCAAACTGGACTCATGGTCTTATGGAGGGAGCCACTCCCCTTTCTGCTGTTATACTTGATAAAGGAAACAGAACTGTCCGTTACTTTTCAGCCTTTTTCACTGTGATGAGAACTGCATGGGCTAATTCTAGAGAACCACAGTTCTTTGGAGGGGATGTTTCTTCAAGTTTGAAGTTTCAGATGCCTTTGTTTGCCTTTTCTTTGTTCCTGCAAATGCAGGCTGCACGCAACCGTGTTGGGACTGTGGTACTATCTTTTTGTACCTTTGCCAGGAAGCTGCTTCTCATCTTTTTGTGGGATTCCCTTCTCACCCAAATTCCCCTGTAGACTGTGGAGCTGTGGCAGGTTCTGAGCTGACTGGGAAGTGCTTCCTAGTTGCTGTGGTAATGAGTGCATGAAAAGTAATTAAACTGCTGGGAAAATATGCTGTCCTGAGGTGGGGGCAGGTTTTTTGCTTCTCTACTCCAATTCCCTCAATCCCCTCACAGCGGGAGGGCTCTGGCAGCTTCCAGGGCCTTACAGCATTGTTTGGAAGGTTAACAGTGAACCCACTGCCAATTTCTTTTCTGTCCTCTCCAGTTACGAGTTCTGTGTTGGAGGAGTGCTCTTGTCTTTTGAACACTTAACAGGCAGGGGGATTCTCTCAATCTGACTTTTTTGTTTAATTTTAAAATTTTACTTGCTTTTGAAAAATGCATTGTGTCCCTGTTTAAGCAGTAATTCTGATTGAAAAGGAAGTTGAAAGTGCATTGAACCTGCACTTAGTTTTTGATGGGCAGGTAAGAGTAACATGGACTAGCTGAAGAATGCTGCGAAATACCTTGAGTAAACAGCAAAGCTTTTTCTTGCCAGCTTTTTGGAACTCTAATCTTTAAGCAGGAAGTATAAATTTAATAATCTCCTAAACTTTTAGGTGATCATGACTTTTCAGATTGCCAGATTGAGCTGCTCCAGAGAGGACTCGTAAACACTGACATTGTTTGTATCTTGCAGGTGCGATGGTTGTGAAGCAGTTCTTTTAGGAATTGAGCAGCAAGTACTTAGAGCCAACCAATACAAAGAGAACCATCACCGAACTCAACAGCAGGTAGAGATGGAGGTGGGTACAGAGTCACTTCATACTGGTCTATTCTTTTTGATAAATGTTTGTTTACTGAAGAAAATAAGCTGGTAACACCTGGTTAATGGTCATGGCTTCTCTGAATTAGGCTAGCAATCATGCAAATCAGATGTGGTAGTTTGGGGTAGGAAGAAAACACATCTGCTTCTGTTTGCTAGTAACACCACAAACATCAAACTTGCCCACTCTGAGCAGGTTGGTACTTTTCTTTATAAATTTTTATAAATTTAGGCTAGGTGGCTGCACTAGCTGTGGTTTCCGGAATTGATTTGTTAGGAAAAGTGTGCTTTTAACGCAGAGCTTTGATGCAATTCTGTTCCTTTTGTACAAGGCAGGAGGGAAAAAACAGTTCTTTTTGTTTTAAACCTGAAAGTGTAATTAACAAAATCTCTCGAGTCTCATTGCTTTTGCAAAAAGTGCTCTCAACAGCTTCCTTTGGGATCTTTCTCTTGGGGTCAAGTTGAGCACCCAGACAGGGCTTTGACATGCTGTCTTCAACAGCATGACCTGGGAGCGCTCCTGCCTCTGCTCCATATGCAGCTAGGCAGTAGATGGCAGCACGGGCACATGATTTTAGCCCCTGCTGATGTGTATTTACTTGTGAGAACAAATCTTGGCTAATACAGCTGTAAAGGTGAAAATGGTCCTCCCGAGACACTTGCTCAGGGTTTATTTCTTGCAGAGTGCTGCATCCCTGCAGGTTTATGTTTGCCTTCTGAAGCAGCATATGCTTGGCGGCTTGATTGGCATCCGTAGTGCATTTGGTTTGCCAGATGCCTTTGCCCTGGGTTGGCACACCTGACTCCTAAACTTGTTTTGGCCTGTGTTTTTTTGTTTTGGTTTTTTTTTAAGGTTTGCTCATTGTATTTCTGGTGAGCCCTACAGGGTTCCAGGGGACAGAGTGTGGTGCCTGGTGCTGTATCTTTCCTTTTCAGCTAGAGTAGTAGAAGCTTTACTGCTGCCTCGCACAAAACCAATTTCTGTTCCTGCTTCTAGCAAATATCCGTGGCTCAGACAGCCAGCTAGGCCAAATGGCATTCTCCCTTTTCAAGTGCTGTCCTAAGTGTAAGTTTGTTTTTTTCACAATCTCCTTTGTCCTTCCTGCTTCTGGCCAACGTAATGGTAGAATGGCTGCCCTCTGCACCAAGGCAGCAGTATGTCCCTGCAGCCAGCCAGAAAGGTGGTACAATATTGTGCTTTTGTCTCTTAGGAAAAAAAAAAAACAAACAAAACAGTGATCTCTAGTTATTCCATATTGGACCCAGACTGGAAATATTAGCAACTCCTGGCTCTAACTGAGGATGAAACATTACCTTTAATAAACTCAAGTACAGAGCATGTTTCTGGTGGGAGAGTTTATTTCATAATCTCCACTCTATACTCCAGGGTTTTTTCAATGTGTTTATGGACAGAGTTTCTGCTGCGAGGGGAGGAAGAAGCAGGTGCTGATTCACTGTCTCTTCTTGGCCAGGTCACAAACATAAAGAAAACATTAAAAGCTACAGCCTCGTCGTCGGCACAGGAGATGGAACAGCAGCTGGTAGAGCGAGAGTGCCCTCCACACACAGAACAAAGGCAGCCCACAAAGAAGATGTCCAAAGTCAAAGGGCTGGTCTCCAGCCGTCACTAGAACATACCATCTAAATGTCATTCAGCTAGGAATGACAACAGGAGGAGCAAAAAAGGGCCTGTGTCTCCTTTTTCAGTGGGTTCTGGGCCAGTCACTTCCAGGCTGGCAAATAAAAGCCCTGTTTGATTACAGCTCCCAGTTAGCAGCACCTGGCTAAGTTACACTGTGCAGCCTCTATTAATTTCCAGGGTGTCCCTGTTCTGGCCCTGTAAAGAGGGACTTCTAAAGAGAGGGACTAATGAAAAGGGGCAGGAAATAAAAAAATAAAAAATCTGTGAACAGTTTTGCTCCCTCCCAGCCAGTCTCATTGCTGCTTAACCTTGAGGAAGCTGCTCTACTATGCTGTACTAAATCAGATCCTGGGAGAACTTCTGTAGCAAGTGTCTGAATCCCAGGGTTGAAGTGTGGCTACCAAAGCCAGGCTGGGAGTGAGGAAGCCATCAACACAGATCTTTTCATTCCCAAAGGGACCGCAGAAAGGTTTCTAGGCCAGGAACTGCTTTACAAGGAAGTCTTCAGCCTTTCCACTACCCCTGTCTATTTTAAACTGGGGTGAAATTCACACTACCTCGCCCTGTGAAGATGAGATCCAGTGCTGGGCTGTTTACTTAACTGTTTGTTTACTGCCCTTACTAAGCCCTTTAATCTCTCACAGATTTAAAGCACTGTTCTGCATCTCTGAGGCATCAATACTATAAGGAGGAAGCAGGCTACTCTTTCAAGCCTTCCTTCTTGCAGGTGGTTAGGGGCATACTAGAAACTGTGTTCCTTCTGAATGTGATGTGACCTCCCAGAGCTGCTTGTGAGTTGTTTCCCCTATTGATACCTTCAAAGGGTAATGCATTTGCTCTTCCTTGGATGCTAGCGACAGTGGTCTGCATGGGAGAAGAGCCCGTTTAGCATTGTGGCAGGCTAGTGGCCCAGGACCCACTGGCAGGGGTCGCAGCAGCATCCCCTTGCTGAAGCAATGGACTTGACTAGGCTTTCTGAATTTTGAACACTTTCAGGTTGTATTTTCCTCCCTTTTTTTGTACGTTGTTGTGATTCTAAAGCATTTCAGCCTTTGTTTTGTGTTTTTTATTTGTTACAGACTAACTTCAGGTGATTTGCACCTAGTTTGGCAAGGTGTGGGGTTTTTTTTTTAGGGGGGAGGATGGGGTTGGCATTGAAACAGCAATTGACAAAAAAGCACATTTTAGAAAAAAATTAAAAATGCTGATTTAATGTCAGAGTGTGGAGTCTTGGCTTTGAGGCTGCTTTAGACTCGTAGTCCAACAGCACTTGTTCACTTGAGCATTTACTTGGTTCTTGATGTTATGGTATCAGAAGGTCTGACTAATCTCCCTGATGCAGTCGGGAGGCAGGGAAGTGCTCTTCCCATTTTGTCAGTAGTTTGTCCAAATTTGTGCAGAAGGATCTGTGGCAAAGCCAGTAGCTGAGCCCAATGTCCTGAGCCTGAACACCTTTGATGCCTGATTGTGGAAGGTTTGTAGTTGTGCTCTGACTTAGGCCAATCGATTCCTTCCTCTAGGTCTAGCAGAGCACTGCTTTGTAGTTCAGCCCCTGCATTTCACTTCACTCCATGCTGTAAAGAGAAGGGCTTTCCATGAGCAGGCAGGAGAGCTGTTTAAGCAAAGGCCTGTGACAATGCTCCAGTCCTGCAGCCAGCTGTCACCTGCACTTGCTTGTGCAATGCACGTGCCTTCCTCTTATTGCTACCACAATTCTTTGCCATCTGTGTGTTTTTAGTCCTCAGTCACAGGACTTGTACACTTGTGAAAGTAAATTCCTCTCCTTTTCTTCTGCAGTGCAGGCACACCAGCTTCTAATCTTGGGAGGTGGATCTAAATACCTCCCATCCAGTTGCCTCTGGGTCAAGTCCCTTGGTTTCTGATTCTCTGCCAACTCTCTCTCCCCCTAGAAATGCTAGCCAAAAAATTCCTAGGGAAGGATGTTAAGTGAATAAACCCAGAGCACGAAGCCTTCCCCTATATCTTAAGGGAACTGTTTCTCAAGCAGTGGCAGTACTAGTTTCTGTACTAGCTTCTCCCAATGTTTAGCTGACAGCTTCTCAGGAGGTGTAGGTCGACTTTTTGTACCCAAGTCTAATAGATCTGTGTGATGGAAATGAACTAAGTCCATTTATGGCTTCCTGCGTGGACAGCTGCAGTGTACTGGTCATCCAGTTCTTCACTAGATTTGACTAGTGAGGAGGGGTTCTGTGGTCCTCACTAGCTGTTTTCTTTCCTTCCCATTTTTAGTATCAGTCCTGCAAAGAGACAGGAGGAATACAAATGCCATTGGAAGTCATTTTAGCTCCTCGGCAAGCTGCAGTCTGCTGGGGAAATAGATGTGAATTTGGCATCCTTGGTGTTTATTCCCTGCCAGTTACAGGAGTCACATTAGTTTGCTGAAGCTTCTTTAGTGTTGGAAGTTTCTGAGTTTGTTCTTACGTTTTTGCTGTTCTCAAAGCCTGGCTGGGGGTGAAGATCTTATTTATGCTTCGGTACACATTGCCTTTGATCAGCAAAGAAGCAAGGGAGGAAATAGCACTTTCAATAAAGAGCTGTCCCATGCTTGACAGCGATAGAGGACAGAGAAGGGAATGGGGTATTGGAGGGAACTGAGCTGTTTGCATGTTTGGCTTTCCTGGTGTGCCAGCAATGTGCTTGGTGCCGCAAAAGGAGGGGGGTGTCTTCGCAATGAGCCCAGTCTGAGATGAGTCATTAACAAATGACATGCACAGAGTACCTGGGGGAGGCAAACAGCTCTGCAGCAGCTGGTTAATGAATCTGGCTTGAAGGAAAGAGTTAGAAGCTATTCCAGGAATGAAGCAGAAGGCATAGTTGTTAACAGGGAAGGATGCAGGAGGTGCTATGCTGTTTGAGAAGGACAACAGATAAAGACTGCATTGACTCCCTGTGAGTGCAGGGAGGGCAGGAGCTCGGAGCGGAGTTGTGTGAATTAGGGGCTGGTGGGGGCTAAATTGCAGAAAATTTCAAGTGAGAAGTGCCTGGGGAGCCTAACTGTGCTATGGGGACAAGCGGGAGATGGAAGCAGAGGTGGATTTGATGCAAACTCCCATGTATTGCTTGTGCCTGCTGGAGGCAGCTACCGCTGTTTGTCTGAGCACTGCTGGACACTGCTCCCTGATGTGGGGAGAGCATCCTGCCCTACTTTGTTTTATGGCAGCAATGGGCTGCTCCAGCTGCAGCTCACTTCAAGATTGCAGCAGGACAGAGTTTGAGCTATTGAACTTCTGTTTGCAGCCTCCACCCGGAGGGAGACAAAGTAGATGGAGCTGCCTTCCCCCTGCTCTTCAGGGCTTTATTGTCTAGCTTCGTGTTCTGCAGCTCCACTTGTACTAGTGCTTGTTTAATATGGAATTGAGCACTGAGCTGGAAAATGGAAGAGAGGATCTCAGCTGATTGCAGTGCTGGTAGACTGCCCTAGCCCTAAAGCTGTGCCTCATGCTAACAAATGTCCCTGGCATTCCTGCTGTGACTCAGTTGATACCAGCTAACATCAGGCAATTCTGGAACATGATAAAGCAGTGCTGATGTCAATCTTTTTACAGAAAAAAGTTTTGGCTCAAAATCTATTGTTCTTTTATTTCCCTCCTCACCTCCTTAGATAAGTTGAATGCTAGCTTAGTCTTCTGTCGAGAGCAGGAGGGAAAATCAGTGATGCTGACAGACCCTTTTGTGTTCAGATTTGAGACCCATCCTGCAATCAGTCTTGTGCAGACTTCTGAAATCCCATGGGTGCTTGTGGAGCTGCATGCAGGCTTGCAGGTCTCTCTCCATGGATTGGCTACAGGAGTAGGACCTACAGAGCTGCTCTCCAGGGTGAAGCTGGGGAAAGTGAAGCTTTTGTTCCCATAGAAGAGAGTGGTGGTAAGAGATGGCCATTTTCCCACCAGCACTGCAAAGTGAATTTTGCTGAACAGCTTTCTCTTCCTGGAAGAATGGAAAATTATAAAGAACCCAGTGGGTGTCTTTGTGTTTGCTTGTAGTGTTCTGCTTATCCTATGAAGGGAAAATGCATTGGTCCATGTGTGCAAAAAGGAAGTTGGGCTTACTCATTGCAGGGGAGGCAGAAGGAAGAGTGCCATCAGCTTTGATAACTGTATCAGAATGTAACAAATTGTATGGGTGCACCAGACTTTTCCTAAACTTTCAGTTCTGTACAGGTTTATAGGAGTGCATCTAAGCTGTTTAGAGAGGCCTCCGATTTTTAAAACCACATAAAGCCCACTTCCTGCTGGGGTAAAACAGTCAAAGCTTATGCATTCCTAGGTGTGTTGGTGCTGCTGTTTGGTACTTCAGTATCTGAGACTGTTGCAAACTTTGCAATGGGGAAGAAACAGTGTTGCTCTTTGTTATTCTGAATAATGGGCAAATGGTGAAAGTAAAGAACCTGCCTCACAAGTATAAGGAAGGAGCTAGCCAGATCTCTGACACCTACTCCCATACGAAGTTTTCTGTTGGTTCCCTGCCCTGCCCCACTAAGTCCTTTATAGCATCTGACCTAATGCAAGGGAACCAAAACCTGAATCTGTCTAGTTTATTTTTGTGTTATCTGAGAGAGCGTAACCTAGGGGCATCAGGAAATGTAAATTAAAGTTTAGAGTGATCTCAGTTCCTACTTGTAACCTCAACCTTGTATTTTTATTATGGAATTTTAACCTGACAGTCTGATTGAATTTCTCGGCAGAGTTTTTAGAAATATGTCATTGTTTCACTCTGCTCCATGGCGAAGGTTGGTGTCTCTCAGGGACTGTTGACATTTTGCTGATATTCCATCAAGTTTGGCCCTACCACAGAGCTACCAGAGGTAAGTGATTGAAGCTAGAGAGGTGTACTGTAAAGGAAGTGTTTTTACCCCATAACCTGACTTGCTGTACCCTGCTTCTTAGTGGCACTGTGGTGGTACCTCCATCTCTGATTAGTGAACCAGGCAAAGGACTGGGCAGAGCAGCACTTTGCTCCCTGTCTTCAAATACACAGGCACACATGCTGCTTCTTCCCACAGTGTGTAGACCTCGTGAGATGCTCTGATGTATTTGCTACAGGCTACAAATTGCATGAGTGTGATAGCTGTGACCATGGCTTTTTCTTGTCAAGAAGAAGACAAGATGTCCCTGCTCTAGTGAATGAGCATGCACACTGGAAATTCTAGGTAGTAATACGATGCCATAAGGTCATTTAACAGTCCTGAAATGTGTATTTCCCCACAGAGTGCAAAATAATTTGTGCCAGTAGTCCTTGCTTCAAGTAGTTTCAGTAGAAGATAGGACACCCTTCCACAGCTCCAGGTCTCCTATAGAAAGACTTGTGAATCTCAGTATCATTAGGGCATTTTTCAAATGCTTGTGCACATGTGATACCTCTGTGTTTCCAGAATAGCTGATTCTGGTGGGTGAGTGAAGCCTTGGTCCATCAGAGATTGGCCTTTTTGCCAGTATTTTGAGCTTCTCTGACTGTAGGGTTGTATCTTCATGGGTATGAAGTTTGGCAGTTGTGCTGTCTAGCCCTCCAGACTCTTCCTGAAGATGCTGTTTATCTCACCAGCCCTAATGTTTCACTTGCTGTCTCATGATCACCACAGTCCTAAGGGTGCCTTGCACTGATGCAATAAGTAATGTCTTGGTGTTTCATTGTCACCTTCGCAGCTGTTAGAGAGCACCAGTTCCTACAGGATCACCCGCCAGCTGTGATGCTATTCCTTTTACATCATGACTGTGAGATGACACCTCTCCTTGCTGGCAGACAAGCCAGGTGGGTAGGCATTGCTCCTCAGAGCTGTTCTGCATCTAGGGAGGCGGAGGCTGTTGCCTGGTTTAGCATAATGGAAATCAAGGACAAGGACAGTGTTACAAATAAGGGGCAAAGCACAGAGCTCTCTTCTATTCCAGCTCTGCTACAGCTGCAGAAAGCGACCTTGGGCAAATCAGCTCCTCAGCTGCATTTCCCAGGACAGCCTCTCTCTTGCATGCTGACTTTGTGACAGAGATTTGTAAAGTGCTTTGGTCTCCTGGCTGGGCAGAGGTTCATTGTTAATGGAATTGAAGATGCATGTGTACAGGAGGAGGGGAATCTTAAAGCTTTTTAAGCTTTTCTAGAAGTCATCTTCCTCCTATATACCATACCATTCTTTTCCCTGATGCAAATGAGGTGGTCCACTGTGGGAATATAGGCCTGGAGTATTATGGGTAATATACCAGGTTAATTATGGAGGGGGCAGGAAAAATAGCCTGTGCCGTTTTCAACAATATCAAAGGGATGCTACCTAATGATTTTCCTATTAGCTCTTTTCCCAGCCTGCCAGAGTCACTGCAGAAGTGTCATTTACAAAGGCAGTTTGCAACTCATTACCCTGGATTTTCACTGTAGTTCTGCTCCAGAGAGCGTGGGCTTTTGCTGTGTGCCCCAACCTAATGAATTGCCTGATTCGGTTAGTGCTGCCATCCCTTCTGACAAGGTTAGTTGCTGACTGACAGGAAGGTGCCTGAATTCAATTCCCTTCTTGTTTTCAACTTGCGCTTGTGTCAAGCGCAGGCTCCCTCTGGAAGCTGCCCTGTGATCCCTTCCCTTTGTTTTTCTGCATTCTGAGGGAAGCAGCCCATGCTTATAGAAGTCGTAGAGCAAGTGGCAGGGGCATGTGTGCTGCTGCCCCAGCACTCCCTGCTCAATGCCTGAAGTCCCTTTCCAGCTGGAAAATTCCACTGCTCTCCTGCTCTGGGGCTCTGGGCTTTTCTTTTTCGTTGTTGGTTTGGGATTTGCTGTCACCTGAGCTAGGCTTTGTAACCTTTCAGCAATAAATACCTTGGAAAGGCTGCATTAATGGTACCAGGGAAGAACGTGCAATGTGAGCTGGGGGAACAGAACTGATTTCCCACACATTAAGAGGGCAGCTGTGGCCCTGTTGTGGGGGCTCCAAGGTCTACTCTGGCCTGTTGGGGCTTTGCAAGGCACTTGTACAACAGTGCTGGAGAAAGCTCTTGTTCTTTTTCACTAAAGAGCAGCGTGCTTTGTCAGGCTGGGGGCCTATGGCTCATCTCATGCTAGGAATAGCTCCTGGAGAGGAGAAATCAAGACTGTTCCTATGTCGTGTCACAAGTACTCCCACTTGGAAGCTGAATGTGGCTACTGCTCATTCAGCTGGTAATGCAGAAAACTTGTAGGTCCCATGGGTGCTAGTTTGACCTAAGTGTGGACAGAGGAGCTTGGGACTCCTGCTACCCTCGCTTCCAGGTGTGTGTATACACCTCTGTTAAATGCTGTTCTCTGAGCCTGCTGTTGAGGTGTCAGATGCCACTCCTGTGAGGCTGCAGCTTGCATCCAGGACAGCTCTTGCTGTTCATTTATGCTGTCTCTGGGCTGGGATGTGGCAAGGGAGTTTTCCAGTGCCAGCCCTGGGTCCTTTTACTGGATGTCATGAGGATTTGACCTAGCTGGCCCACAAGGGAGGCAGTGACGTGAGGTCAATTTGTTTATGCTGCACGTGATGCCTCCTCCCCTCTTAATTAGATTCCTGTGGCCCCTCTTTCCTGCTGGCCTTGTTTCCTACTGAGCCCTGTCAGGGAGACCCAATTGTGGCCTTATCAGGTGCTTGCTGTGCTCTAATGAGCTGTTTCCATTTCCCATTCTGGCCTGTCCACCGAACCGAGGATGGTGCTTGTCAGCACTCTGAAAACTGACCTGTACTTGCAATGCCACTCTCTGCCCATCAGATCCACCGGTCTGGCTGTGCCACGTGGATGCTAAGGTTGAGTGGATCTGAAAGTTTTCCCAAGTGCTCTTTCACCCCTGAGTGCTCTTCCACATCAGCTCACACCCCCGCCATGGGCACAATGTTCCTGTCCTGCAGGTGGGAGACCAGCATGCTGAGGGACAGGGTGACTTATCCCTGGTCAGAGCGGAAGCAGCAAAGCAAGGAGCCAAGCTGTTATCCCGTCCCTCTGCACAGGGAGCTCTTGCTCTGATCACTCTCCTTCTGCCAAACTGTGTCCTTTTGCAATGCAGCTTTGTCCTTTTCCTTGGGCTTGCTCTTTTCCAGGAAGCCCAGTGGACAGAAGGAACCCGTGCTGTGGGGCTGCGCTTTTCCCTTTGGACTACGCTGCAGAGGAGAAACGGGAATCCAGACCGTACGCAACCCCAGGCTGTGATCTCTGGGATCTCCCCCAACCTAAACTCAGGTTGTGCCTCACTTTGGTGGTCATATTTTGTGGATTGAATTCCTGAGACTGAGTTCCCTCTGCTCTGTTGAGGAGAGGCTCTCTGTCACCAGGCAGATGGTTTCATTCCAGCTCTGGCTTTGCAGCAAAAAGCCAAAACTGGAAGAGGAATTGGCCCCACCTTGGTCCCAGCCTGGTACTCTGTTGCGGTCACTACTCTGGCTTCATGCTCAAGGACCAGGACCCTGAGGGGGACCTGCATACCATCTTCTTACACCACTGTTCAGACTTGACGTGCAAGGTCTGCACAGTAAGTGATTCCGTATTGTCCCTTAGGTTTGCTGGGTGACAGTGGACAGTCCCCTCTAATGGGCATCTCTTTAGGAGCTCCTGGTACAGCCCCTCCTTCCCTCTAAAGGTGTGCAGAGCTGGTAGGGTGACCTTCATGGGTGTTATATTTGCCTCACAGAGCCCTGACAATGGGTTGTCATTACCTACAGACATCTCTGGAGGGTTCTAGCTGACCTTCAGTCAGGGCTTGAGCTGCCAGCTGCCCGTCCTGCCTGCCTCCCTCCCAGCCCAGCCTCCCAGGGTCTTGATTTTGTTCCCCATAGGCAACGTCTTTCGTCGTCTGTCAGCTGCTGCTCCCCGTCCAGCTGGACTCTGTGGGCACTGCGAGGTGGGTACCTCTCTGTGATGGAGGCTTTGCTCATATGAGGCTAGAAATGTCACATGCGTGCTCCTAACCTGATTGACCTGTTGGGTGTCTGGATGAATCTACTTGTTCTGTAAACTTTAATTTTCTCTAATAGTTGGGGAGAGTCTGGCTGGAGGTTTCTATGGTTTCCTGGTGGTTGCTATGGAAAAGGACCTCTCTGCCTCTAGGTCTTGGTGACTTTCTTTTTGCCCTATCCTAGGCACCGGAGCCCAGCAGAACATAATGCTTGTTGTTTCCCAGCCCACTACAATGGTCAGGGCATAATTTGTGACTCCCGTCACGGCTGGGCTGGGTGCCTGCCACTCTTTTTCCTTTTTCTTTTTTTTTTTTCTTCTTCTAAGGCCTCTTTGAAGAATGAGACCAAAGAGCCTTCATGCAGGAGTTTGTGTGTTTGCCGTGCTTCCCACCCCCTCACTTGCTGTTTCCTTTAGAGCTCCAAGTCATTTTAACGATTTATTTCATGCACTTTACATAGCAAGAAGCTGTAGCAACAGCTGTGTCCGTGAATCCTTACCAGACAGCCCTCAGTATATTTTGGTCTGTCTATGTATTGTCCCAGGCACAGTTAAATAAATCTCTGCTGGAGGAAGGGACTTTACAGCTTAGCGGCAAAGGTTTGGCGAATGGGAATGTCAACAAGATACTTAGTGAGCTGCTGGATTCTAGAGTAACAGCACCTCTGGCATAAAGCTCTGCTTCCGTTAGTGCAGCTGGGGGCCAGATCCAGCGTGGTCTTTTTCTTGCTGTCAGCAGGGACTGTGTCTCCGTACGGTGCCCAGTGATAAAGCTATAGTTACGGGACAAAATTTGGACCCAAACCTGCAGACTGGAAGTGGTTAAAATGCGTCTAGGCCAAATGCTGCTCTTGTTGCACTGCTATCAGTCTGGATCTAGGCTATTGAACATGATGGGCTTATTTCCACTGGTGCTGTTCAGGATCTGGGCATAAATGAGTTGCCCGAGGCCATGTGCTCTCTCAGGGAGCTCAGCTGTGTTCTGCAGAGGCTTGCAGCTGCACGCAGCACCAGGCAGGATTTGGTCTGTCAGAGCATCACAGGATTGGGTGTAAGTTTACTTTTGCATATGGGATCAAAGCTTAAAATATCGGCTGGCCTTTCTCTCGCTCCTGACTTTTCTAAAACATCTGAACAATTTCTTCTTTAACTCTGTTAAAATCAATCAATCTGACATTTAAATTGTATGTGAATTTGATAAATAAAGACAGGTTACAAAATGCCACATGGAATGATTTTTTTTTAAGTTTTTCAACTACTTAGGACAAAAAATGTTACAATGCTTGACTTTTCATTTAGTTACATAAATAATTTTTTTATAAATATCTCTTTATAAACAATATATAAATAGCTTTACAACATAAATACATTTATGCATGACATGAATTTACAAACAGCAACGTTATACAGCTGGCTTCATCAGTCTCTTGGAAAAAGCACTGTCCCTTGTCTTGGTGAGTGTTTGTATATATAATATATATAAGATAGAGAGCACTTTTTTAAAAAATAACAAAACCAAAACAGCTGGTGCCATGACTCCTCGTACCAAAAAGAAAAACACAGCCACATCTTTTGTCCATTCCAGGGGGGGTCTCTGCTTTTCTAGGCGTTGCCTGGGGGATGGCCCTGCCTGGCCACGGTAGGAGAAAATGGACTATGGATTCAAAGCCCTGCGAGGAATGAGAACAAAGTGCCTGTTAGTCCTTGCCATACAACACCCTTACCCGTCCCAAGCTGAAACCCCTGCGAGAATAATCCTAGCATGGGGCCAGGGGATGCTGAAGTCAACAGAAGACCTTTCAGCTTTTTTGCTCAAGCTGAAGCTCACTCTTTGCTTTCTGGCTATTTGGTATTTAGGGGAGAGGCTGAGGGAAGCATGCTGTTCCTCCTGGCCCAGGGTCTAGCAGAGATCTCTTTTTTTTTTTCTGATGAGAATTTAACAAGAGAGGATGGGTGCGAGCTGGCTGCACGGTGTGCGTGCGCTTCTTAGAGCCCTGAGTCGGGTGATTCCTTGGGAGTACTGAGGAACCATTATACGAGGGAGCAGAGGAGCAGCACCCCTCCCTCTGGGCAGGGCCATGGACCAGCGCTGGCGTCCTGTGGGCACCGTTAGGCCCTGCTCTTCCCATTGCTCTGCAGAGCAGCAGGATGCCTGGATCTGGTCCCCTCTGTGCCCAATTGTGTTACTGCAGGGTCAAGGCATGTCCCTGTGGGTGCGGCAGTGCCATGCCATGGGGAGAAGAGCGAGTGGCCTGGGCTGCAGTGGGCAAGCGCTTCCCCGGGTGTGAGTTCATCTGCCTGTGACCTGCTGGCAGGGACCAGGCCAGACCAGTGTCTTGCTGCCTGGCTTCCCCCCCATCACCTTCGGGAAGAGCTGGCAGGGGAGGAGCTGCCGTGTTCCTCCTAAACTGGTCACTGCAGGGAAATGATGCTTCTTGCTCACTGGCCCCTAAGCACAGTGGCTGTGGAGTGCTGTGGGAAGAACTTGTCCCAGCGTCCCATAACTTGCTCAGATGTAAAGTCTGAGTCAGGAAAGTGCTACCCTTGGCTGTCACCACAACTAGGAGACACCTGGGGCACGTGTGTATTGTTTTTCCTTAAATTAAGGGAACTGGAGCATGGCTGAGACAGATGCCTCACTAATCCTCCCATCACAAGCGAGTAGGGGGGGTACCCTGCCCTTCTAACACGCATCCATAGGTCACCTGTGTCTGTCAAGCACAGGGAGCAACTGGGAATGTATGGCTGCACTGGAGCTCCTTCCGCATCCTCCTCGGAGCCTGCGGGTCTAGCTCACGCAGAAAGGGGAATCTAGCCTGAGCTGCTGCGGGAGCACTGAACTACGGCCGGGGTCTCTGACCCTTCTGCAGAGGCAGGCAAGCCGGGCAGCAGGAGGGTTGTTGGAAGGGTGGGAGCGCAACCGAGGCCGACTTCGGGGTCCTCCCCTCTACCCACCAGCAACGCCGGGGTCTGCGGGCGGCTCAGCGGGCTGACTACATGCAACCCTACCCCGCCGGCATCTCGCGTACGGCGGAGCGGCGCATCCTTCCCCGAGCGCCCCGCAGCACCCACCCACCCACCCACGGTCCCGTCCCGTCCCGTCCGTGCGCTCACCGCCAGGGGTCCCTCAGCAGCCGAGGCCGCTCATGGCGCCGATGCGGTCCAGCTTGAGGCCGAAGCAGCCCTTGCCCAGGCCCTTCTTATGGAGGCCCTTGTGGCGGCGGCCCGGCGGGTCCTGCAGCAGCCGCGCCCAGCCCGCCCGCGGCCGCGTCTCGGCCCGCGCCTCCCGCGCCTCCCGTGGGCCCGACCCGCCGCCGCCGCCGCCGCTGCTGCTGCTGCTGCCGCCGCGCTCCTTGTCCCGCTCCTTGTCCCGCTCCTTCTCCCGCTCCGCCGCCGCCTCGGGCGGACCCGCCGCCGCCGCTGCCGTCGAGCCGCGGGAGGCCTGGGATGGGGAGGGGGGGAGAGGGTCAGAGAGCCGCCGCCCCACAGCGCCCCCCGCCGCCCCCCTCAGGATAGACCCCCCGTTAGGGACACTCAGCGGGGTCGGTGTATTCCACCCCCCCCCCCCCGCGATGCACGGCCGGGATTGGGGTCTGTGCGTACGTCGCCCCCCCCCCCCCCCCCCCCGCCACGCCAGTGCAACCCATCACCCCGCGACTGTGCCCAGGGCATCCTCCCCCCTCCTCAAATCCATGCTCCTTGCCCTGGGGTTGGAGCATCCCCCCAGCCCACACCGGAGCGGTGCCTTTCCCCCCGGACCCCCCCCCCCCGCCCCCCGGCACTGTCCCGGTCACTGCGTGCCCATCCCGGCTGGGGTCACCGCACCCCCCCCAAAAAAAAGGGCTGGTGGTGCAGCACCCTCAGCCGTGCTGCTGTCACTGCCCCCCCCCCCCCGATAATCTGAAGGGGCTTGAAAGCTGGCAGGGGACGCAGTGACCATTTGGGGGGGGGTCACTGCGTCCCCTGCCATCTTTCAGGCCACTTCAAGTTATGGGGGCGAGTTCCTGCCCCCAGCCCAGCTCCAGGAGAGTGATACTACTCTGAGCAGCCCTCCCCACATCCCTGCCTTGCAAAGTGTCCCCAGCAGCGGTGGGGAGATCAGGGCTCCCCTTCCCTGCTGCCCCCTCCCCTAATTACTGCTCGCTGGGTCCCCCCACTCCTCCAGTTCTGACCCACAATTACAGGGGGCACAGGCCCCCCGTCTCTCTCCCTGCTCGGGGCTGCTGCCCACCAAGCCCTGGGGAAACTCACCCCCATTCTTCTCCCCGACCCTCCCCGTATCACCCCTTTCTCTGCAGCCTGCACCCCAGTTCCTTACACGGACACCACCAGTCCTGTCCCACCGCTGTCCTGGGGCACCCCTCAGTCCGTGCCCCTGTCTCTGCGCCCAGCCCTCGGGGCAGTGCCACCCAGTGTCGGTGGCCTCCGGCGCATCCCTCCTCCTCAGCATCGCAGGACACCCAGCTCCCTGGGACACCCCCATTTGGGGTGCCCCTTCCCCGGGGGGATGCCCCGGGTGCCCCTGCCTGGCCTGTTTGGGCAGGGCTGCCCGGAGGGCTCTGGCCTCGCACCCTGCCCGCCGTGCACCTGCTGCCCGTCCCACTCCAGGTCTGTTTCCCTTCCCCAGTGCCCGGCACGGAGCGGGGTCCCGGGGTGACACCGGGGAGCAGACTGCCGCCCTCCCCGGCCCCGAATCCCGCAGGATACGGGGCACACGGCGTTCCCCTCCAGCCCCTGGTTTGGGGCTGACATCCCTGGGACACGCACCCTTGGGACAGGCTGGAGAAGAAGCAGGGGGGTCCCCTAGCAACTCAAAAAGCCCATGGGGAAGGAGGACCGCACTTTGCACTGACTCTGCCACCCCAAAGTCACCCCACGTCTCCCCCCTGTGCCGTTAGGACCCTCAGCGGGACGGGGAGAGGAGGGAGAGCCGGGGGGGCAGTTCCAGCCATACCTTCTGTGGGAGCTGAGATGCCGGCTTCGCCTCCAGCCTGACGGAGAGCAGAGCGAGTAAAAGTCCACCAGCCAGCAAGGGTGAGATCTGCATCCTGCGAGGCCGAGCGAGAGTGGGGCCGGGGGGGGGGGGGCAGTGGGAAGCCAAGGGGAGCCCCGGGGAGAGGCTGGGACCGACGGGAGTCAAAGTTCAGAGCGGAGCCCCGAGGTCCCTCCTGCCGCCTGCGAAGTGCCGAGCTAGTGAACTTGGGCTTTCTGCTTCATTCATTTTATAACCCAACCTGCTCGGTGATGTCATCTAAACAACCAGGTCCAACCCGGCCTCCCACTCCACAATAGCAGGAATTTAAAGGGGGGGGGGTGTCCCCTCTTCCCTGGCAGGAACAAATGACACATCAGCCCAAGGCAACCGGCTCGGGGAGTTGGAAAGCAGAAAGGGAAAGCGGGGGGCATTTGGCTTCACGCCCCACACCCCCAGACCCCCCTGCAAGCTGTCTGTCCTCCTCTTGCCCGGCCACCCCACAGCCCCTCCGCTCCCCCCCACTTCCCTGGTGACCCCCCTGTGGAAGAACATGGGTCAGCCTGGGGTGGCTGTCGCAGGTGGGGGGGGGGGTCCCCAGTGGGGGCTTAAGCCCAAAAGACAGGATTGAGCACAGAAAGCACTTTTTTTTCACATCCAGGATTAAATCTGAACCTGTCTGTCCCCCAACTCCTCTCCCAGGTCCCTGCTCGGCAGGAGGGGGGACACTGCCCTCCCTGGCAGGGATGCTGGGGACACAGGGATGCAGGGGGCAGTGGCACTGCTTGAGGGGTCCTAGGTGGGTCCCTCAGCTTGGAGGGGGTGACCTGCTCCCTCTGCTCTCCTGGGAGGGCTGGATGGTGTCCCTGGTCCGGGCGATGGGACTTTCCACACACCCTGGGGACGTACTCTGCAGGGCACAGTCAGTGTCACAGGGTCCCTGCTGGGGACAGGACCCCAAGGGCTGAGCCACCGCAGGGCTGTGCATCCTGGCCTCCTCCTCCTCCCGGAGCTGGAGGGTGTGCGGGAGAAGGATGTGATCCCTGTGGCTCGCAGGGGCTCTGGGGACACGGTGGGGGCTCCCCCTGCCTCACCCTTCCCCTCCAGCAGCCGGAAGGGAAGGATTTGTGCTGCTGCTACTGGTGTGCCTGGTACCAGGCAGCTCTGGGGCTCCCGTTGCTTTTTGCCCATGGAGCTGGCACCATCCCTGGCACCCTGGCCAGGGGGGATGCTCTTACTGGGATCAGGCCAGAGGAAAGACACCTCACTTTGCGGAAGCATGCAGGGCTGGATTGCACCAGGCTGGACTTGCACCCTAAATCTGTTCCCTGGGATCAGGGAAATGCTTTGCTCTTCCCCCTCTCCCCAGGGTCAGCTCCAGGCTGGTCTCTTCCTCCTGCTCCTTTTCTTGCTCTTTCTGGGCTCTGCTTATCCCCAGATCCCTGGGGGGCTGTGCCCGCTGGGGAGCCATGGCTCTTTGGGGGTCCGTGGTTTTCCTGCTCGGGAGCAGGGAGATGTTTCCTCCTCCACAGCCTGGGCTACTGGGCACGGGACACTTCAAAGGAGATTGGCTTTTCAGCTCCATGTGAACGGGAGCTGGAAGGAGAAGGTCTCGGTGGTTTTTCCATCGTGCCTGCCAGGTGGAGACAACTTGGACTTTTTGGAGTGTAAAGTTGTGCTTGGGCACTTGTCTGCGTGCAGGCAGAGCGAGGTGATGGAGTCGGGATTAGAACTGACCCCAGGTGCCAGGGAGCTGTGGGTGCAGGCAAGGAGCAGAGAGAGGCCCCTTCTCTTGGGGTTCAGCTCTCGTCCCACCGAAAGCATAGCTGAGATGTGACATCCAGCCTCGCTGGGGTGCAAGGAGGGGGGTCTGCAGCACTAGCCCCTTCGGCAGGGCTTGCGCAGGGGAAAGGGGAGCAGCAGGCAGCCGAGCCCTCCGTCTCCGCAACCTGGGGCTTTTGGGGTGCTCAATGTCACCAGCGGCACAGCAGCTGACACGGGGTCCTGCCATCACCGTCCTGGTTGTGCTGACTCCTGCCCTGATGCTGTGGGCAGCCCTGCCCTGCGGCTTCTCCCGGGGGGACCCGGGATGGGGAAGAAGATGGGGTGGATGGCTGGGGGGAAATGTCACGGCGTGGGGAGGAAGGGCTGCCTTGCTTGCCACCAGCCCCCCCGCACACTGCGGGATGCGGGGTCGGGAGCTGTATCACAGCTTCTCCACCAGCCCCTGGCCCCGGAGCATTAGAGTGTTGCCACAAATGCCACACTGTGGTCAGGTCTCAGCCAGCGCCTGCCCGCAGGAGGCTCGTCCCTCTGCTTTCACCAGCGTGGTTTTCATTAGCGTGTTTTCTTTGTCACACTGTGCAGAGCCTCGGGTTTGGGGGGGGCTGTTCTTTATAAATCCAATTAGTCTTGTTATTCAAATTACTCTGCCTTTTCTGCTGAAAGTCGCTGGAGTCAGAGCCTGGCGCACACAAAGCCCTTCCCTTAACTCAAACCAGATCAGATCCACCAGGGTGGCAAAAGCTCAGAGGAGGGGAGAAGAGGTGGCCAGGAAGGGGTTAAGAGCATGAAACCCTTTTGCTTCATGAGACTGGGGCAAGTTTTTAACCCTTGAAGGGATGTGCTTTCTTTAGCCCACGGCCCTGCAGGATGCTCCCCCAGGCTGAGAACTGGCAGACTCGAAGCATGTGTGGAAGCTGAAAGCATGGGGCAAAAAAGGCTGCACTCACTGGGGGCTTCCCCTGGGAGTTGGAGAACAAGGGGGATCCTGCACAGAGGGCCAGGCTGGAGGGGGCACCACCCCTTCCCATCACACCCACAGACCCAAAGAGAGCTGGGGGGGAGAGAGGGGCTCCAGGGCTGGTCTGCCCCTGATGAATACCAGCCTTGACCCAGGGGTTATGGGGAGACAGGCTGCGGTGTGTTTGATGAGGGGGTGGCTCGGGATGACCTAAGAAAGGTGTGAAAATCCATATTTGACTGCTTGTCATGTCACGTAATGTCCCCAGCCCACTTCCCCATGTGACAGCAGACTAAGGGCTGTTCAGAAGTGTCTGTATGGTGGCGGAGGTGCTGGCTCCGTCCAGCCTGGATTTGAGCCTCTCACCCCTTTGGGTCCTGCTGGGCATCACCCAAAGTCAGGATGTATCCTGCCCTCCAGAAAGCCCCACTCCTGGGGTGGGGTGGGAAGCTGCATGTGACAAATACTGCCCGAAAGCAGAACATCACTGCTGTACGGCTATTTTTAGGGGAGATACTGCTAAGTCTTACCAAAGTGGGGGTGACCTCTGAGAAGGGGGACTCGGGGCGACTGTCAGTGTGTAGGGACTGGGGAAGGGAGCTGTACGCGTGTGTGTGCAAGAGGGCACACGGGTCCCCAAGCCTGAGGATGAAGAGGGATTCATCAAAGTGTGACTGGTGCCAGCATGATTTGGAGGGTGGGAGGAGATGGGTCATGGGGGTACGTGTGACAGCAGCATGGGGTGTTTCGGCCCCATCACAAGGGAGGGATGAGCGATGCCTGCGGGTGAGGCTGGATCCTGGCTGGGCAGCGCTGGGGCCCTGGCTCTCTCAGCTGAAGTCAGGAGCCAGGTTCTGGGCACCTTCCAGAGGATGACCCCAAGGAGGTTTACAGGACAGAAATGTGGACTCTAGCCTGAAGAAAGCTGTGCCACCACAGCAGCAAACAGCCAGCTATCTATCCCCTTTTAATTCTACTTGCTCTTCATTAGGGAGCGTGTTTCTGTATGATTTGGGGAAATCCCCTGGACTTATGTCTCTTCTGCTGCCATGGGCCAGGGAACATTTCCCAATGGAGTGATGGATAAGTGTACTGCGAGGATTTTCAGCTGATGCTGTGTGAGCGCTGGTTGTCCCTTTGCAAAAAGAGACATCAGAACGCTGCGTGCATGCAATGGAGATGTTGGAGTGGCTGACATTTTCCTGCATCCAGTGGCCAACCCAAGGAGCTGTCGGTTAAGCACTGTCCCAAAGTCCACCAGTGGCTTTGGAACAAGCCCCAAAACATTGCTGCTCTTTGCTCGTCCTACCTGCGTTGCTCAGTACCCACCTGGGGCAGAGCCAGGGTAGTGGAGCAGGTACGAGGATGGAGCAGGTACAAGGACGGAGCAGGTACAAGGATGGAGGAGGTACAAGGAGGTACAAGGATGGAGGAGCTACTTCCCCTCCAGCACAGCTACCAACTACCAGTCCGCAGGAACAAGATGTGTGCTGGCGTTTGCCAAGAGAATGCCACTGAGGTTTTGACGTGCCATAACAGGAGCTTTTTAGTTTACGCTTTTTTTACTGGTTTTAGCGTACCTCTTTAGGGATCTGGTGATAGCAGGCTGAGCAAGAAGCAGTTTGGGGGTGGATTTCAGTTTTGGCTGCAGGGATGGATGAGCAGCCCCCAGTGCATGTGGTGGCAGGGGACCATCTGGTCCCACTGCTGTGGCAGGACGCAGCAGGCCATATGCCTCCTGAGGATGCTTTGAAGCAAGATTTTCTGGGCAATAACCCTATAGCCCCCGAGGGCAGGAGCACCGGCTGGGGGCTCAGACGTGGCTACCAATAGCCCCAGGGCCCAGGCAGCCACCAGGCCATCATGGGGACCGTGTGGCTCTGCACGCCAGGGTGCGATGCTCCTGAGGCACTGTGGCAGCGCCAGTGCCTGCTTCACCTCCAGGTCTCCGTGTCTGAAATGCTGATGGAGAGTTTGGCCTGTTTGAACATCCCTGGTGTTTATTTTGGATGTTGCTGCTGAATGAGGCATTACAGGAAACACTACATGATTTTACATTTTCCCCTGTCTCCTTCGGGTCTGGAGGAGGGCTCTGGCCGAGGACACATGCATGGCTAACATTGCTTCTTCCCAAACTGGGACAGTGATGGGGAAAGACCCCGCAGAGCCACCCTGATGGGGCAGGTGAGGACAGGGCTGCAGACGCAGCAAGGCCACGGAGACCGAGAGGGCATCTCTGTCCCTTCCCGAACCTCTGAGGGTGGTGGGGGTGAGGAGACAAGGGAAAGCCCCAGGTAGAGACTCCTGGGTCTTCGCTAGTGAAGTGCTGGTATCCTGGCAGGCACAGTGTGTTTTCCCCCCTCAGGGGCTTGATTTGGCATTTCCCTTTTGGGGTTTGCCATTTTCCCTGTGCCCACTGGGATGCTCCAGTCTCCTCCTGACTTTCTGGGTGTTTCTTTTGCCTGGGGCTGCGCTGGGATGGCCATGCTCCGGGGCCGGGCTGCCTCGCTGAGCTGGCGGGAGCGGGAACACGACGTCTCAGACTTTTGTTGAACGTTGAGAAAATGAAGCAATTCTAACGCACGGGTGAGTCCACGCCATGAGCCTCCCTCTGTGTCAGTCCTCAGAGGATATGAATTGCATTGCCTCCAGCTGCCGGCAGCCTCAGCTCCGCAGCTAACGTAGGGGCAGGTTGTTGGGATTTTCCAAGATAAATGCCACAGTCGTCTTTGTCCTCCCTTTCTCAGACGCCTTCCCCCCAGAAATGGGGGTCTGGCAGCACTTCACCCGCAGCCTGGAGGTCCCAACATCAGCCCAGCTTGTTGGTTTTGGTGCTGAGCATCCCTTTGGGAAGAGGTACTGCCCAAAGAGGTACTGCCCAAAGGGCCGATGGCCAGGAAAGGCCAAAGGATGAGTTATCGCCACCACATTTGTCCCCACAGGGAGCCATGCCTTGTCCAGATCCTTGGCAAGGATCCAGCAGGCCAGCAGGGACAGACCCCCAGCCTGTAGCCAGGGGGGACCCCATCACAGTGCTGGAGCTGGATGCCACTGCTGCACCGCGTCACCCCACCACAGCCCCGGAAAGGGTCTGTGCCCTAACATGCTACGTGTGCATCCATGCCGGGCGAGCAGGTCCTCACTAGCCCCACAGCTCTGGCAGCGGTGCATGCCCTGGCTTGGCAGGAGCCTTTTCCACCTGGCTTGGCTGGGGGAAACCCTGTCACCCTCAAAGATCCCGTCAGCAGCTCCCTTGTGGCTCCCCCCACCAGCCCCAAATTCCCCCCAGCCCCTCTGAGCTGGCTTCCTGGGAACTCAGTGCCAGGTGGTGGGAACTCCCTTTTGGCATCGGTCCTTTGGGGCAAAACCTTTGGGCTTCCCAGGCCTTTCTCTGGAGCATCCCGGATGTGGAAAGCCCCAGGGGAGCACTGGGATGCAGGGAACTGAATATGTGCTGAAATTGGGGATGCTGGTGGTCAAGCCCATGACCTCCTGCCAGGGCTGTGATCCCCCTGAAGCCAAATTTGGGCTTTCTGCCCCTTTTTTTTCTTTTTGGGAGGAAGTCTGGCTGTCTCCCACGGAAGGGTTTGTGCGGGTGCCAGGCTGAGCAGCACAGGGTGGCCCTGGCCAGGGAAGGAGCAGATTTTGGCACTGAATGGCAGGGCAGCCTTGCAAAGCAGGTAATGGTCTGGCCAAGCCTCAGCCATGCTTGGGAACAGCCAGGGCCACTGCTCCTGTGGCCGGGGAGTGCTGCCGGCTACGGGGCGTTGCAGCGGCCCCGCTGCCACCCCACGGGCAGCCATTGTGGACGTGCTGGGCTCCACAGCCCTAACCTTTTGCAACCAGACAGAATAACAATGCCGGCCCACTGGGTTATAATGGCCAGTGTTTGCTTGAGATACAAAGGCACAGCACTTTCACATGAGGTAATACTGATAAGTTACACTCTCATTCACCACTCCGCCTGCCAGCCGGCAGCGGGGCCGGCAGCGGTCCCTGCTTGCCTTCACTGAGCTGCCGGGACGTGCCCGCTGGCCCCTTGGCCCTGCAGTCTCTGCTGGAGCATCACCCCCTGCTCGCCCTTGGCATGCTGTCCTCACCTGGCCCACAGGCCTGAAGTGGCCCCTGTAGGGGCTGTTCAGATCCCAGCCTGCGTGCGTGCAGGGTGGGATGGAGTGGCAGCAACGGGGGGTTGTGGGGTGAGTCCCTAACCCTGGGACTGCAGAGCTGTGTGCTTCCTTAGTCCCTGCCTGCCTCTAAGGCACCTTTTCTGCCTCCTTCGGAGCATCTGATGGGGCTTGAACTCACTGCACATCCCCTGCCCCGTGCGCCCAGTCCCCCCTGTCCCCCAGCCCTGCTGCCCACAAACTCAGTAGGTGCAGGGCAGCTCCCTGCCCAAGTTTCCTGATGGGACCCGTGGAGCTTCCCTGTCATCTGAAACCACTTTGAGCACCTTTGGGAGGCTCAGTCCTGCCACTAGCAGGGCAGGAGGGTGCATGGAAACTGAGGGCTGGGCTTTAGAAGAGATTTGACCATTATAACTGGGTAGGATTACTGTGGAAGAGATTTAAAGGTATCCAGGGAAATCCAGGAGACCCCAGCTAAATCAGGAGCAAGGCACCAACCCTGCTGCTTCAATGCCCTACCCTGGCACCCCACCTCTTTCCTCCGCTGCCTCCTTCACCTCTTTCTTGGCTGGCTGTCCCTCTTTGCTGGGGTCTGGTTCTCCCTTTCCTTTGCTGGACAAACACAGCCAAATCAGACCTTCCCTCCTGCCTGGGGCGAGCTGCAGGCATTCCTTCAGGTGCTGCCACATCTGAAGGAGATGGGAACCCACCAGTCCTGATCTTGGGTGGTGTGTTTCCCAACCAGAGGTATGGAGGACTCAGGAGAAGACTGGAGAAGCTGAAGGACGGGTGGGGCAAGACCACATGTGTTGTGACACAGTTAGCAGATGGGTATCTACTGTGGAGAGAGATGTTTTTTAGGTTATTTATGGTAATAAATCTGTCTCCCTCCCCTCTATCCCCCTCGAGCGTGACTTGTGTCCTCAGGTCAAGTGCCCAGACGGCTCCCAGTGCCTGAGCAATGTCAAAGCGAGTGAGATTCTGGCCTAACTCTGGGTGCTGCTGCTGCAATCGAGACATTTCCAATGGTCCAGAAAGAGAGGCTCCAGAGCAAACCTGTGGCCATGCTCTGCCTTCGAATGTATCCTTGTGCCATGTCAGTCTATCCTCTGGACAACAGCAGGGAGGCAGAGGCAGAGCACACTGCTGCCCTCCATCCTTCTGCCGTGGCCCGCAAACTGAAATATTCAGTATCAATGAGAGGTGACATTCCGGTTGGCAGGGGAGGTGTTTCCATGTGCAGTGTCAGCTTGTGCCAGGTGGGCTGCGGGAAGCAGACAGAGGTGTTGGAGGAACTGCTCCACTCCCATCCAGGGTTCCCCTCGGTGAGTCATCTCGGGGCAGCTCCAGCCCTTTGGCCAGTCACTCCTGATTAACACTGATGTAAACGAGCGCCGGGCGGGCCCTTACACCTCACTGAAACCGCAAGCAGAGGAGCCAAAGCCTTCGTAAGCAGGATGCTCCCAGCCAAAGAGCCATGCGGTGCTCTCGCCTCGGCCGAGGTGCCGCAACACGTTCCAGCCTCCAACTTCGGGGAACAGCTACCAGTTACTGCCCGGGGGAAGATGGTGAGATAATCCTGCGCTGTGGGAAAGCAAGCTGGGACACGGGGCTGGGCTTGCTGCTACAGGACCCCAGGAAACAAGAGCGCAGGGGAAAAATCTGCTCAGGGACCCGCTCCCTTTTAGAAAGCCCATGAGTTGCCATGGAAGGTTGTGGAAGCAGCGGCGAGGTGGTGGCTCCTTTCTGCTCAGCAGCCACGAGGACGTTGTGGATGGAAGGTGGAGCCAAAGGCGAGACTGAAGCAGTCCAGCCCTTCCCTGGGAGGGATTGTGTTTAGTGAGATCCTGCACGAGGCACCGGCTTGCTGCCACATCTGCACATGGCCTCTTTCACAGGGTGCAAAGGATGGGCACGCAGCTGGTCCCAGCCACAGAGGGATCTGCTGCGTGCCACCAGCAGGGTGATACATATTTCCTGCACCTCTTGTTTGCATGGGCTAGTGACAGGGCAGAGCAAAAGGGGGCACAAACACAGGCTCTGCCCCATGGACCAGACCAGATTTCCAGATCCCTGGCTGCTACCAGGAGAAGAGGGCTGAGAAATGCTCTGCCAGTCTGCTGGGGCTCATGGCCCCTTGTGCAGCAGGGGCCCAGCTGGAGGCAGGAGGCGAGGATGACGGAGGCATCCAGCCGTGAGCCGTATCCCTCTCGCCACGCATGGTATCACTGCAAAACCGCAGGCCCCAACGCCGGCAGCGGCACTAACGAACACTGAATCCTCCCCATTTCCTCCCCCCCTCTATCATCTCCTGAGGAAGGAACAGGGCATGCTGAAGCTGCTGCAGCTGGTGGCACCACCTGGTGCAGGAGGGAGCCTGGCCAAGCTCTGGGCTCGGCTTCATCCCCAAGGGGGTGAAGAAGAGCACACCACGGCGTGACTCAGTGGCATGGAGGGGAGCTGCTGCTCCCACATGGCTGGCACAGAGAGGAGGGCAGTGGGACTGCGGGCTCCCGGGTTCCCCCTGTCCCATCTCCCGCTCTTCCAGGCAGGCGAGCTCCTCGCTTCTCTGTGCAGCAAGAGCAGCCCAGAGGGATGGCACAGGCCAGCCCTGCACAGCTGGGGACGTGCCATCACCATGCCTTAGCAAAGCAGATGCCAACTGCTTCGCTTCAGCAGCAGCCGGGGGAGCAGGAAGAAGCAGGGGAGCGCGCACCCTTCCACTGAAAGGGTGATCCCACATGGCCACGCTCCCCCTGGGTCCAGCTCCAGTGGAAATGGCGTCCACCCTCTATCTTTGGGGCTGGGGGGGACCAGCTGCTGTGTGACTGGTGGCTCTGCTCGCATGGAGGAGGGCTGCTTCCTTCCTCACTGTCTGGGCTGTGTGGCGCCTGCGTGGGGCAGCTTGCTTCTCCTAGCCATGCCAGGGCAGAGCTGAGTCCTCACTCCCCTCCTTGAGGTGGCCAGAGCTGGCAGGGTGAGGGCAGCTGATGCCGGCAGATTGCAGGCAGAGCTTGTTGGCTCTGCTATGGTTCATGTGAACGAGACACGGCCTTTACCAGTGGCATCCTGGCGCTCAGGGAGATGTGGCTGTCCTTGTGCAGACAGGTCTGTGCTCGCTGCCCTTGGTCCCACAGCAAAAGCCCAGTGCCTTCTCAGGGCAGCTCCCTTGACCGACCTGAGGGCTGGAGCTGGAGCGGTCTCTGCCTGCCACGGCTGCCATGGGCCACTTCACCTTCAGCAGCTCCATCTCAGAGGGCTCACGGCGGCTTTGTGGAGGCTTGGCAGCACTGGCCGGGAGTATGGCCTCAGGGCTGGTTTGTGTCTAGGAGGGGCCAGCAGCCACAGGTGATGCTACACACTGAGCAGACGTGGCCTCATGGTCTTTAGAGGTGACTGATGCCAGGCAATGTGGACACCAACCTGCAGGATGTAGGATGAGGAAGAAGCACTATGGGCCAGGCATCTTCCCCACCCTAAGTAAAGGGACAGCATGGACAGCCTACTCAGACCCATGCTCCTGCCGAACTGAAGACTCAACAGAGCCTTTCCCCACCAGAGCCCTGCTTGGAGACACCAGCTCAGGTCCCTTCAGACCCTTCCTCCACCCCCTGAGGGGCTGCTCCAGGCAGACAGCTCAAACAGGGTTGACTGGGGGTGCCATGAGGCCAGTTTATTGCTCTCCAGTTTTTCTTCTGGCTGAACTTCTTTGGCAAACCCAGCCTGAGTTTGCAGGTAACACCAGAGTGACCAAAACACCTACTCCCAGCCTGGATGTGACTCTGCTATAAAGCCCTGTGGGAGGTCTGCAGCCACTGAAAGAACAGGGAGTAAAAGTCCCAGCTCCTGACTCTGGTCTCATGCTTTAACAGCACCCTCTGATGCAAAGGCTCTGACTTATCTTGGTGGAGATCAGGCCACTGCCGCTCAGCACCAGGAGCTGGTCACAGAGAACAGGAGCCCAGGAGCCTGCTCTCCTCTGCAGTGAAGGTGAGGCCCTGTAGGTCTTGAATGAGGCTTCCCTTCACGGCTTTTGGAGGTGCAGGTGCCTGCAAAGCTCTGAGAGTTTCCACTGGGACAATACCAGTCTGAGCTCTCTACGATATTAAACCAGCTAAACTATGATTTTTTCACCCGTCTGGCTAGAAACTTTGGCAGAAGCAGGAGTGCTGGCAGCGAGCTGGACCAAACCATCAGAGAGGCCTCAGCTGGCCCTGGCTGGAAGGGGGGGGGGAGGTCTGCAAGCCCCGGGGACGAAGGTGTCTGCCGGGGACAGCCTGGGTTGGGTTCCTGCTGTGGTGACCGCACCTCCCGTCTCCCACCTGCCCTGCTAGGACCCTGTTAGATGCCCCGGCTCAGCCTCCCACAGGAGAAGCCCCAGCCTGGGTGGCCTCCCACCCTCACCCGCTGTGACTGACCACGGTGGGGGCCAGGCCCAGCCTCAACCCTGTCCGGGGGCTCTCCTTCTCCTGGCAGGCTGTGGAGATCCAGGGGCTCTGCCTTCGAGGAGGGTACCTTCCCCTCCAGAGAGCAGGGCTGGGGCTCCCCGCCCCCTCCCGGGACACTCTGTCCCCTCCCGGGACACGCTGCCCACCCTCCCCACGACGCCTCCCTCACAGGGCCCTTCCCGAGGTCCGTCCCCAGGCCCGGGCTGCCCCCAGCACCGCACAAAGGGACCCACAGGCTGGCGGCCCGCCCCATGCCAGTCGAGGCCGCCCGGGGGTCCTGCCCCAGCCCCGGGGGGGGTGCGAGGGGCCGCGGGCCGGGGCCGCCCTGTCGAGGAGGAAGGGTGGGGAGCGAGCGCTTCGCCTCTGAGGCCTTCTGGGCCCTGCCGCGGCCCGTAGGCCGCCTCTGACCCGGAAGTGGACGGTGGGTGCGCTGGGACATTTAAACGGCGCGGAGCAACGGGGGGAGCGGTTCGGCCGGTGAGTGGCGGGGCTGGGCCGGGCGCAGTGTCCCCTCCGCGGGCCCGGTCACCGGGGTCCTGGGCTGGGCTGGGCTGGGCTGGGCGGGGGGAGAGAGCGGCTCCCCGGCCGGTCCCGGCGGCGTTCCGGCCCTGTCAGCCCCGTGGCAGCGCCGCCGCCCTGACGGGGGGGGCCGGGCCCGGCGGTTTGTTGGCTCGTCCCGGGGCGAGGGTTCGTCCGGTGGGCGCGGCGCCCCCCGGGTCCCGCTTCGAGCCCCGCAGAAGGGCGGCGGTAGCCCGGGCTGCCTTCCCGAGGGGGTCGGGGACGCTCCGGGTGAGAGCGCCGGCGTTGGCGCCTGGCAGGGGAGGCGGCGGGGGGAGCGGCGGCTGCCCCGGGTCCCCGGGGGGGGCCCTGCGGCCCCGCTCCCGGTCGTGCTGCCGGTGCCGTAGCGGGTACGGCCACCCTCGGTGCTGCGCGGCGGCTGGGGCGCTTGGACAGTCCCAGAGCGCCGTGTCCTGCGGGGTGATGGGAGGGTGGTGAGGGCCGGTGCCGGGGACGAAGGCCGGTGCTGCCCCCCAAAACCGGCCGGGGGAAAATGAACAGGGGCTGTTTTCATCCTGGGCCCGGCTAAGCGAGCATCTTCCCCGGGTGCTTCCTTCCTGGCATTTCACTCATCCGTATCGCTGTCCCGTCTGGGAGCGAAGTGGGGTGGGTGTACCTCGTACCCCGCTCTGCTCCCCGGCTGTCGGGAAGCTGTCAGTTCCTGGTTGCGCACGGAAAACTAATAATGAAATTGTAATGTGTGGAGGACTTGTAAGTCCCTGTTTTTTTTGTCTGTGCTCTGATTGCTAACACGATTGAAGTTGTGGAAATTGTAGTGGAGGCGAGGTGCGAATGTTTATTCTTTACTTGTAAATAAAGATGGCAAACTCCTGTATCCTGGAACCCGTGTTTGGAGAGTAGTCTCGCTGGCTTTTATAAATGTTATCTCCTTCTACTGAATTGGCAACGGGAAAAGGTGACGTTAGAAGAAAGCTTGCTGTAGACCTCCCCGTGTGAGGGTTTTGTAATAGCTCTGTAGCAGGTCAGTCTATTAGAAAAGTTTAGCTGTTGGCCAGCATCAATGGAAAATCTTAGGAACAAGAATCACAAACCACACAAAGAATTTTTCCTATTTATTCAGGGATTTTTAATTTTTGCTTTGTATTGTGAAGCCTATTCACATCCGTGCTCAATTACTTAAGTAAATCTCGCTGCAACACGCGTTATTTCCCTGAAAAGGCCAGAGTAGGCACTCTGAGGAGGAGTTGGCTCTGTAGTCCTTGGTCCCTGCTGAATGATGCCCCATTCCCAGGCAGTGTGTGTATGGAGGAGACTGCCTGGGGACTTATCCTCTGTGCAACCACAGCAAAAGGGAGAAGAGGACTGGTTAAGGATGAAGAAAAAATCCAAGCATGGTGGCAGTAGGGAAGGGAATATAAATTTCTCTTCTGCTGAGCTCTGTGTCCTGTCCTGCCAACACCCCTGTGCTTAGAGAAGTGAAGAGAGAGAGTTTTAATGGACAGTATCCTTTATTTTAGTGTAGAGTCCAGTCCCCCTCAGTTCTGGCGTAGAAGAGATGGCAGTGAGCCCTGAAGTTCTCAATGTACCAGCTGGGGTGAAGTTCAGCTGTTCAGTTTCAAATGTGTCTTGAAGGGAAAAAAAGAGGCAGTTTTATGAAAACCCGCAGAAGACAGCAGTTGCGCTGGGCTCCATTATCAACATATTTTTATATTCCTCTTTGATGTTATAGCAAAAATGATGTACAGCAAAAATCATGGCTATGTCCTGTCAATACCTATAATTTAGCTTAGTAGTAGCTGAGCACAATTTACTAGATTGTTTTGCTCCAAAAACTTAAAAGCTAGAGCAGCTGAAAAAGGATTGAAAGATGCTTGATCTACTTAAGTTCCACACTCATGCAGCAAAGGTGGAGGTGTAATACCATCTACAGAAACTGGTGCTGGATGGAGTGGCAGCCAGTGCATCTCAATCACTAAGAATTACAAGCTCTTGCAAGACAGTTATTTGTGCTAGGGAATTTATTTTCTTTCCATTGCACTGGGAGTGAGTTTATGGCTAGAAAGACAAGCTGAAATGGTTAGTCTTGGTATTTGAAGCAAATGTCCTATATAATCCAGAAGTGTCAGTCACTGTGGGAGGGAGGTAACAGGCAAGGTATGCTTTTTACTGCAACATTGAAACACTTCAGTAAGGATGCAGTTATTTTTGAAGACTCCAGGTTGGACATGACAAGATTTTACTTCTGATAACCGCTAAACTGATGCATATGATACAGTCTGTCAGTCACTGCTTTAATTTACCTGTCTTTTTCAAAGGCAAGGAAGAGCTGATTAAAAGAATTCATTATATTTGGGGTGTCAGCCTCGGGACAAAAATCCCTGTTTTGTGTGGCGTATGGGCAGGTACAGCGTACGGGCCATGGTCACTCCTAGGTCACTGACAGGGATTTGGTGCAGGGCAGGTGTTGAGTATATCATGAAACCCCTTTCCCCCTGTGGAGTGACTTACCAACCCAGAATTTCTGTAAAGGTCAGTATCTTCTCATTTAGTACTTTTTTGTGTCTTTTAGCGTAATCAATTATTTGATCCTTTGTTTCAAGAAAATAACCCTTTTTTCCCCCCTGTGTCTATTCATAACTCTTTGAAGTTTGGGCCTTTTACTGCACTATGGATCAGCTGGGGTATGTGCGAAATACTACTTCTGCCCAAGGTGCCAAAGAGGGATCGAGCAAGCCTGCTGCTCCCCAGAAGAACGCTTACGCGAGGCTTGTGCAAAAGCACCACAGCGGCCGATTCCGGTCCTATTTGAATCACATTGCACAGAAGATGCAGCTAGAAGAGAGCACCTCCAATGACCCCAGCTCAGATCTGGACCCGCCCCTGAGGAGAGGCCTGGTGAAGGATAATCCAGCCAGGAATGGGTTGAATGTGCACAGCTATTCACCGGTCAGAACATCTCACCTGGAACAGGTGAACATGCTTGGAGGATTTGAGAATGATAAACCCCAAACCGCTCTAAACAGATGTCGTCATAAAAAAAATGCCATCGTTAGTCCAGAAGGAGACTTGGAGGTGGAGGAAGACTATTATGTACATCAGCATGGAGCTGCAGTTGACTTGTTAAATACGAGTGACGCCCTGGGTGGGAGAGTACTGAACAGCCTGAGACACCGTGCAGCTCTGCAGAAGTCTTCTGGTTCTGATGAAAAGGATGAGGAGGACATGTGGAGGAAGAAACATAAGAAACGAGGCAGGTGTCCTGCCAACACAGATCCAGCAACTGGACACTTGTTGACTGAGCAGTTTAGTGAGGATGTGCTGGCAGTAAATGCCAGGAAAAACAGTCACTTGTCTCCAGGTCAAGTCCAAGGTGAGTTCACACTAATAAACTGTTTGGTCCATTTGCTACAATTACTGTGGAATTGAATGTGATGTTTTAGTCATGAGTGAGTTAACACGAGCCAGTTCTTCTCTCTCCAAGTTAGTCAGCCCTTAGTTACCTGTGGGTGGCTTTGTCCTGATTTACAAGTAAGCCATCCAGCATGTGCGAATGGCTTCATGTGGAGCCAGCTTGGTGCTGGCAGAACCTAGTCCCCTGGCCTAAGCTCTGTGAATGTGGCTGTGCTACTTTCAGGATCAGCTCAAGAGTAGGAGAGCCCAATTTCTGTGGTGTAGCATCCAAATTAGTAAGACTGCTGGGTCTGAGCTGACTCAGGGCAGAGTCACGCTTTTCTCTGCATTGCCTCTTTGGATCCAGAGTGCTGGTTTGCCTTTGCGGAGGGTCCAAGTCCGTCTAATACTCAGGGGCTAAGATGCTTGTATAATAATACCTCATTCCTGATACAGAGTGTTGACTCCAGTAAATTTTGCTGTTAGTAACAAAGAGACCATGTCTTGCAGTTGTAAAGTGAATGTGTCTCTTTCAAGGCAAAAAGCCCACATAAGGAGATAAATAAAAGTTTTTATTAAAAAAAGTAACAACCCAGAACACAGCATCCACAAGCAACCAAAGCCAGGCAGTTTAATTTGATCTCTCAGTGTAATGGGTTAAAACTTCCTCTGAATGTTATTTATGGTGAAATACCTGGATAGCCTGATCTTATGAGCTGGAGGAACTCATAAATGTCACCGTATTACATTCTCTGTAACACGTAGAAAAGGGATTGATTTTGCAGCTGGGTAAGACAGGCCTGAGGCCTATCACAACTCTTGGATTGGATATCAAGTAAATGTTTAATGAAATCAGTCTTACAAAACTATGCCCTATCACTCAAGAGTGGCAAGTAATACACTTTTTTCAGGGTTTGCGGTATTTTTGAGACTGTGACAGTAGATCATGTGCTAAAGTTGGTAAATTTTCATGAGTTCTTGCAAGACAGATCATAGTTACAGATTTAACACAAGCAGATTATGCTAAAATTTGTTGATGAACTTGATTTTTGGGAGGGTTTTTTCTTTTTGCATGCTTCATTGTAACACTATTTATTATGCTGGCCTGTTATAATAGACTTTGCTACCTTTCACCCTTCAGCTTTTGGAGAGTAGGGAAAAGCAGCTAACAGAGGCAGAGAGTCTAGGAGGCTTACAGTTTGTAGCTGCGAAGACGATAGGTGCCTACATGGATTTTAATCTAAAATAAAAATACCCTAACTTTCAAAAGCAAGCACCCACTGTTTCCTCCTGCTCTAGTTGGGAGTGGAGTTGCACAAACCCTTTGAAAACTAGCTGTTTGTTTAGTGTAAAGACCTAGAGCAGAAAACTTTGACCCTCATGTTTGACATCCCAGGTGGAAAACTCACACTATAGGGAAGAATATTGGAAAATTATTTGTTTGACAGTGTCACCCTTCCTCCTCTTCTCCCTGCATGCTCCCCCCAGGCACCCTTCTGTGTAGCTGAGACTGGTTACAATCCAGAACACTTGCAGAGACATGAAAACAGTTTCTTGGGGAGGAAAGAAATAAGAAAAAAAGAAAAAGTAATTTGATTCTGAGAAACGTCTTTCCTGCTGTTCAGTTTGAGTATATTTTAGCACTCTTGTTTAAGTGAAATGAAGATTTTACAGTATGCAAGCGCTTAGGTATAAGAACTCACACATCACAGTACCAGATTAATATTTTCTCACTTCAAAGCTTGTCTTCTTTCTTGATGCTGATATAAGTCATATTACTTTGCATAGGCAGGTGTCTGGTTTGATCAGTTTAAATCAAGGCTTGTGAAACTGTGATGGCAAGAATTGCTTCTGTCATAGCAGTGAGGCATATCATCTTTTCAGTAGTGACATTTCCTCACAAATTAACTCTGTTCAGGCTGTTGTAGGCTTTCCAAAAGGCTCTTTGAGCTAATCTCAAAGCCAAGCATCTCTCTTTATATCACTTCGTTTCATTGTCCTCTTCTTAACAGCTCTTCAGCTCAGGCTTAGCCATGGTGAGGTTTGCAATGACCCTAAGACTGATAGTACTAAAATTGAAGGCAAACATGGAGGGCTGAGAAAACCCTTTGAGTGCCCTGGGGCAGGCTGTGGGCAGTGAGGGACTGGTCCTTGTTAATGTCCTCCCAGTGGTGCAGCAGTTCCTGTGGCGTTGGGGGAAAGCAGAGTGGTTTGTGAAGCCCCAAGCAAGCGTCACTGAGCCCTGGAGCTCACTGCTGATGTGTTGCTGTCTGTGAGAAGCACTGAGGATTGCCTTTGTCATTCTGTACCATAAAGCCCCAAGATGAGGCTTGGGGATAGAAATAATTTCATAGCAGATAATTAGGAGACTGACCATGGCAGTCTCTTCTGGCATTGCATATAGTAGCTGCTTTTCCTAAGTATGGGAAACTTTGCAGTTGAGAGAGCTGAGTATGAACAAAATTCCATTGTCCCTTGTCTGAAACATGTGACACAGTCATGAAACTGCAGGTTGGATTCACTCTATGGTATCAGCACTCTTGGGTTTGGGAAGATGAAACTGCATATAGATGCATTCCACAGATTGTTGCTCCTTTCTGTGCAGCTATAACCTCTGTGAGGAGAATTACCATAAAGCCTCCTGTTCTGAAGTTTCTTCTCAGACAAACCCCAATAATACAGAAAATAATCCTAAAATGCCACTTCAAATTGTGATGCTTATAGTTTTTTATCTAATACAACTTTCCTGCTGGTATTTTTCCCTAAATCTCCAATCCTCTAGGCTCTTTGGGTGCTAAAATTTGGTTAAACTTCCTTAACAGAAAGTCTTTTATGAAGTCCCCTGGGTTGTTTTCTGGTTTTGATCAAAGGCTCTAAGGGTTTTCCCACTTCAATCCAGAGTTAGTCATCAAAATCTCTTTTCAGACTGACTGATGTTTCTGTCATGAAAGGGCTTAAAACCCCCTTTTCCTTGAGGACAGAAGTACTGACTCTTTCTGTGGCATCTGTCTGTCACATGCCAGTAGTTGGGATTTGCATGGCTGCTAAGTGGAACTTAATCTTAAATATTTGTGGTGCATTGCTTTATCAGTAAGTAGTTTAGACCAAGCTGTGTGTTTTATTTGGGACAGCAAGGTTTTGCTTGCTTTTTGGGTACGTGCACTTTTCAGCCTGTTTTTGAGGGAACGTTGCTATTTGATAGCATGTTCCTGAGCCTGCTGGAAAGCCTAAAAAACGGACATCTGCAGAAGAGAACTGTCCTCCAAATGTGGAGTGCAGCATGGTCTTTGGGAACACCAACTTCCAGCCACACTTGATTTCAGAGGGTCTTGAGAGCTAGAGTACCTGGGAGTGAGGTGGCTTTATTGATGCTGAAGGCCTGGGTAGAGCAGGATGCTCGTGGAGGCTCATTGCTATGAAATAGATTCAGATTTTGCAGGGCTGGATATACAGTCTCAGTCTGTATCTGCAGACATCCTCCTTGGGAAGAACACCACCACCACCTTTGCTAGGTAGCCTCCTGAGGCTCCTCTTACTAAGAGCTTCAGGGGTTTGTGATGTGATGGAGGTATCTTGCCCATCTGTCAGGGTCAGCATGCATCCCGAGTAGAAACAGACAATTCCTGGATAACAAGATGCCTCATCTGAAACGGCTTAAGATTTCTATGGCCCTTTCTGATTTATTATCTGTCTGACACTTGGCATTTATTTGCCCAGCCACTGGTACTTAACCAACTTGGGCAGCTTCCACAGAAGAGTGTTGCTGGCAAGCAGTGTTTAGCATCACAGCTTTAAAACCAATTGTTGCTGTTGGATGGTGGTGGTGTGCTTTTGGGTGCAACCCTGACATTTAAAAGGTTCAGGAAAGGTAAAGGAAATAGCCTGGAATGGCTTTCCTTGGTGGGCACAGCTGGTCAAGAAATACCAGCCTTAACAAGATGACAAAATCTTAGGCCTTTTGTCTTTCCATGGTACACTGCAGTATATTTTGTATTTGCCTTTGTTTCTCTGGGGGAACTTTGAAGGAAGAACCACAGATTCTGCTTTTTCCTTATTGTAAGGCAAATTTAAGATAATGCCACTTTTTAGTGGTGAGCCTTCCAGTTCTTGTGAGGTGGAATTCAGTACTTAAGAATGCTGTTATCTCCCTATCTGGCACGAGTAAATATGAGCCAGCGATCTAGTAAAGGCCACAGTATCAGCTCAATAAATGGAGAATGTTGGTTGCTGTGGAAATCTTTAAAACGTAGCTAATCTTGCCAGGTCCAATGTAATGTTTCTTAGATTACATTAATCATTGTAATAAGATATGGGAGAGGAGGGAAAACTAAATTTACTGTATGGCTCCATCTGAGAAACACATGAAAAATAGAATGCTCCTTTCTCTAATGGTTTAGCAACATCATCACAAACATAAATTTCTCTCTTGCTTTTGATAGAAAAAAATGTTGCATTCCTGAATCTTGTGCAACTAATGTTTTTGGCTAACATCAGCTATAGTATGTGAGTTAATATCTGATGTATCCTCTCTTGGGGAGATGAGATCCTGCCCTTGCAGGGACTGTGTTTTTTGTATGTGATCTAATAACTGTCTTCCATGCCCTTTACCAGAGTCCTGAGCACACCATGCTGGAGCAGGACAGTTCTGCAGCTGAAGCCCTTGCATTTGGCAGGAAAGGAAACACTTGTTGCTGTTAACCTGCTTTTTTTTTTAATTATGTTTTTTCTTCTCTTTAGCCCCCATTATGTAGGTAACTATGCCTGTCCGTGTGGTGTGGGTGCTAGGAAAATAATAGGCCAATACAAGAACTGAATTGATTTTTACTTAGTTTTAAGTCTTTAGTGTGACTTGTTGTCAGTTTATGCAACAAAGGTCCTGTTGAGCTCCCTCACTGTCAGTTTCTTATGAGATCAGGAGTTTGACAGTGAAGGTGTGAGTATGAATGCTAGTGAGTTAGCATAATAAAATCACAGCACATGTGTAATGGTTTAAAAGCTGCTTAGAACTAGTTAAATGAAGCAATAAATTGAGAATTGTTACCAACAGGTGTGTCTGGTTACTGCAGTGTTATGTTCTGACCCTGTGCTGTTTAATATTTCTGTCAATCATCAGCAAGAAAACATACAAGTAGGATTGAGAGTTTTTTTGGATGCCTTGGAGACCGCAGGGAGTATTGAATAATGGGGGCAGTTACTGGCAGCTGTCTGGATCACTTGGTTGACTGGGAGCTGGCAAAACAAAATCCATTTATTGGGCCAGCGTAGAACCAAGCTAGCAGTGTGAGGAACCCAGTGTGGGAAGCAACAGCTTGGAAAAAAGTTTTGAGCTTTTGATGGATTAATCAGCTGAACATCCCCCTCCTGTGAAATGTGGCCAAAAGGGTAATGTATGAACATGGGAATTGGAAGATGGAGTATGGACTGCATGTGTCTTTGGCATGGCAGCAGCAGCAGCTTCTGGAGTATTGTATCCTGTGGTGATGCCCTCTGTTCAGGGCGGATGGTGATGAATTGATGAATACTCAGAGGACGGCCACAAGGAAGATTAAAATGCTAGGATCATGAGTGAATGATTTGAGGAACCCTGCTTTACTTATCAAAGAGATGCTTGGGGGAAGGGAGCTTTTAGTAAATTGCCTACATGGGGAACAGATGTTCAATAATAGGCTACTCAGTTGAGCAGATTATGATATAACGCATTTGAGGCTAAACAAATCCAGGCTTGAAATACAGCACAATTTAGCAGTGAGGGTGAATGACCATTGGAACAGTTTTACCAAGGCTTCTGGTATGCGGGCTGCCACTGGCATGTTTAAAAGCCCTGGTAACAAATTCTACCCCCAAACTACACTGTAGTTCAAACAGGAATTAATTTGAAAAAGCCCTCTATCCTCTGTTATCCATGACGTCAGCCAGCCCACACACCCCAGTGAGGTCTGACCTGTTGTTCAGATAATCTCTGAAGTGTCTCCTTTGCCATGGGTACCCAGGTAGGTAGGACAGATACTTTGCAGCTGGCTTCAGTGGCTAATTGTGATTCCTTGCCAGGCCATGGCTGCTGCAGGGCTTTCACCGCTGCCTTGCTCTCCAGGCTCTGCTTCTGCCTCTCCTGTCCTATGTGCTGGTGTCCATTTCTTGCCTTCCCACCTCAAGCCCCCTGCTAACTAGCTCCATGAAATGCTGTGGGCTGCATGTCCCTAACTCCCTCTTGTGGGGAAATCTGAGCTACGGAGAGTTGAAACTTGGCTGGGGCAGGACGGAAAACAAAATGTTGGGATCTATTGCATAAAATAATGTCTTCTGTGATAAAAATAAAAATTTCCAGGGTGCTGAAGGAAGATGTCAACACTAGCAGCTGCAGCCCACAGTTGTATGGGGCAGGTCACGCCTTGGAGAATATTTCAGACTCTCTACAGATATGAGCCTGCAGCAATAATGCATTTTTGTTCAGTTCGTATGTTTTTAGGCATTTTTCCCCCACAGTACTAAGGGTTGTGAATTGCGTACCTACTACACTGAATGGGCAGTATGGAGAACGGTTTGTCAGCAAATTGTCTTATTCTGCAGCACATTGGGTAACCTCGGGATATGTTTGAATCTGAAAGCAGTTCTTTCATTTCTTCAGCTGGTAATGTCTTTGGGTATGTTAGCACCTCCCGTCAGGTATTTTGCCTTTCAAAGCATCTTGACTTCCTCTGATCTTCAGGCAACTTGCTTCCCTCAAACTATTGAAGCCCAGAGAAATCAAAGAGAGAACTTCCACAATATTATGTTTTTAAAGTATTTTTCTTGAAGAAGCCTTTTCACAGCGTAGTTGCTGGATAAAACAAAGAGCAAAAGGTGTTGTGGAAGATGCTTTGGGAGGATGGAAGGACGAGGGGGCAGTGGAAGCAGCCCTGACCCACATCCCGAGGCAGGAGTGGAAGCCTGGAGGAGTGCAGTCATCAGGCGGAGTAGGTAGTTAGGAGGTCACGAGCAGGGTGGAGCAGGTTCACAGAGAGTCCTGAAAACCAGAAGAGCTGTATCCCCTCCCTGACAACGCCACTGTGCTGCTGCACACAGCTGGAGCACAGTAACTATTTTGATAAACTTTTAGTCTATTGCTACTAAATGAGTTTCGTCACCAACCCTTAGTTCAGAGCCTGGAATGGTATCTTTGGCTCTTGCACTCATGTAGTATTCCTACAACAGAAACCCTGCTGAGGAATTGAATAAAACTGCAATTATTGTCTGAGTTACTGAAGTCAAAATCCTGCAAGCATCAGGATGCTTGGAAGTGTTTTGGAAGAGGAAGCATGGTGTCGTGGGCACATGATTTTGGCGGTCAGGAGCAGTTTCCACAGCATTGTTTTCTGCAGCAGAAAGAATCCATTGTGCATTTTTCTTCATTTCAGTTTTTCAAAGCACAGGCCCTTTCAGAAAGCCAAAGTCAGCAAGAACATTTTCGCTTTCCCTAGTCCTATATTGAAATCTATGGGCATGCAGCACAAGAGTTTTAAAAAAGTATGTGCGGCTTAAAGCAAAAGAGTGGTGGCAACATGTGCTTCCCACCTCGTTTTCATGGGTCTGTAAACGAGTACCTATCTGCTTCTGACTTCCCTGAGTATCCATGGACATGCCGCTTTGCTTTTTTGCTACCTCCATCCCTAAGTAGGAATGTTTCTTCCTCAGTGGCTTGTTGTAAGAGTGCTGAATATCTGCATGTTACAACCAGCTACAGTGGCACGATCACCTCCAAAAGCAGCTCATGGCCCTATGAACTCACTCACAAACCATGACAGCCTGTATTTCCCCATCCAGGAGTCACTGGCTGGTGGGCAGGCCGCCTTTCTGCAGCCAGCTTGTCCCCCATGGGGCAAGGATTCCCTCTGTGCTTTTTTTCTTGGATGTTCAACTCTTCTGTGCAGATTTTGGCAGACTTTCTGCCAAAAATGTTTAGCGAATCTCCTTGTCCAAAGAAGGAGGGCGAGAGAGCTCTCCAGACTTGTTCCCAGGTACACAGATGGCTCATAACTGGACTGTGTCCTGGTGCATGAACACAGTCCTGCTGGTAGACAAGCTGCTGGCTGGCACAGGCATTGCTGTGTTACGTTGTACCTGGTTGCTGGTAACCAGTTAGACTGTTGCTGTTGCTAGAGGGACCGGTTGCTTTGAATTGCTCCTGAAATCACGTTTAAGAGCTGTGTGGACAGGCCTTCACTTTAAGCGCTGTCTTCTCATTTTATTTTGATTTGTCTTGATGGTGGAAAGTTACAGCTCAGATTTACGCTACGGCTGGGCCCTGGTGGCCCATCATAATGGGTCAATTAGTGGAGACTGGTGGGCATGGGAGCTAGTTCTGGCAGCTGGATTTCAATACATCATCCACTCAGTTCAGGACATTTGCATAGAATTTACATTTTGGCTGAGCCTGTGCATGTAAATGTAGGTCTGCATTGTTTCTCTTCTTTGAATGACTGTTTAATTAACTTTAAACTTAATTATGCAGTCTGCCATCTGCCTAAATCCCTACAGTGCTGTCATATCACCATCCTTTTCCACTTCCGCCAAGATATTCCCTTTCCCGGAAGTTTGCCCTACTTTTCAATCATTAAGATAACTTCAAATCATTCACATCCTTGGTTATTTTTGAAGAGGACTCACAGCAGTGTTGTAGGAACTCCCTTTAGCTCTGTGGTCAGACTTGGACTGAGCACAGAAGTGTGCTGCAGAACCTCCAGTTTAGGATTCTTTGAGTTTACATTTCATCAGAGAAGAAGGATTTTTTTTTTAATTTGTTTGTGATAAGGAGAATGTGGTCTCAGACTTTCTCTTAGACCCCAGATTGAGCATCTGAAATACTGCCTACCGCATTTATCTCCTGGAAGTCTCTTTGCTGCAATGAAACCTCACTGAACTGATAACGTATCTCAGAGTCTTGCCTTTCCACTCCTACATCTCTAATGAATTCTTTCCTATGACATCCTCATTTCTCTCTATTGCTTTGTCTTTAATCTTGAGCCATCTACTTTATTTAACCTCTTTGCTTCGAGATACTGTAAAGTGCATGGAGGTGGTTCTGTTCCAAAGCTATCGGAGAACTCTGAACTCATTTAATTCAAGTTGAGAGCAGTGTTGAAGCACGGCTGTTCCTAGCACAGGCTGGAGCAGAGCTGAGCTCACAGGGAGTGTGGTGGATGGGTTTTGGTCCTGTTTGTGTAATTGGGGCTCTAGCACAGAGTTTTGTTTGAAAGAGATATCTTCCAAGGAGTGTCATTTTTCTTCCTGGTACAGAACTCTTTCCCTGAGCAGCTATACCAACAGCTGTCTTTGTGTTTTTTCCTTTTAAAACAAAATAGAACAAAAAAGTACTTGGCTGTTACCATTAGTGGGACATTTAATCTCTTAAATCCGCAAAATATTTTGCAAAACATAAATAGCTAGTTACTTCTGGCCTGTCTATGACCAGTGTTTTTGTTGACATAACTCGCATTTGAGATCACTTCAATGGTGTTTGGTTTTGCCTGTTGTTTTTGCCTGTGTGTGGTAATTTGATCCCGGATATTGTAGTAGTCATTTAAGTGCTTGGAGTTTTTGAGTTAGTCACTTATATAATATGGCATATACTGGATGTCGCTGGTACATTAGAAATTAAAAACAATCTAACAAATGTATTTTGGCTTTTAAAATTTGAAAGGGAATTATTTTAGAAGCTTCTTTGAGCAGCAGAAAATATCAAACAGTTTTTAAATTGCTTGTTTAAGCATATGAAAGGGGAAGACGTGGGGATCCTAGCAAAACCACCCTGATGTTAATGCAGTTTGTACTGGCAAAGCATGCTTTTGCTAGTATTTGACTTTGGAGAATGAAACAAATAGTTGCCTGGTACAAGTGTCAACACTAAGTCTGTGCCTATCCAGAGCCACCAGCCAGGAACTGCATCCTCCCAGCTCATCAGAGCTGGCAGAGTTAGATTCACAAAAGTACCCGGGGTGAGTTGTTCAGGGGCTATGTAGGATTTGGGATTTTTTGGGTCCCAGATGTCTTTCCAAAACAAGGCAGAGTTTCCATCAGCTGAACTCTGGTACTGAGACTATTAATACACCCTGTTACACATCAGCATCCATAGTGGCTCGTAAAATTGCAGATAGGACTTCCTGGCAGGTTGTGGAGAGTATTCATTTGCTAGAAGACCAAATTTAATGGTTTCTAAAATTTGCTTTGCCAACTCTGCCAGGAGCCAAGGGCCAGCCTGAACTTGTAGATCTGTGAGGTGATGCCTTGGGCTGTCACATGGTTGGACTCTAATTCATTAAGTCTCTAGTGAGGATGAGCAGGAACATGTTTTATTTAGCTTTCTTGCCATGCTTAACCTAGTCTGTCTCAAATGGGAGTGTAGGAGTAAGCAGGGGCTGGCATCAGAGTAGTCCTCATTGCCTTTAGGTAATTAATTCCTGCTTTGGAGGTAGAGCAGTGTTGGGTGACCCTTCTGTGTCCAGAGGAGGGCCACAAAGATGATCAGAAGGCTGGAGCACCTCTAGCACCGCCACATAGTCTTCTATGAAGACAGACTGAGACAGTTGGGGTTGTTCAGCCTGGAGAAGAGAAGGCTCCAGGGAGACCTTATAGCAGCCTTCCAGTACCTAAGGGGGGCCTACAGGAAAGCTGGAGAGGTACTTTTTACAAGGGCATGTAGTGATAGGACAAGGGGTAATGGCTTTAAACTGAAAGAGGGTAGATTTAGATTAGATATAAGTAAGAAGTTCTTCTCTGTGAGGGTGGTGAGGCACTGGAACAGGTTGCCCAGAGAGGTTGTGGATGCCCCATCCCTGGAGGTGTTCAAGGCCAGGTTGGATGGGGCTTTGAGCAGCGTGGTCTAGTGGAAGGTGTCCCTGCCCATGGCAGGGGGGTTGGAACTAGGTGATCTTTAAGGTCCCTTCCAAACCAAATCATTCTATGATTCATCTGGTAGCTGCCATGCCTTCTAGCTCATGGGTGTATCCTTACAGTGTTTTACTAAAGTGCATAGCTGGGTTGTCTTGAAGAATTAAATGTCAGGGAACCTCTGGGAAGGTTTGAAGGAAATTGGTTTAAGTCATTGAAATGTGTCAGCAATAAAATGAAACATTGTAGAAATATGGACAAATATTTAGTAACAGTGTGTTGAGAGTGTCTCTAACTGATAACAAATTGTTCTATTGCATGTTATCAGTTCTGGGGATGTGCTTCTGTTTCTTCTCACGCTTATGCTAACTGTAAAGTGGGGGTATTTGAAAGATTCCTTTGCATATCTAGATTATGATCTAATGCTGGGAAGCAATGGAAAATCCTCTTAGCAATAGCAGTTAGCGGAGTTGTTGATGCCCAGTCATGGACTGATAAAGGTAAGTAGCAAATGGAAGTATTTTGTGTTGGAAAAGCTTGTAACAGTATTGTTCCCTCCAATGCTTTCAACATATTCCTTTTTTTTAAACATAAAAGGATCTATTACGTGTCAAGATAGCTGTCAGTGGAGTGAGCATCCTACACCTGTAGAAGTGTTACCAGCATAATTGTTGTGATGCTCTCACAGTCCTGCCCACCCCACGGAGGTGGGTTAAATATAGGTAATGTAGATGGTAACAAAGCTGGAAGTTTAGTTAGAGGTAAAAATGTCTCATGACAAGGTAGATGCCCTTTGACAGGAAAGGGGAAAGCTATAGCAAGATGTCCATATCTTGGAATTCACTTAGATCTCTCAAGTAAAACAAGTTCTTGCTGGATCCTGGATAGGAGGCATCCAAGGAGTCATGGATGTGCTGATGAAAATTCAGTGAGGAATACTTTCCTTCTGTGCTGGTAGTAAACAAACAGCTTGTCAGGTGTTAGAGGGCAGTTGGAAATGTTTTATTTTTGGTACATAAAATTGAGGGTCTTGGTTCTTTCTTGTGTAAAGCAATATGTAAATTTTGATATAAAATTAAAGACCTTCTGGCCTTGCTAACTTCATGTTTAGTTGAACATTTTACTTGATTTAGTTGACCATCTAGTTGATCAACTGACTAATAGATGTAAATTTAATTAAATGCAGTGCTTTTCAAAACTTAAACTATAGAGTGATTTTGTATAAATTATGTCAAAATAAGCTGATTTAAAACATCTAGCCTCCTCTCTTACTGTAAGCCAGATCAATTATTCTGGGAAGGTGCTTGCATGCATTTTTTTTTTTCCAAAATAAGAAAAGATTAATAGGTACTTAGGTTTCAAGACCAAAATGTGCCATTGCGTGATGTCATTGTTGTTGTGACGGAGATGAAGTGTGATGGTTTGGATTCTAGATTGAGCTCCAGTGCTGTCCTTCCAGTGGAGCTCAACCAGCTGCTGCTGCCTGCATGCCAGATGCTGGATCGGACTGCTGAGTTGGAGCCAGCCCCCGGCTCCATCCTTTCTGCTCCTTTTCCTGGTGCCCATTATTGAGAATAAAAGTGAGTGGCTGATTGTGGACTGTTCTGAAAGCCCATGAATGCCACCCACTTTTCTTTTCATGCCTCTCTAGCTGTGGAGGTGGGAGTTGTGTGTTTCTACTTCCCACAAGTGCTTCCCCTTGGCTAGTTTGAAGGGGTTCCCTGCTCCATGTGTGGAATTGCTAGTCCTGTTTAGGTGTCCTGCTGCCACCTTTTTAGGGAGCCTCCTTGCCTGATACAGGTGTTGGGGTTTTTACAACCCAAGTGTCCCTCCAGAGGACTTGCAAGTAATGAACAGTCAATCACCTTTCCTCAAATTGTTACTCCTGTATTATTTCCCATTGGAAATGACAAAACATCTAGAAATCCCAGGCAAGTGGTGGCTGCATCCACAGAGAGCAGCTCTACATCATCTGTGCAGCCAGATAAACATAGCCAAACATGTTGCATTTGCTGTGTGTTGTGAATACTTATGTGTCTTGCATTAGAATTGCTCTGCGTTCAAGCTTGAGTGGTTCTGCACATGCAGGTGTGTTTGATGCATTGTGGTTGCTTCAAGCCTCCTATTAGGATATATCAACCAACCTCACCTCTCAGTCACTGCACTTTAGTCTCCCTTCTACTGAAGTTATTTTTAATTTTTTATTATATTTGTTTACTTACTGATTTATTTAGTCATTGATTATTTTAATGCCTAGAATGTGTTGTTATTTTGTGTAACATCTTACTGTAAGAGATTTTGTTATATCTTACAAATCACATGACTGTAACATCAAAGAAAAAGTAAGACTTCTGACATACCTGGTGCTGGAATAGAGTTTAACTAAGTTTGTGGTAGCAGTTATTTCAGAAAGGATAGTCTCAATATATCTTATGCTATCTATAGGGTAGTCAAGTTACAGTTTGCTTTGTGGAATGATGTCTGTTAATCCATCAGAATATTAATGCTGGGCAGCGGCGACAGCAGGAAAGCCCATCATGAGAAGTATTTCTAACTTCCAGTTTTAGGGGACAGGTGCATTACAGAAGCAAATATTGAATCTAGTTGAAACAGATGGCAACCTGTAGTTAGCTCTCTTTCTTTTAAAAGGAGAAATACAAGAAATTACAGTCATGCAGAATTTGATGTGTTCCAGTTGAATGCTAATTGTGACAGTTGTCTGTGGCTTTGTAACAGGGGTGGTTTTGTTTAGCCATAAATGTCAGGGCCAATGGGGTCAAATACTTATCCAAAGTGGCTGTGTGTAAACTGGCTTGCAAGCCAGCTATGTAGAAGTAGTGTTTGTTCATTTGAGTAATTTTTTTCTTTGAGTTGGTGTCTGAGTCTGAGCGGATGAAAAATCCCACTGGAGAGCAAGCCAAAGGCTTAAGTGTTGGAAACGTGCAAGTGCCTCTCTGCATGTCTACCTTTCGGCATGGAAAGGTGCTTCTCCACCCTTTGCGGTTGCTGTGCATTATTTTTGGCAGTAGTGGCCCCAAACTTTCTGAACCAATGGCCATGGCAAGTGCTGGGGCAGCTCTGCTCTGCAGTGCCTGATTCTGGCTCTCAGCTCACTTCCCAACTCACTAGAAATTTTTTTTCTGCTTTCTTTTTTTTCAGCTCCTTCTTAATTACATGTTAAGATTTAGCCTCCTTTTTATCCCAGGTTCTTTAATTCATAGTAGTATTTTCTGTGACTTGCTGTCATAGAAACAAGGACTTTAGAGGACCTTACAAGCTTGTGTAATCCATTTCACTACCTCAAGGAAAAAACTACTCTTTTTAAAGCAACTCTGGCAGACATCTGTCTCACCTATTTTTAAGAACCTCCAACGAAGCAGATTGTGTGACCTCTCTGGGTGATCAGCCTAGTGCCTTGCTTTTTTAATAGTGTTCCTAAGATCCCGCCTGTTGCAGTTTAAGTCAGATTCCTTCACCAGAATGTCTCTGAAAACCCTGTCGCCAATTCAAAAGCTATTCTGCTCAGATCTTTCTAGTCCATAATTTTACTTTTGGTGTCTGTTTTTGAACTTAATTTCTTGACCCTTAGGGCATTTGCAAATCAGTTCATTAGGCATTTGGAAATCAGTTAATTTTAGTTCCATCTCATCATGAGGTCCATACAAGTAGTATTGCCTCATTTGCATCAGTTGAAACCTAAATTTGCAGCTGCATTTTTGCTGTGTTACTACTGCAACCTCCCTCGGACAGTCTCCTCCCTGAAAGCATGTGCAGAGTATGAAAAGCTTGATCATGTAGAAAGAGGCCGAACGACGTTGCCCTTATCGTCACTGAAAACAGAGGCGCCCTCTTCATTTCAGCATCTTGTTTGGAGACACTGCTGTGGTATTTAATCTCTTCATGGGCTGGTCTGAGCCAGCACGTTGAGTTGTTCCTCTGCCTGTCTTGATGTCTCCTCTCCTGAACTGGGAGGATCCCTCCCTCCTCCTGCTGATTTGCCTGTTGTTACATATGGAAGTTGCTTTTTGTCTGTGACTGGGTAAAGTAGCAGTTTTCTCTTATTGTACCATATTTTTAAAGATCTCTGCTTAAGTACAGCTTTTAAAACATTTTTTTTTTCTCGCTGCTGCAGTTTAATTCTATGAAGCAATCTGTGATTTCGTTTGTGAAGGATACCATATGTAAAAAATTTGCCTTGTAACTTGGATAGCCCCATAGCAAATAAGTTGGCATTGCACGTTTTCTGACTTGCAGGTACAAGCTTGTACCCAGGGAGCATAGCCAGGAGGGGCTGGAAGGCAAAGCTGTGATGACATGTTCAGTATCCAGGTGGAGGGCCAAGAGGGCAGCTGCACGGCGCTGGGTTGCATTCCAATGTGCTGATCCATGGAACAGCGTTGGCATACGCTTTGGAAGCTGCTGCTTGCTCTCCTGGCTGTAGGGAAGGGGCTGAGGTGATGGCAGGGAAGTAAGGGGTGAGTCTTTGCAGAATATTTTTGTATGATCATGGCCTATTCTGAGCAGGCTGGACATTCGGAGCCTTGGAATTTCTTTGTGGTGTCGTTGTGTACTGTGCTGCCTCTGGTAGCTTAAAAGTTAATTACGCCAGAGAGGGTTGTTGAGAATTTTTTTTTTTCTCCTTGATTCCTGAACTACTTAATTAAGTTGTAGGGAAGTTATATTTTCTCACTACTTGGGGGCTTAATGGGGTGGAGGCTTTGGAAACAGTTTAACAATTTCACATTTTATATGCTGTAATGAATTTCCCAGGATTTTGGAAGGGTTGTATCCAACTTTAGTATCGTAATTTCCAGAGTTTTATTTATGCTAAAATAAGTTAGTGGTGGATTAAGAGGCACAAAGAGCCAACAGATTACAAATGAACTAATGAAGACATCGTTTCTTTTGGATAAAGAGCATGACTCGCAGTTGTGACTTGTACTGAAGTACAGCAGACCATGAGTTTCACCAGGACCACAAGCTGGCAATGGGTTCCTCTTCCCTCCACTGTTATTTCAAACCTGTGTTTGATTTCAGGTGCAGAAAAGAGAGGGTTTGCAAGGACCAGAAACAACTCTGAATCTGCAAGAACTCCCCAGAACTTCGATAGGAAGAGGCAACTCTCTGAATCGCAGACAGAAACAATGAACAATTCAGACAGCAGAATAAATCCTAGACAACTGGGAACTCCCAGAGGTATTAAAGCAGAGTGCGTACATGCTTCAGGAATAAGCTGCCTTGAAGCACGTGCTGAGCACTATTAAAGGATGGGCTGGCATGAATGCTCTTAACTCTAAAATGAGCTGTAAAAGACTGTTGATTATTTGTAAAACATGATTATTCCAGGCTTTTCAGTGCTCTGAAGTTGGGTGCCAGTATTTCTAGGCAAACTGTTCTCAGGAGTTCAACTTTGAATACAAAGCCTCTGTACAGCTGCTGTTAAGATATATAGGCGAGTTTGGTGGGCAAGATAACAGTTCTGAATTTTTGTTTACAGGAGGACCCTATGCTGCTGTCCCAACATCAGGCGATAGAAAGAATCTAAATAAACCCACTCGAGGGAGGAAGAAGAGTATATTTGAAGCCTACATGTTAAAAGAAGATGTTTCAGCAGGACTGAAAAGGGGAGAGCTAATTCAGGTGCCTGGAACATACAATGTCCATGCTCGTGTGATAAGTCTGTGGAAATCACAGGCAGTTGTTGGAAATCAGTGTCAGTTGGCTGCATGACATGGAATTGATGTACCACTTGTAGGTGCTAAAGGAAGATTTTTTCCCCTTTCTCAGAAGGTTCTAGAAGTTGAATGAAATCTTTTTATGTTCAGCTGAAGCATAGTTTTTTGTTTGATTGCATGTTCTGTAAAATTCCTGATCCACACTTGTGATGAATTGCAGCATTCTGGTTGGATGGTCTGGTAGCCATAATAGTCATTACTGTGGAGACAGTTGCTTTTACAAATGATGCTCAAAAACACAGCAAGTGCTGGCAGCCTCTGTCTTTGTCAGTGTAAGTAAAAATGAATGCCCTTAGCAAGATAATTCTTGCTGAAATTCCTCACAAAGATGTTCATTAATCCTCAGCAATGAGGTGCAGACACCTCCACTTCCAGATCTACTCTTCTTTTTCCAATCTATCAAATCCCAGGAGGGTCCCTCACACACAAAAAAAGGAGAGTGATGGTGCAGGTAATGCTGTGGTCCGTGGGATCTCAAAAGGCTGTGCCTACCAGGGCCTTGCAATAACCTGTTATGAACTATCATGCAACTGGTTAAATTAATGTCAAATGGCCAGGCAGTGGTAGTGGACCCTTGATTTGCTTGCATAATTTTCTTTGCACTCCCCTAAGGTCATAGGGCTGACCCAGCCACTGATGAGTGTATGGTTTACTGAAGTAAGGCACAGATAGTAGGTGGAGCTGAAGAGCCCACCAAGGTACAGAAAATCATTTGCACATGTGTGTATGGTTATTTGCCTTGAACAGCTAGCAATAAGCATGTTCTCGTTTTACAGATTCTAAAGATCAAAGATCGGACTTTGTGATTCCATTTGGAGCAGCAAAACTGCAGCCATAATTCGGCAGCAGTTCTTCTCTGAATATCTAGCAAGATGTGGGGGTGGACCTGCCATGTGTGTGGGTAGCTGGATATCAGAAGGAGTTTTGCATAAAGGCAGGCAGGGCTGAGGTTCACTGAGGAATAGGAGAAGAGGATAGCATCTTAGAACCACTGTTGTAGTACAGTCCTCAACATGGTGTAAAGTTCTTCGGGAGACACCTGGCATCCCAGGCTGCGGAAAAAAGGCAGGTGGAAGTCAGTGAGGGCATGACAGGCACTCAGGCTGAGGCATCATTTACCCAAATACACACTGGTGCCATTTAATTAGTGTTGTAATGCTGGTAAGGTTGTGATACTTACTTTGATTGAAGTTGCAAATGGCATCACCTCACTTTTTGTCTGATTTCTTGTCACAATTGTGTAGTAATTCTTGTATAATGATATAATGGCATAATTTCTGGAGGTGCGATAAGGATTCCACATATAAGATTGCCTGATTCCATCCTAAAGACCAATCTGATGAGGTCTTAGCCTTCAGAAAAATGACTATGCGGCATATCCCTGTTGATGATCAGAGCGGTCCACTGGGTTACCCAGACCTTAGGCCAGTGCCTTTTTAAAGACTGTCAGAGACATTCAAATGGGAAGCAAATGGTGTAGGAAGAGATGGGAGCTTCAAGCTGTGACTTCCCCCCATGGCTGCAGTGACATATGGCAGCAACTAAAGCTTCTGCCTTACCTTCAGGAGTGTTTTTGTCACCCATTTTTGGTAATGCAGCCTGATAGCATTAAGTACAGCATGTGTAGACTGTCTGTGAGGTCAAGTGCAGCTGCAGATGAGGCACATCAGACTATGACTACTACCTGAGAATCCCATTGAAATGTTGAGTCCCAGAGGACCTGTGATTGCATGCTCTCTGGCAAAACAATCCCTAATTCTTGTAAATGTGTAGTGTCTACTCCAGGTCATGTGCTGCGTAACTGGAGGAGTCATGTGCTTTCTTAGGCTGTTTTCCTTTCATCCAATTCCACATCCCAGGGAAACAGTTGAGGCTGTAGAAGCTGGATTTAATCATTTAGGGCTGAGTGTCTGATCATGGGCATCCCTGCTCTGTATCTCTCATCTTCAGCTCATTCATCCTTATGATCTCATCAAGACCATTCATCATTGCAGTCTCAACCAGGATAGGTGAGATCCTGAAAGCAACTTTAGGGAATGAGCAAATACTCAGCACTGTTCTGTACAATGGCAAGAGACACAGTGAACTAATACTTGTTGTGTTAATCCTCCAAAGCAGGGCATTGCTCTGGCATGGTAACCTGCAGAAATGCTCCACAAGAGCCTGTGGAAGAGGAGAACAAACCTATTGGTCTGAATTTGACAGTCCTGAGCAAACTTGAGTGCTAGCCAGACAGAGCATGACTCTGAGCAGGGGCCATCCCTTGGAGCACCCTGGAAACACTGGATCTGCATATATTTGTGTGAGAACTTGAGAGATCCATTAGAGAGACCCCTACGATGAACTCTGAGGATCTTGCTGGAACATGGCAATACAGCTACGCAGCTAAATGCTCCTGAAAGCCCTACCCATGGAAACTACTGGGAGACGTGGAGATTGCTCAGATAAAACATGAGTACCATGAAGATTAAGCAGTTCTAGATCAGGAAGAACAAAAGTGTTATCTTTATGGGTGCTGACGTCTGTCAATGATATTAGTCTTAATGGCCTCTGGTACTGTATCTGACATAACTCAGTTTTTGATAAGTAGGATGGAGAAGTATGCCCTGTGGGATTCCTGGATTCATTTAATCATGCAATGTGTGGAGAAGTGTCCTCCCATAAGAAAGGGCATCTGAGCTCAGGCGCTTAGGAGTGTGTAGACTTCCCACTTACCCACCTGTAAAACTGTCTGCAATGAGCAAACACCAAGCGTATCAGGTTGGTTGGAATCACATCGGCCGATCTGAAGGCAAACAAGATTGAATAACTTCTGCGTAGTTACGTAAGCAGATGGTGTTGGCTATACACAACAGATGAAGTCAGGTTATGTATTAAGGAACATTGACCCAAGGGACCATAATCATCCTGTGAAGCATCAGCCAGAAACTCATGTCTGCCCCATGCCTCCAGTGTCTCCCAGACCCTCCCTGCAGGGCTGCTGGGTTCAGGCGGAGCGAGAGTGCACAGCGTACAGAGGTGCAGAGCCTGCTTTGCTGTTAAGAGGGTGGTTTTTCTTGGAAAGCTGTTCTTTTGTGGGTATGAAGGCTGGGGTTTCCCTAATTTTCATGGATTGTTTTTTCAAAGGTGGCCTTGGTAGCAAGCAGATACTTGAACCCTGACCTTCTTTGGTGTTTCATACATACAAATGAATCTAGGCATATGTGTTATGATAGCTGTTATAAACTGCTTGATTTGAGATGCTTGAAGTTTAGTCTGAGTATTGCCTGCCCTGGTTCTAGCAGAGCAACTTGAGAAATCATGACCTTTATGTATCTTGCTGGGGAAGCTCAATAAGGTTAGAAACTTTTTTGGCAAGTATGTGTGAAGCTGACTTGAATCATCCAAAAGTGTTTTAGAAACCTTCCTGCAAACCCTTCTCTTCCCTTTCAAAACAAAGCCCTACTGACATAAAAACACTGATAAATATAGCAGCTATTAGTTGCAAGCAATTGTAAAATAATACAACATTAGTGTGACATCATGAGACTCTGCAGCCAGATCCTCACCCCCTAATACACATATGAGAACAGTTGTTCATTGCAGATGGGGAGAGTGACTGGTTCCAGATATGATATCACAGCGTGAAATGTACAACATTGTAAATAGGATTTTCATAGGCACAGATAATAGGGCCCATCTGCTTTCTAAGATAAATTTTGGGAGTTCCTTGCTTAAAGGAAAGAGCTGAAGTATTTTAATGCTCCTTGACGTAAGAATTCTAATGTTGATCATAATTAGGTAGTGCATATAAAATGTAGAGAAACCTGCTGCACGGTAAACATGGTAACACTTTGCTCCTCTGTGTGTTTGCTGGAGCTGGGCATCCATGTGCATGTAGCTGCTCTGGTGCCTTCTGGGCCATGGACACAAAACCTGTTTTTTCATGCACATAATGGACATTTGCGCCTGGCTGATTGACAGCTGTCCCAAACTATTCAAGGGGATTCTGAAGAGTAACACAGGATATCCCCTCATCTGCTTTGTGCTGGTGGGTAGATGCTGGTATGGGAATTGTCTGACTCGTTGTCAAGCAGAGCAACCATCCCTTTTCATTTTTTTCCTTTCTCTCCATCGCAGCTTCCTTTATGCACAGTGTATTGTTTTTGATGGCTGATTCTGGGAAATAAGGGGAGAAAAAAGACCATTGAGAGTTTTCCATCAGTGGGTACCAGTGCTAATAGAGGCTGATGACAGCAAGTTAGCTCTCACTTTGCCTAAGCAGAAAGTATCCCCAGGGTTGCTCCCAGTGGGTCGTCTTTGTTTTTGTGCCGTTGTCCTGGTTTGGGCCTGCCATGTGGCTAGTGTGCTTGTTAATACAACTTACAAAAGGCACAAAATAAGACATCGCAGCAAAGTATTCAAATAATGCCTAAAGAATATAGAATATATGGTACTGGTATTTCCAAACTTAAGCAAATAAAAACAACAGAAAACCTTCATAAATCTCCAAATTCTTCTTCAAGGCAGCAAAACTTTCACATGTAATCAGTTTTATTTTCCTATCGTCTGAGTGTTTCCCAGAATACATAAAAAAATTATATGCTGCAGTAAATTTTTAAGGAAGCAATTCCTGTGAGAGGTTCCTATGATTGCTTAACACAGAAGTGCAAACAGATGGAATCTGTTCGTATAACAAATTGGCCAACGTTATTTCAAATACACAAGTGGAGAAAGTTTTAAAGTTTCAGCTCAAAGCAGAAGCCTGTCTGAAGGCAGATACCTAGTGGTATTTCCATAAGAATAAAATGCTCTCAGTTTTAACTGCAGTCACCTGAACCACAATTCCCAGGACCCTCTTGCGATGGGAACAGCACTGCTGCATAGCCTGTAAGTCCTTGCTTGGCTCTCCCTTTCTCTTGGATGGACCTGAGCGCAAGCAGCAAAACTCCTTGATTTACTTTGGAGGAGTGATACAAATTTGTTGCAGGTGACTTGAGCTTTGAGTTGGCAGGTAACAAAGCAGAAATAGATAGACCATGGAGTTTCAAATGTATTTAAGATAGTTTGACTTTAAACATGTTTAAAGAGAATTTAATCCTGTAGACTTTCAATGTTTGTTTTTGGAAAATCCTTTTGATTCTTCTTTGGAATGTGCTTTATCACAGAGTTACTGCTACTTTCTGTTTGCAGGAACAGCCTAAGCAGCCAAAGCCCCATAAGGCTGATACCTGCTGCCATGTAAGCTCAGCAGGTCAGCTCTTCCTCTTTCCTCCTGTCCTCCAAAATAAGCAAACCCAACATTCTGCTTTTCCAAAACAAAGCAAACCAAATTGTTTCTATTGGCTGTTTGTTAATGAAGTTGGTGGATGCTCATCAGAAAATGTGTGAAGGGAACAAGAGGTCTTGGATCCTCAGTTCACCCAGTAGCAGCAACAACTAATGATTCAACAGCTCTTCGATGACAGACTGCAGTAGATCAGCTTAAGCCTATCATGAAACTGCCTTTTGGCTTGAAATTGCTCGGATGCTAAGTTGTCAAGACTTGAAATGTATAATGGAAATTTAGATGTATCTCTCATGTTTCACAGTAGATATATTACCCACAGCTCTCTAATTTAACTGATGTTATATAAAATTAATAAGATTCAGGCATAATCTTTCTCCTTCTCTTTTTTTTTAAGGGACCCTTGAGAATAAATCCTAAGAAGTACCATGAAGCCTTCATTCCATCTCCAGTAAGTGTAATTTTATAATGCTTTAAAGTTCATAAGTAAAGGTGCATTAAGATAGGAGTTATGCTGTGCACGAAAGGTCACTCAGAGGTGAATGAGTTGGAATAAATGAACATGATCTGGATTTTCTTTTAAATCAAATATTCCCAAACAAATCCTGCTTTTTCATACCTCGGAGAACTACTTACTTAGGTTGTGCTGAAATTGGGGATACTGCTGGGTCCCACAGAAGCCAGCTGAAGTCAGGTTTGAGGACCACCAGATAGCGTAATTGGAAACCCTTGGTTTATGGCTGCAGAGGTTTTATAGATTTTCCACTGATTTAAGTTAATCTTCCCTAAACAAATATGCTCTCCATTTTCGATCTGCTGCATGAGCTAATTCGAAAAGTCATTCCAGAAATAATATGCGTGGTTCCTTTTCATGTGCCCGCCTTTGCGCGGACTGTGTCTTGGTTGGCTTGGGATGTCCTTCTGTCACATGGGACTGGTTTGCACCTCTTCTCTTGTCTTTCCTTATTTTGACAGAAAAGAAGGGCTCTTGCAATTTCAGGGACTTCCAGTAGGGAAGGTGACCTCACAGCTGGCACAGCCAAAGCTTTTTATCTGGAACTGACTTGGTCAAAATGTTACTGTCAATGAGAGAAAGTTTCATATTTGAAACGTTTTGTTGGTGTGGGGGAGAGAAGGCAGAGCCTGCCTTGAGACAGTGAAACACTGACTCTTTTGTTGTCCCTGCTACTGACAGTGCTATTGCTTTGGGGCTTGGATTGAAAGTTTTGAAATTTGTGGCGTTGTCAGTTCACATTGTTGATTTGGGATAACATTTTGGAACCCACTTTGTTAGAGAAGACTGGCATTACAGGGGTGGAGGAAGGTCGGGGATGCACAAAGTAGATTAACTAGAGGAAGAAGTACAGAGCAGCTCTCTGGTACATCAGTAGAGCAGCATTGTGTGTGTAAGTGAAACTGTGTGTGTAAGGAACTGTGATCCTTCCTTTACAGGTGTCCTTGTAGGTGTGGTAAGTGTAAGCTGTTAAACATATTCTCTGAAGTTACAAAATGCAAGGTTAAATGAGAAATCCAGCTACTCACATGAGTTTAATTGGATGTGAAGCTTTACCCCTTATCACCACTAGTGTCCGGCTGTTGCCTTGTGCAGTCAATTGCTCGGTGTTCTGCCTGCAGGAATACATACATTAAGGAGGGTTAGCTGAGAATTGTTATCTCAGCTGTTTTTCTACTTTTCTGCCCTTTGTGGAGCTGAATACCAGAACCAGCCTTGTCCCTGGTAAGAAGCAGTATCAACACCTGGATGAAGATGACTCTGGCTGGTGTGGACACAGTCTTCACTTTAAGACAGATGCCTTAGGAAACTTATCCTTCGTATAACATTATTTGCCATAATGGAGGGTTTGCAGCCTTCGTGTTCTGCAGGACTTACCATCATTGCCAGATGCTGCAAAAGCTGCAGCTGTGAAAAATCACCCTTTCTCTCCTGCTGTTGACTAGGGCATTGTACCCCTTTCTCTTCAGCTCTGACTTGGCTATGGCTTCATGGAGTTCAAATGCAACAGCTGTTCACCTTCTAACACCACAAGTCCCAGGGTGTTTCTTGCTGCAAATGTGCTCTGTTTTCTTGTCTCATTGTTGCATGAAGAGTTGAGGGGAAGGCTGGGCCTTTCTTTTGAAAGCAACCCAGAGAATGGACTTGAGCATTTAAATCTCTGCCTCACATCTCGTGTCTTCCCTGCACACAGTAGTGTGGTTTGAAATGACGACATTGTCAATGTGAAGAATTATACTGCTGAGCACGAGTGATGGAGTGACTGTGGCTGTGCTGTGGTTGTGGAAGACACTTTCAGAGCAGATGAAAGCACTGCAGATCTCCCTCCTGTCAGAGGGGGATAGAGAGCACTGCTGGTGACATTCACAGGTGGCCATGGAGCAGGAAAACCCTGTGCTCCTTGGAGGGGGCTGCAGAAGTCTTGAAGCCATTGCGGCCAACGCAGTATATGCACCCCAGGGACAGCTGAGACTTTGCAAGTGATAGTGTTCTGTCATGATTTGGTGCCATTTTAATTGCATTTGTAATCTGAAGTGCTAGCTGTACAGAGTAGGGGACGCTGAAGGAAAAAAGTGGGATGCACAAGTGTTCTTGGAAGTGCATAAGTTCACCCAACAATCATAAGCCTGGACCTCAAGATATAGAAATGTTTCTCTTTGGAGACAAAACCCAAACTGACAGCAATTTCCTAATTAGAACTTTGTTGCTGGCATTGAAATTAACTGCTGTAAAATAGGTGTGCATACACACATATAAGTGTGTACGTATATATATATAATGTATATGTATATTGTTTGGGGTGACAGTGCAATTCAAGACAAGATTCTTGCAGAGTATGGAGATGCAGCTTTAACTAGGTGGTGTGACACATCAGGCATCTTTACAAGGGGTGGGGGAAAGGGCCTGCCTTGTGTTTTCTTGGACACAGGAGAGAAGGAAAAAAGTGTAGAACAAATAAATTATTGTGAATGCCAGCCTGTGTCCTGCAGCGCAGAGCAGCTACAGGTATAGGCAAAAAAAAAAAAGGCGACATTTTTCTTAAAAAGTGACTTTGAACTTTTCTTTTTATATATGTGGTCGATTTAGGTAAAGAGTTGGGGCAGAAGGGAGAGCGTGGGGAGAAATGAGGAATAAGACCATGTGTAAAAAATCTGGCTTTTTGAAAAGAACAGTTTCCAATTTGAATTATGTTGGTCCAAGAGGCTTTGCAATTTTTCTGCATCTTGTCATGGGAGGCAGCTTTCACACAGCTGTTGAGCTGCTGCTGCTTTTCTTTCTAAGAGTAATTTGGTCTCTTGGAGGACAGCCTTAGTTTCACATCATGGCAGAGTTCTGCCGTTTTATTGTTTTGGTATCTAAGCAGAGAAAGATATTTATGTGATATTAGGGCTTCATGTTTTCAGGTTATAAAAGAAGTTTTTCTTGGAGACTGAGCACACTGGTAGTTCTGATTGGATGTACTCAAGCATATGAGACTTGGGAGTGTGTATCTGAGAAGCAACTAAAGTTGTGATTAAGATTTTAATTCTTGTGAGGCTGCTTTTTTCATTGAAAGACAATGAAGTAGTAATCTAAAGAAGCTCATCCTCTTTTTATGTACCTCAAAACTATGCAAAGATAGCTCTCTAGAAAAACTGTTGACTGCTCATGTTGATACTAAATGCTCACATTGTTTGACACATTCATGGCACTATAAACAGACACATGGAATTTTTTATATGCTGGATTATGGGGAAACAGAAATGAAACCAGCAAGAGCACTCAATAATTAGCAGAAAAGAAGACAAAACTGGCAATCCTTTAAAAACTAAAACCTTTGTGTTGGCATCTTCAGGAAACTTCATCTTTTTTCACCCCATGAAGAAAATCTTCCAAGCTAAATCTAGATTATCTGAATGCCAAACATGTCTGGAGTGGATAATCATAGTGTGTACAATTAGTAGAGGCTCTTGTGCAAGGATGTTAACCCAGAGTATTGAGAGAAGGTGTCCTAACATGTCTGTTACAGTAAAAGATCTTCTGGCTTGCAGTTGGCATCTGTAGTCATCATTTTTTGGAATCTCTTCTAACATTAGTTGTGCCAAATGCAGAATATGTGGTGTTAACTCATTTTAAAAAAAGAGACTGCATCCCCAGCCACTCTCCAAGCCACCTTCACCAACTGACCTGCTGATCCTGGAGCTGCGTCTCCCTGCTTTCCCATCTCACCAGGAGAAAGCAGGCAGCTCTGCACAGGGCGCTTTGCAGAGACTGCCTTGTAAACATGTTCTGAGCAATAGCTTTGAGTGGTTGAGTTGGGAACTGAATGTGTGAAGAGCTGTGACTGCAGAAAACTCTCTACCCATTTCCAGGAGTAACTGTAGAGGAACTGAGCAGAGCTTGCAGACAATACATCTCGAAGGCTTGGCTCTGTCTTGAAGCATAGAATCATAGACTCATAGAATGGTTTGGGTTGGAAGGGACCTTAAAGATCATCTAGTTCCAATCCCCCTGCCATGGGGGGGGTTCCACTAGACCAGGCTGCTCAAAGCCCCATCCAACCTGGCCTTGAACACTTCCAGGGATGGGGCATCCACAACCTCTCTGGGCAACCTGTTCCAGTGCCTCACCACACTCCCAGTGAAGAACTTATTACTTACATCTAATCTAAATCTACCTTCTTTCAGTTTAAAGCCATTACCCCTTGTCCTATCACTACATACCCTTGTAAAAAGTACCTCTCCAGCTTTCTTGTAAGCTCCCTTTAAGTACCGAAAGACCAAATAAGTCTCCCTGGAGCCTTCTCTTCTCTAGGCTGAGCAACTCCAACTCTCTCTTATCTTGTATTCATAGGAGAGGTGCTCCAGCCTTCTGATCATCTTCGTGGCCCTCCTCTGGACTCACTCCAATGGGCCCATGTCCTTCTTATGCTGGAGACCCCAGAGCTGAACACAGTACTCTAGGTGTGGTCTCACGAGAGCAGAGTAGAGGCGGAGAATCACCTCCCTCGATCTGCTGGTCACACTTCTTTTGATGCAGCCCAGGATATGGCTGGCTTTCTGAGCTGCAAACAGACGTTGCCAGCTCATGTTGAGCTTCTTGTCAACCAACACCCCCAAGTCCTTCTCCTCAGGGCTGCTCTCAATCCACTCATTGCCCAATCTGTATTTGTCCTTGGGATTGCCCCGACCCATGTGCAGGACCTTGCACTTGGCCTTGTTGAACCTCATGAGGTTCGTATGGGCCCACCTCTCAAGCCTGTCAAGGTCCCTCTGGATGGCATCCCTTCCCTCCAGTGTGTTGACTGGGCCACACAGCTTGGTGTCGTCGGCAAACTTGCTGAGGGGGCACTCAATCCCGCTGTCATGTCACCGACAAAGATGTTCAACAGCACTGGTCCTAATACTGACCCCTGAGGAGCACCACTCATCAGTGGTCTCCACGTGGACATTGAGCCGTTGACCATAACTCTTTGAGTGTGACTATCCAGCCAATTCCTTATCCACTGAGTGGTCCATCCATCAAATCCATGTCTCTCCAATTTAGAAACAAGGATGTTGTGTGGGACAGTGTCAAGTGCTTTGCACAAGTCCAGGTAGATGACATCAGTTGCTCTTCCCTTATCCACCAATGCTGTAACCCCATCATAAAAGGACACCAAATTTGTCAGGCATGATTTGCCCTTAGTGAAGCCATGTTGGCTGTCACCAATAACCTCCTTATTTTCCATGTGCCTTAGCATAGTTTCCAGGAGGATCCGCTCCATGATCTTGCCGGGCACAGAGGTCAGACTGACTGGCCTGTACTTCCCTGAGTCTTCCTTTTTTTCCCTTTTTAAAAATGGGGGTTATGTTTCTTCTTCTCCAGTCAGTGAGAACTTCCCTGGACTGCCACAACTTCTCAATAATGATGGATAGTGGCTTAGCGACTTCATCCACCAGTTCCCTCAGGACCTGCGGATGCATCTCATCAGGTCCCATAGACTTGCACACCTTCAGGTTCCTTAGATGGTCTTGAACCTGATCTTCTCCTATGGTGGGCAGCTCTTCATTCTCCCAGTCCCTGCCTTTGCCTTCTGTGACTTGGGTGGTGTGGCTGGAGCACTTGCCGGTGAAGACTGAGGCAAAAAAGTTATTGAGTACCTCAGCCTTCTCCATGTCCCAGGTAACCAGGTCTCCCGTTTCCTTCCGGAGAGGGCCCACATTTTCCCTAGTCTTCCTTTTATCATCGATATACCTATAGAAGCTTTTCTTGTTGTCCTTGATGTCCCTGGCCAGATTTAATTCTATCAGGGCTTTAGCTGTCCTAACCTGATCTCTGGCTGCTTGGACAATTTCTCTGTATTCCTCCCAGGCTACCTGTCCTTGCTTCCTCCCTCTGAAGACTTCGTTTTTGTGTTTGAGCTTGTCCGGGAGCTCCTTGTTCATCCATGCAGGCCTCCTGGTGTTTTTGCCTGACTTTCTCTTTGTTAGGATGCATTGCTCCTGAGCTTGGAGGAGGTGACCCTTGAATATTAACCAGCTTTCTTGAGCCCCTCTTCCTTCCAGGGCTTTATCCCATGGTACTCTACCAAGGAGATCCCTGAAGAGGCAAGAGTCTGCTCTCCTGAAGTCCAGGGTAGCGAGCTTGCTGTGCGCCCTCCTCGCTGCCTGAGGGATCTTGAACTCCACCATTTCATGGTCACTGCAGCCAAGGCTGCCCTTAAGCTTCACATTTCCCACCAGCCCCTCCTTGTTGGTGAGAACAAGGTCCAGCATAGCACCTTTCCTCCTTGGCTCCTCTGTCACTTGGAGAAGGAAGTTGTCATCAACGCTTTCCAGGAACCTTTTGGATTGCTTATGCCCTGCTGTGTTGTCCGTCCAATAGATATCGGGTGGTTGAAGTCCCCCAATGAAGACCAGGCCTTGTGAATGTGAGGCTGTTCCTATCTGTCTATAGAGGGCCTCATCTGCTTGGTCTTCCTGGTCAGGTGGCCTGTAGTGAACCCCCACTCTAATGTCACCTGTCCCTGTCCTCCCTTTAATCCCGACCCAGAAGCTCTTGGTCAGCTCCTCATCCATCCCCAGGCAGAGCTCCATGCACTCCAGCTAGTCATTGACATAGAGGGTGACACCCCCTCCTCAACTCCCCTGGCTGTCCTTTCTAAAGAGCCTGTACCCTTCCATTCCAACACTCCAGTCATACGAGACATTCTATCATGTCTCCGTGGTGCCAATAAGATCATAGCCCTGCAAGCGTGCAAATAGTGTGGAACTGCTGTGCTGGCACATACATACAAAAGAGCTCATTTGCTGAAAGATATTGTGTGTTGAAAGGCATATGGTGAATCCATTTCATTTCTGTGCACAACTGCAGGATGTTTATCTCACCAGGGTTTGTGTCTTTTTTGATGACAGTGTTTTAAATCTCATAACAACTGTAATTTAATATGTTTTGGTCTGGCATTTATTTTTCTTCCTCTTTGACTAGGATGGGACTCGCGATATCTTTATTGATGGAGTAGTTGCTCGCAACAGAGCCCTGAATGGTGACATCGTGATAGTGAAACTGCTTCCCAAGGAACAGTGGAAGGTCAGTTCAATATATTTTACTGTGATTTGACAGAAAGAGCTTATTATTGTTTTCTTCACTAAACTTAAGGCTTGGGACAGAGAAGAGAGAATTTCCTACAAATCAGATTAGCTAAACTGTGGTTTATGCTGCAGTACATTAGAATAATTTATCCATTACAATGTTTGGAAGAAGTGATACCTAAAGTGTTGAAACCTCACTCTTTGCATGGAATGGCCTTCTTTATCACTGTGTGGAGAAGTCTGATGACAAGGCTGGTGACAAGGCTGGTTCAAAGCATGGTTGTCAGAGGTGACTTTTGATACCTGTTATTTAGCTGTCTTCATGCTGTGGCACTGGATAGTTCTGTGTAGGTGTTTGCAATTGCTCGTGTATTTGATAAGTGCTGCTCACAAAGCTTTAGTAATGATTAACTCTCTCTAATTTGTGGGTGGTCAGTCCATGGAAAGCTTATCTTGTCACAGCTCCAGATTTTGTGGTAATACCCTTCTTTACATGAATGAACAATGTGTGAAATGATTGGAGCAATGCAAATGTGGGACAATCCATTTTTCATTTTCATGTCTGAGAATTTCACTAAGATCACTCTGTTTTGTTTTTTTTTTTTTCTTTTACTGATCAAACTCAAAGTCCTTTCAAACATCTGGATAATTTTATCTTGTTTGCAGGTTTATCTTTTAACACCACTATGCAAGAAAAGTTCTTACTCCTTTTCTCTAGTTGCTGCGAGATGTAAGCTACAGTTAGCAATTTTAACCTGGGTTTTCACACGTAAGCATGACAAAACTGCCACGAATTGTTTTCCAAACATGGTTTTTGAACTCTTCTTGAGAATTTAAAGACTATTGTATATCTTTGGGGCAAAAGTAATAGTGAAGGTTATTACAGCAGGGTGAGGACTCGTCTGAACTACTTTGGCCTGGTGCTTTTTCCTCATTCTATTTACCTTGTCTGCCTGTTTTTGTTTGAAGTTATGTGTTTTTAGGCTTGCAAATGTAAGGTCTTCAGTCTGGTCGTTTGTTGAACCTTCTACCTTCTCTGTTTAAATCTAATGTCAGTGGAAGTGATGGTTTGAAACATACTAGAACTTGTCTCTTCCTTTTAAGTATGCATAAAATGAGTAAATGACCTAAGTATTTATTGACACATGTAAATGCAAAACTACCTTATGCAAAAGGCAACCATAGGTGGGGTCTAAGATACTACAAGGATATCCATATACAAATATAGGAAAGAGGTCTGCTGCTATCTATGTAACCTCTGAAAACCAACTCTGAAGGTCAAAGCAAAATTTCTTTGATACCTATTCAAGAGTCCAAATCAGAGTTCACTAAATCTGTGATGATTACTATATGTTTGGATCACCAAATCCATATACGTAAATTATCTTTTGTATTAGACCATTTCATATAGTTGGAAAAATTGAATAGTTTGGGTGCTTAGATCCTTTGCCAGGACCTGCCAGCACAAGGGCTTCTTTGTAGGCTTGATAGAGGTTGCCTGAGCTGGAAACTTTGTCTGCAGTTTTCCATTTATATCTGGCTCTAAATAAAGATAACGCGCCCCCCCCCCCCCCCCCCCCCCCTTCATATATCCAACAGTAATGTTCTTTCATGCATACAAGAGGAAGGGTTCAGAATATTCTCCCTGTCCTGGGCAAATGCTGGAATAAATAGAACTGGTGGAGAAGTGATACCTGACTGCAAGGAGGCAATTCAGAAGACTTTAGCATTTTGTAGTATGATTATGATTCTTCCATGGTGAATTTAACCTTGCCAAATGAAGTAGCTGGAACATGCCAGTCATGTTTTTCAGCCACACAGGTGCTGCCCTGTGTTGTCTCATTTTTTGTTTCTTGCCATCAGCAACTTAATCAGCGATGACATCCCTTTTCCCCTGCTCCCTGAATCTCTTGCTATGCACTCATGTTTGTATTAGTTCTTTGGGAAAGGTGCCACTAAGTTGCACTGAAAGATCCTGCATTCTGCCAAGTAATTCATACTGATTAATGATAAACTGTCGCAACCTATTTTAGGTTTTTCCATTTGTTTAGTCTCATGCTGCTGCAAAGCTGCCACATAGGTGTCTTGAGGGTTTTCTCCTTCCCGTTGGGCCTTTGGAACAAGCTGAACAGCTTCAATTATTTCCTTGAAAAATGTAAATCAGATATATGGTGTAACTGATGCTCTCAGAGGAGACTTTACAGGCTCTGTACATATTGGTTTGTTAGGATTGAGATGCGCGTACTGATTATTTTTATGGTTCACTATTCCCAACCCATTAGTCTGTGCTCCACCAAGAGCTGAGCTGGGTTTTTTGCTGGCAAACCAGTGTCTTGCACAAGATGAGGTTGCTGTTACAGCAGTGTGACGGGTCTGTGCCTTCTGAGTTTCAAGCACTCTGGATTGCCTCTGGATGCTCTGGGGGAAGATCTTCCCATTGCTAGTGCAGGTGATTCCTGCCATGGACTTCTTCATGCAAAGTCACAGTGTAACGCTGCATCCCAGTAACGGCAGGACTTGACTTAGCTGGAACCTTGGTTCAATTTATGTGTGTAAATGGGAGGAAGGGGGAAAACATGTGACTGATAAAACTATGGATTTTGGATAGGGCAATCTGTGTTTGCTTGAAGAGTTGAGAAAGTTGGGAGCTGCCCTGTACCCATGAGTCAGTCTTTGTGGGTCAAGTGCCTGTGAGAGAACACCACCGTCTGGAGAATAGTTTCTCCAGGGATATACTGTGTTCTGCTGAGCCTGTAATGGTGATACCTTACACACAGGTATAAATGCCACAGTGAAATATAAGGGGATGGTGAAATACTCTAGATGTATGATTATACTTTATATAATACCTTCTTGAGAGGGACAGCAATATTTTCTTCCTCCAGCCCTTCAGTTCCTGGCTCAGTTGTGGGAAATTTATCAGGCTTGAATTTCTCAACATTGTATCCTTCCCGGCATGAGCATCAAGTGCTTGGATGAGCTACTGTGGTCCTCCCTGTGCTTATTCTGTCTGGTCTTAAAGCTCTGTTTGTTCATACATCCTCTGGGAGAGCTGCTTGCTGTTCAGTGATGATCAGTTTGTCAGTTCATATTTCTGTGCTTACTATTAGTTCCGATCAAGAGCCAAGAATTTCAGTGTGGCACCACCAGCTTGAGGGAGAGACATTTTGTCCCCTAAATTTGTTATCTTGCACTACTGAAGAAGGTGGCCATCGGCTTCCTTCCAGGGTTGAGTGGCATGCATTGCGGTGACCACATTTGGAGGCTCTATTTCAGAAGTTCCTCTCCTGTCCTCTTGTGTTACATCTTGGGAATATTGAGGTGCTATGGTAACTTTCAAATATTTAGCTTTTGCAAAGTAAGGTATTTGACTTAGACTGTTTTTCCAGGTACTTAACCTACTCTTAGCAAATGAAGTCAGAGTATCGTTGCAGTTAGCTAGACTGTCCCCTTCTTTACTTCAAGCTGTAGGGCTTCCCTGAATCTGTGCCTTTATCTTTTGGAAGAACGTCACAATAAAAGATAGCCAGTGACAGAGGATTTAGCTCAGTCCTTGTCAATTATTCTGATAAAGAAGAAAAATGATGCTCTATTTCTTGACTGATTTTCACTACTTTAACTTCCACCCATGGGTTCTTATTATGTTTTATGGAGTTGTGCTTACATCAATTTCAGGAGCTTCAGTTATACAGTGGCATAATTACTGGAAGGCAAGGAAATGTTGATATGACGATTACAGCAATATTTCTCAGGCTCATCAAGGAGGGAAGCAACGTGTCAGTATAAAGGATAAACCTAACCCATCTTTCCTTGCAGCCTCTTTTTGCTCTTTTACTGTCTCTTAATTGCCAGGCAGAATTTGTTTAATTTCAGATATCTGTTTTGGTTTTTCTTGCAAGATGTAATTTCTTTGGTAGAAGGAAATAGCATAATAAGTCATTTGATATCACTTGGGGCTTAGATTCCTGGCCGAATCTCTGGTGCTTTTAGAGTAGTAGTTTATAATGTGGAATGTTTTTCATGACAACCGTCTCACGCATTGCATGCTATGGCTGAAATTTTAGAGTCTTAGTCTGAAAATAGTACCCAGATGAGGACTTTTTGCTGCTCAAAACTGCCTGAAAGGAATTTTGGGGTCCAACCCCCTATTGCTTGCTACAATATGCAGAGAGATCTCCAGTTCTGCATCTGTTTGCAGCAGTGGTATATTAAAACAATAACACCATATACTATATATGTACATAAAAAAATGACAGGTTAACCTGCCAGCATCTCAGAGAGCAGTGCCTGCAAGTGGTATCTTTTGTTGTTGTTTCATGAATCATTTCCCCCTCAGCTTAAAGTGCTCCTTTGCACTATTTTCATCTGGTTCTTTTGATCTTGTCAGAAGGTCTCCAAGGCCAAGGATGTAGAACTGCTCACTTACGTACAGTGTGCGTTGCTGGATAATAGGATAATGGGTCCAGCATTTTAGTCATGAAGTGTCCGAAAGTGATGGAAATAGTAATTCTTTATAGCTCATGAAAGCACATGTTCTCTTCAACACTGAGGTGTCAGATACAATACGGTGCAGCAGGAGATCTTAGAGCTGCGTCTTCTAGAGCCATATATCAGAGATAAATATTTAAACACTTTCTGTACAAAAGACATAAACTACGATTCGCTTTTCCCAGCTGTGACTGTTGTTGCCATAATTATGAACAAACTCAGAGAAGGTACAATTTGATTCAAGCAGACATCACAAATATCACCATTTATAGTGATAATTTATTAGAGAGGCAAGTCACTGCCTCCAACTGTTGGTGAAAACCTATGAACCATTAGTTGTCCAGAGGGGATGCTAGCTTTGGATTTGCCCTGGTGAATAACGATTCATTTCAACAATTCTTCTGAGAGTCAGTTTCTTCTCAAAATCTCCCAGCTAATGCAAGGATAACAGTAACTCAGGAGGAGATGGGGTTCTTAGAGGGTTATCACAGCAATACTGTTTGAGTCTTAGCAATCAAGAATGTTGTTTGGAAACATTACATTCATAATAATAAAAAAAAGGTTCTGGAGAAGTCATTATTGAAATAGTAAGTGTTCTGGCACGCCGAAAACATTCAAGTGTAATTCATGTTATCTAGGAGTAAAGTGGGAAGCCTAAGAAGCCGGCTAGGAAGATGTCCAGAAAAGCAGAGCTCTTGCAAATCTGAAAGGTTGATGGATGCTGTAGGGAGGAAGGGTAGTTGTTTTTTTTTTTTTAATTTGTTTTGCTGTAGACTTTACAGTGTGGGCTGTAAGTTGATGGTCGCACGCATGTGCATGCACTCCCCACCCCATCTCGGAAAATCCCCAAACCACAAATTGGTAGAATCTGGAGAAGCTTCATTACATGCTTATTTTCTGGTTGTGCTATTCTCTGGATGGCCACATGTTGTTCCACACTGCCGGGTCTGATGGACCTTCGCTGTGAGGTGGCATGGCTCTTTCCAGGCTTTGCTTAGCTCCAAACTGGCTGGGTATGGAACAGCAATACAGGTTGATAGCAAAAACGCTGAGAAAATAGGAAGTCTTGCTGACTGAGACATATGTGGCATTACATTTGCTCTTCTTGCAGATGTTGCTTTCACATTTTGTTAATCAAATATCACTTGAAGTGAATCAACCAACGTCTTAACACAGTGAGTTTTAATAGCAAGACCTGGCATGCTTTTTATGGTGTATATAATGATAAAATAATTATAATGATCTGGGTTGTGTGAGATTGCTGTGACCCAGTGCTGCGTTCATCCTTTGCCTCCCCCTGGATGTGTAAAACAAGGAGGCAGAAATACCAGCGTTTTCGGATGTTGCAAGCAACCTTACCTTCCTGAGAAGGACCTTTCCTGTCAATACCTGCCTCTGTCTTTCTGATCAGAAAGCCAAAACCAGGATCCCAAATAATAAAATCACAAGAAAGGTACAGAGTTTTTGAACAATCTAATGTCCTTTTTATTCCTCCTCCTCCTGTGCTGGGTAAGAGTGATATTAGAAGGCAAATTGTTTAGGTAGGAAGGCAAGCTTCTTTTTATTGACTGCCTGCATCCTGTCCTACCAGCGCAGGATTACACTGCAGATGTGATTGGGCTGCGCAGATGCAGAATAAGATAAAAACGTTACCCTTAGGTGAACAGTCAAGCATTAAATAATCATTCATCTCACGTAGTCAGTTGTTATATCCCCATTGGAGTAATGGCAGATTAAGCCCCTTGTGATGGGGGTGACTTCAGGCTGTGTGAGATACCACTAAATTTCAGTGGATGTTCCTGGAAGAGCTACATCTTGAATGGAAGGAAGTGCTCATGGGGGCATCTGATCTTACTTTAGAATAGGAGTCAAGCCTACATTTAATACCTGATCTCTGTTCCTGTTCATTTTTTTTTCTTGGTCACATGAATATAATCTTGTACAGCAAATTGTTTCCTTTAACAACAAACTTTTCTTCAAGTGATTGTTTTAAACTCTATTCTTCCAAGTCTTCTGTAAATATGCACACATCACAGTAGATTATTCTTAATCCAATCTCTTATATAACAACTATCATTTTGGACTTTTCTTACTTTTTGGTTCCTGTGGAATTAGTATTTCTTAGAACTGTTTGCTTTTTGCCAGTTTGGAGACTTATTTAATGATATCACATGAGTGTTTGGAGCCCACACCTTATAAGAGTGAGTCAGGATACCTGTTGTTGTGATGGGATTGTTTTTTGGAATGTCACACACATTAAACTCACTTAACTTTTTATAAATGCTTTCTTGAAAGACTGACCAGATTTTCAATAGTCTGGGTTTCTTTCAGGTCCACATGATTAGAGAAAAGCTTAAAAAAAGTGTACTGATGATAAAATTCCCATCTGGCCTAATATTTGTACAATGAATGTTATACTATGTGGTTTTTTTTTTTTAAGGACATTGTACCCCTAATTTAGCTTGATAGCTGGAGAAATGAAGAACTACTATGACATTAAAAAGCTGTTAATCTTTAAAGTACCTAAGTGAGGTGGTTTTGGATCGTGTCCTAAGTTCTGAAGAAAAGTGCTACATATCTATTTGCATGTTTGTTCTCATTATCAGCTGGCAGAGAAACAATTAGCTGCAGTATTTACATGTGGTCAAAGCTACTAAAGTTGGCTCATTAACTCTTTTCCCTTATTTCCTTAACTCATATTTATTTTTCTCAAAGCCATAAATCAGAGGAACAAGGAATCTAAAATAGAGGTGATTTATGTAAATGAAGAATTACAGCAGCTGGAGGAGTGACAGAGATTTTTCTATGACAGGTTCTTTGGGGCAAGATGTGGGACTTCTTTTACAACCACATGGCTTTTGGAGATATGGAAGATATATGTCATCAGGGATGGGATGCCTTAAATTTGTTGTTGACACAAGGTAATTTGTAACTATCCAAGATAAAGTTCTCTGAAGTCTAACAGTTAGGTTTTGAATCAGCATGCTGCCAGCTTCAAAGGGCTGGGATGGTTGTGCCTTATCCCAAACACTGTTCCTGTGTCTTCTTCCAGACGAGGCAAAGTGTAGCCAGGTTGCGAAGATCTCCTGGCCTCCCACTCCTTGTTCTCCTAGCTTTGTGACATTATTTGGGATGAGGGGATTCCCTTCTCAAATTTCTGAATCTGATGTCCTAGCTGCTAGGCTCATCGCAAGAACTGGGAATGAGTCTATTCTTGGTGCACTATCATGCAGTGAAAGGAGGCCAGTGATTTGTATGCATCAACAGCAGTTTTCTTAACCCTGCTAACATAGGAAGTCTTACTTGCTTGCTACTTGGTATTATCCTTCACCCAATTAACATATAAATCAATGCCCTGGAACCTGTAACGGTGGCAGCATCTCTTTCTGCAACATCTTGAAGAATTGCAAGTGATGCTTTCAATCAAGTTTCTTATTTAAGAGATGCCACTCAAAACACTGAAAGATAAATTAAAATTCCTCCTGATTATCTTTTCCCACAAATTCCTCACTGCTTCAGTAGTTGTGTACTTGACATAATTTCTCAGTATGTGCTCACTGATAAAACAACTGGTGTGGGTTTTTGAAGGTCCCAGATTTTATCTGCACTTTCAAGTTTTTATCCCAGCCTTAACTACCCGGAGGCATTTTAAAAAATATTGGTAACCACTCTAGGAAAATACTGCAGGGTAGAGTGCTGATCTACTAACCCTTCTGAAAAAGGCAGTCACATTTATATGTTTCCTTGCTTTCTCACTGTTTCTACTGGTTTGTTTTTGTTTTCTGTGTTCTGTCATGTCAGGCAATAACTGTTTCATGAATGTAGGTCTGTGTATGTCTCTTATGAGTTTTTTAGGTTTCCAGTATGCTAATGATTCATCCATCTTCAGCTGTATCACCTTCTGGGCTTGAAGCATTTCTTTGTTTTTAGCTTTGTCTAAATTATTTTGAAACAGAGAGCAGTGCCAAAACACATACTTTTAATTGAGCAGCTTTAGAAGTGTGAAAATGAACACTTGGCATGATCTAATTAGCACTTGTGTATTTTGGTTGCAAAAAGTGACTGGCGAAGAATTCCCCAGACATCGTTCTCTGTTCTGTCTGAAAAAAATCCTGCATAAAGGTGTATATCCTGCTTAGTTCTTGTTGGTGCTTGGAAGTCCTGACTGTAATGCTTTTGCTAATTAGCTAGCTGCCAGGACATACTTCTGTTCTGTTCTCCTTGCTTTTTGCTTGTTTGTTGGAATGAGATTGGCTACTTTTGTTTGTAAGCTCTATAGAAATTGGCATCTCTTTTCCTGTGGTTTCTTTAAATCCCTCATGGCATCGCGTTTGCCAGGTTGGTGCTGTCTGGGGAAAGTCCCAAGGAGCTGTGTGAAGTGGGAGGGTTATCTCAGCAGCTTCTCTTTCTTCCTGACCTAATGACTGTTCAGGGGCACAGGGAGTTCTGGTAAAACCCTTAAGTACGGTAGCCAGGTAACTCATCTCTATGCCCTACTTGATTTTTTTCCGGTAAAGTGAATTTCCTCCAGGGTTTTATCACCCCTTTTGATGTCAGATTGTCTGATTTTTTTTTTTAAATTTTTTTTATTTATTTTTTTTATTTTCTGTGCAGATCAGGTCTGCAGCTGTAGCCCCTTGTAGTAACTACAACTGCTGTGATAGTCTGGCTTAGCTTTGGACTTGTAGCTCTTCTCCCTTCAGTGCGAGGATGAGAGCTTGTCCGGTGACAAGCATCCTCTCTAAAGGGTCCCACCCACAACAAATCTATGCAGAGCCCAGCTGCATCTAATGATGCTGCAGGACCCATGCCCTGCACAGCCTGACCGCCTTGGGAACGGCTTGCTGCCCGTTTCAACACAGTCTCTTTCTAACCAAGTACCGTCCCCTGGCCTTTAAGCTCACACTCTTGGCAAAGCAGCCTGGCAGCTGTGGAGCTTTGCAAATGCCTTTCTGTTCTCGCAGTTATCCCTTAAATGTGTAATTGGCTTGCTGGTGTTAGAGAGGCAGTGTATGGCCTCCCTGCTAATTTCTTTCAGTATCTCCATATTAGAGCAGTATCCAGAGGGAATGTACCAGCGATCTTTCTGGTGACTGCGCCTGGCTGCGTCACCCAGCCTGGAGCAGAGCTGCTGCCACCGGTACTGAAGAGCTGTGCAGCATCACCACCGCTGCTGCCCCTGGGTGAGAATAAATGGCTCATCTGGCTCTAGTTTATTTATCTAGCTGAGCAGGGGGTCTAATGCCATGGGTGAGTGCTGTGTTGGCAAGCCATCTGGTGCTTGAGCTTACCTCTTTGGGTCTGTATTGTACCATGTAGACGTACCCAAGGTTAATGGATGGCCATTAGTTTAATCTGATTTAGTTTGGTAGCTATGCTTCATGCATAGTCCAAGCAGTGTTTTGACAGCATGGCATTACTTTATCTACTCTTCCTGTTTTTTCACCCATATTCCCGAAGCTTTCTCTAAAACTGTTTATTCTTTTTTCTTCTCTGCACAGTTGTTGAACTGTGGATGTAATATGTTTATCAGCTCAGATTCGCGTCTTGGAAACTTAATTTACCTTTTTATGTAACGCTTTATCACTAATGCATGGTAACATTTCCTGGCAGGATATGCATTGTTAAAATTCGTTTGTAGAAAAAAAAAAAAAGCATAGCAGCGGATGGCTCTCCTCTTGTAAGGTTCAAAAGTTTGTAAAGCAAAAAAGGAAAATGTTCTTCATGGTACCTGACATCATTTTAGTCCCACCATCCTACTTTCCCATGGAGTGACTCCTATCAGTGGCTAAGATATAACGGAGCCCAAAGACTAGGTGTGGTGGCAGCCATCAGTGTCAAGTAAAGGAAGGGCTGGGAGGGGAAGGCTGGCCTTGTCAGGGCAGTGTCTCTGTCTACACAGTAATTTCCTATGAGCTGACTGAGACCTTGGGCAGACTTTTTGCTAACAAAACCACTACCACATGTCAAAATGGATTCCCCCCCCCCCCCCATTGTCTTTTTGTCACTGAAGGAGTCAGCATTATCCAGTGGTCAGTTATTCAGCTGTCCACCCTCCTGCACCAGCAAAGCCACTTAAGCTAGTTAACTACACTGGTTTCTTGGGGATGAGTGGCGCATCACTGCAGCAGCCAACTCCAGTGACATGGGAATGGTCCTGGGGCCTGAGGCTTGTCTTTGAGCAATTAGTTGCTATGATCGTGAGTAAACTGTTAGACTGTGCTTCAGAGCTCCAGTTCCCAAGCACTGATTTCTGTTAAGTGCTTTGTGAAAGAAAGAAAGAAAAAAAAAAAAAAAAAAATCTGCAGTTAAACTAATCTCCTCTAACAATGTATAATGCGTTCTGAGGACCAGTGCTGGAGGAAAGGGCGTTGTACAAAATTGCAGACAACAAAATATACATAAGTCTTTGTGCAGGGCTTTTGTGGTATTAGGAAATAGAGCTCCCAACACTGGCATATCACCCTCTCTGATTAAATACTGTGGTTTCACCAGCTAAGGATCAATTACTTTGGAAAGTGCTAAGTATTTGTCAAATACTCTTCCTTCAGAGATTTCACATCCGGATCCTTTTGTCTTCATCGACTTGCCTCAACACCTCTGCTGCTCAACAGGCTGGGCGTGCTCCCTCTTACCCCTCCTCGTGGCCCAAATGCCATGCCCTGCACCTTGCCTCAGCCTTAACTTCTTATATAAAAGTAGCATAAGTTGATCCATGTCACTTGGGTGACCTGAGGGACCAGGAGGAGATTAAATACTTGCCTCTAATCAGCAGCTCTGTGCCTTTGTGTCTATTAAAGAAAATCTTGTCCCCTTTGCAGATGTGAGGAGGTGTGTAGCACAGTTCCTATGTCCTGGCTAGGAAGAAACCCAAGGAAATGCTCTTTGTTTAAACTGCATTGACCATTTTTAGTGTAAAGTGTTTTTCCAGCTGAGTCCATGGCTGGATGTACTGTACATTATAGAATTATGATATAAAAAAAAGTGATGAAAACCATCAACATTGAATTTTAAATTTGCCACAGGTGCTGCCTTATTAGTTGCTGCCACCTTTTAAAATTTTTCAAGTCTCTTATTTTCCAGGGTTAATCAGAACAGCATCAGAATAAATATCTTCCTGCCTGTGTTGCACCCCCTCAGCTCTGAAATGAAAAATAATGTGGGCTTAGCAAAACCTCTGCTCTCTCCCAAGACATACCAGGAGAAGCTTGCTTTATTTCTTTACCAGGTATACATAACCTTTTCTTCACAATAAAAATATCACACCACACCACCCCACCCCGAATTAATTATCTTTGATACATGGTTATGAAAAAAATTCTACCCAAACCCTGTCAAATTTTTCCAGCACAGTCTTCCTGATATTCTCACTGTGGAGAAGTAAATAGAGAATAAATGAGTGAGTTGGGAATAGAGAATCCCAGTTCGTGTGTCTTTGATAAGTGGAAGTGAATACAGACAAGACAGAGATGATTTTTTAAAATTTGCATTGAAGAAGGTATAAATCATGCCTTAATACATTACACATTACAGGATATTTATGCTTGTGTAAACGTTATAGTTAAAGTTGAGGTTAGTCAACCTTTCTGAGTTACAAGCTTAGAGAATTGAGTGCAGGTCTACAGCAAAACTTGTTTTGAGCAGAAAACTGATTTTAGAGGTTTGTTTTGAAGTCGGTGGCTTATAGACAAAATTTGGTAAAGTCTATTCAGTGATTCTTCTCAAAGTAAAATGCTGTGTGTTGAAATGTTTTCATTTCATGTTGTTGTACCTGTGGAAGGACTTACCTGAAGAATTTTCTCTTAAGATGAAGCTTTGCAGCTGATGACTCCAGGGTGAAAACTTGACATGTGTGCTTCCGCTTGGCTATGAGAAGAGGAAAAAAAAGGAAAGACCCAGAGTCTTTAGCATGTTTAAACTTTTGGGTGTTGCTTTGGAAAAGCTAATATTCATTAGAAGTGAATACCTTTAGAATCTAGTAAATCATACAAGTGCACGTGACAGTTTTGATATGATAGATGAGCATGTTAGGCCAGCGATGGGGAAACTTCATCTTAAGTGGTTGTTGGCATGTTAAACAGGAATGAGCCACTCCCTGTGGAGGTCAAGAGTACATTGGTATTTGTGTGGCAATTTTTGACTGTTTGAAAGGAACAAGAGCAGTTTAAATTCCCAAGTAATGCATAGTTACATGAACTGTAGCTTGCAAGGTTTCGAGCTAATATGCTGGAGTAATTTATACTACTAAAAGTTCTGTGTTTTATCATTAAAGAAAAATAAAACATACTACTTTTTGTATTGGAGGGCTGTAGCATGCTTGTTTCACTGTACCTCTGTTGCAATATCCATATGTTTTATATGACTTGCTGTGAAATATTTATGCAGGTGAGAACAGTGTCTATAGTGAGACTGATGTGTGTATTAATTTACCTTGACCTCTAATTTCAAAGCACCATAGCAACTTTCTGTTTTTCTTTTAGGTCAGGTCTCAGTGCTTTTAGAGCTTGCTGATCCTGGCTCATTGTTTTATGTCATTGGCAGTTTTGAAGCTATTAAATGTTTAAGTTGCATCTTTCAGTTACAAATTCATAGCTTGCTTCAGTGTCATTTGAAGTGGAATTTGGGGGGAACACAACATGATGAGAGGATAAAATAAGAGGCATACAGTTGAATAGTGTAAGCACTGAAACTGGTTTCATCCAGTTTTTGAAGTATTGACTTAATTTTTAACTAGCCTAGACTAAGGGTTTGATAAATTGGGGATGTATGGACTGTACTGGGCAAAGAAAGCAATATTCTGTTAAGAAATTATGAAAACCATTCATATTGTAGAGCTTGGGTAGAACATTTTAATTGTACTCCTGTGCATAATGCAGTAAAATAACTTCTGGGAGGTATTAAGACAACTTTACGATGTGGTCAAATTAGAAAGAAAATTATTAGTTAAGAATTGAATAACTTGCTTAGTTTTATTATGGTGGAGTCCTATTAAGGTTTTACAAGGAAGCAGGTTTGATCATATACTTGGTTTGAAGTCAAGTTTGCGTTGCAGGTAGCCTTTGATCTTCAGAAGCCTTTCTCTGTTGGTTTGAGTGTGCTCCTTAGAGGAAGGATGTCTTTGGTGGAGGTGACTGGCCATGTCTGCTGATGGCTTGCAGTACAGGTGCGTTGTTATGGAGTGAGAACCGGTTCCTCCCTGGAGCTGGAAGACATGGTGTGAACTGGTAGGTTATCGATAACCTTTTGTATGTTTAACAAGACAAATCCTTCCGTTTAATTGTTTCACTGTGAACAAACGCTTATCACCGGATGTTTTTGGACTTGTATCCCTTTTAATTTGTTTTGGACCAGGGACTGTAAAAGCCATTTAATCATCTGCAACATGCAGCAAAAGCTTTAACTTCAGAAAACGGCAGTGAGACGGGGCTGGGGTATCTGGGGGGTGCTGCCCCAGCAGAGTGCCCATGGAGCTGCTGATGCCGCTGAGCAGCACGTGTGTGCAGGGGGGTGTTGCAGCTTATAGAGCAAGTATTCCCCAGCTTGTTATAATTGCTTAAACAAGAACTGCAGCTACTCCCAGTGCCTTATGTGCAACCTCCTGGCGTCATTTGACTTCTCCCAGTGCTGTATAATTGGGGGGCTAGGGGTTATAAAGTACTTGATTCTGTAGTCTGTGGGTGAGACAGGTAGACTTAGGTAGGAGAGTGTGTGCCTGCTTCAACACTTCACATGGCCAATCACTACCCCTATGTTATATCCTTCACTTGCTTTCTCTCTATGCATTTTCCATCCCCTAGTGCCAGGGTCCAGGATAGCCAAACTGTGGAGGTGGAAGTGGTGACTTTGGGTCCAATGGAGAAGTGGGATTTGAATTTGGATCCCCAGAAGCCTGAGAAGAAACTGCTGTGTGAAGTGGTTTCTTCTTCTGATAATGGTGTTATGGCATAGGTGTAGCATGGTACATGGTAAAACAGCAAATTAGCTTGAAGGGTGAACAGACATTTCAAAACAAGGCAGAGAATTTAAGGAGGTATTAAGCAAAAAGGAAGTGGAGGCTTTAATGTTTTACTTGAGAGGGCATTAACTTGCTTTTCACATGTCCTCAGCTCTCGAGACAACGTAGATGCTTTGGGTACTAATAGTCTTTGATGTGGTAGCAGTCATCTATGGGTAGAATGGGAGCAGGCAAGTGGGAAGTTTGCCATGTCAAAGCCAACAAATACACTAGTTTTGCTGGTGAGAAAGTAAATGGAAGGGGTTTCCTAAAGCTGTGGGCTGCCTGGGTAGGATCTGAGAACTTGCCCGTCTTCCTTTTCTGTTTATCAGCTTAGGATGAATGGTGAGTCATTGTTAGCTGCATGGCGTGTTTCATTATTGGAGACCTGTCAGAAGAGTTGATTAATAATCCAGAGCATTTGGATTCAATGTGATAAAGCTAATCATAACAAAATACTTCAGTGCCTAACTTGAAGCTGTGAAGAAAATCCTGTTATCTTAAAAGTGTGTGTATATGGAAGGGCTAACTTCTTTTTTTACAAGATAAACATAAACTCAGTGAGTTGCAGAGTGGCAGTACTGTTCCCAGAGGCTGCTTTCCAAACTTCCCTGTGATGAAGTGGAGGCGAGATTTAGTCCTGTCACTTGTGGAATTTCAAGAATATACTTCTCAAGACCTCTTAAGTTACATGATGGAAGTTGTATGGAAACATCTTAATTAAGCGATACATAAATAATTGTAATGAACACAAATTTACTTTCTTCTCAGTTTTTTTGGAGTAGCCTGCCTTTTTGCTGGGTGTGAATTTGTGTTTTTATTTCTGTCAAGTCACTTAAACAATTTATCATTAACACATTTACTGTATTACAGTTTACCTATGTAGATATTCTTGAAATAACTTCTTCCAGGTAAGGAGAATTGTTAAATGTCATCCCATACTTAGTTTTACCCAGAGAGGAAGACAGAACAAGTGACGATTGCTTTGAGTTCAGCAGATCTGTATGAAGCAGCTTTGAATTTACTCGACTTGTTTAATGAGCATATTGAAAGGCCAGTGTAGCTGCCTGTCTCAGAGTCCAATAATTGTACACAGTGTACTGCAAGGGAGCGATACTCCCTTTCTGGTAAAAAGGACTAACAATCTGTAATTTTTAGTAATGAATGTTTGCAGGTAGCACAGTCCAGACTTAGCATTTGAGCTGGCTGCCTTGTAAAGGTTTAATTTGATTTCCTTGTTCTGTAGTTTCCAGCGTTGAAGTGAGAGTTCTTGTTGGATGACTAACACATTTCAGCGCTGGTTAAGGCACTTTTGGAGACTCAGTGTTCTTCATATATTAAATATTTTATTAATGACATAAGCAGGTGTCAAGGCCAGTTCACAGTCACATGTCTTTGAGCCACGCTTCTGAATTTTGCCAATCTCAGATTCATTTTGCAAGAGTGTTGAACGGGGTTAACGCTTGATGCTGTGGTGCTTCCCCACATGGCCTGTTAGCACCTAGGCTTTGTACCTCTTTAACACAACCAAGGGCATAATTTTTCTTGTATTTCTGCTTTGCATTGTGGTGTTTACTCTATATTTGTTAGGAGAATTGGAAGTGTGTTCAGAATATTAAGAGAATATATTGCTACAGGTGGACACCGATTCTTTCTGTTTGAGGTATAACTCTTCCAGGCAATGTCGCAGGTATGTCATCACTGCTTTTGCATAGCCTGTGAGATTCAGTTTGTTACTGTGTGCAGCCATCCATTTCTTACTGGAACACAAAGTTTATCCTGAGGCAGAGGGGAGAACTCATGGCCAAGTTGTAGGACAGAGCTTTAGTCTGTCAGCGGGGAATAGCTGGCTTTTGTGTGACTATTTGAGCTGCACATGTGTAGTAGTGGGCTTCATCAGACTGAACCAAGAGATAAAATTGACAAAACTGAATGTAAATCAGTATATTAATAATTTCTGGGAATGGACAAGCTATTAGGATTTGGAAGCACAATTCAAAGATTTGCCAAGTTAGCCTGTGATGACCACTAGAAGAAGAGTTTGCCCAGGAGAAATGAGTTATGAAGTAATTCAAGACTTTCTAAAAAAAAAACCTTGCACAATCAGATTTTAATGACCAAGGTGATGGCTTTATGCTGCCATCATCAGTGTATAAATCCCCAGTATTTTTTGTTTGCACCTGTTTTTACTGATCTCATAACTGGCCATTGTTACAGAACGAACATGGAATTTGGTTGAGACACCAACTTTTCTTTTCTTTTTGGATGGGTTACAAACTACCTATCGCAATAATGTTTCTGTACTTGTGATTATGGGCACTGTCAGTATTTCCATTATAAATGTCTGAATTTTTTTTTTTTAAAGAGCTTAAAACTCAATTGTAAAAAATTTGTTCTTGGCAGAAAACTTGTATACAAAATCTCAGCTTGAATAAGGCTTTTTAATGAATTTTGAGAGAGGGAAGGAAAGCCTGGACTGCTTTTTAAGTTGAGGTTACAGAGGAGAAATATACACTGAAATCTCTTGTTAGCAGTCCTCCCTCAGCTTGTAGAGAAGTATAACAGAACCCCCCCAGTGTGTTAGTCCCTTGCCCTGCATTAAATTTTAGGTTGAGTTGTAACAATTGAGCTTAACTTTTGATTCATTCTGTGGAAAAGCTTTTGATAGAACAGCATTCTTTGCCAGGCAGGAAAAACAGACCAAGGGTACCTGGCATCAAGAAGGCAGGAACTCTGTGGCGGCCAGACCTTCCCAGTGCCCACTGCAGGGAGAGGCTTTTTAAATTGCTGGTTGCAAAAGTGAGATATACCTTTTTTATGGTAATGGTAAATCCGGTTCTGAAGGAAAGAAGTAAAAATATGCCATTCTTATTTACTGCATTTTTCAGTGCTGCAGGAGATGCTCTGAGACCATGTTTAATCAATGTATATTTTCACTGGATTAAATAAACCTGAATATTGACGTCATGAAAATAAGCTGAGAAGTCTGGTGGAGGATGCTGATGCGTTTTACTCTTCTAATAAACACTGCTTCGAAATTTAATGAAGCATACCATGTTGCTAAAGGTAAATGCAAGCAAACAGAGCTATAGACATTTCACTTGAGGTGCTCGCTTTTTAATAAGATTCGTCACTAAGTAATGTGAGCAGATCCATATGACGCAAATGCCAGCAGTCGTTTCCCTGCCACCATTTCAAGAGGAAACCTGGTGATACTGATTGTTTTCACTAGAAGGAGAGAAAACACTGCAGCAACATAAGTCCTCAGCAAAATGCTGAGCATCACTCATCTGTTTCAAGAAGCATCTTTCCTATACCTTGGGCCCCTAGTTTGCTTTAACTTCCATTAAGATGAGCTCCTTTCAAAAGCAATCTGTGTGTAACCTTCTTGTTCTCATCTATGCCCTCCTGTTAATGTGTTTTGTCTTTAATAGAAACTTCCTAAAAGTTCTGTTGAGCATTAACAATATTGTATATGTTTTGGTCCAGCACTCAGTGTGGTGTGTCCCTGGTTCTGACTGGGGCAACTGAGCACAACTAGGAAACAAATAACCCCGGAAAGGGTGCATTTTGTCAGAGATAGTGGTGTGTGGAACCTGTGCCTTCAATGGGCATTTCCTTGCCTTCCCACAGGAAAAGACAGACATACCGATTCCCTGGAGACAGACCAGTTATCGCGTTCTTGTGCGTTTCCTTCTAGCATGCCTTCTGTTGTGGCAGGTTTGTGACTCCCTTTTAGAAGGAGATTAGTTCTTCGGTACCATTGCTGTTGCACATGTATAGATGAAGCTACGTAACAAGAAAAAGTCACAGCAGAAAGGTAGTTATGGAGAGTACCTTGGTGAACTAGTTTTGCTGCTGGAGGTAAGTTCAGTGATAAAGTTTTTATTAAAACTTTAGTTTTATGTTATTATAATAGGGAATTACCTAAACGTTCCAGAATCAGATAATTTCATTCTAAACTTTTTGAAATTTCGGCTTTAGATGTTTTGACCAATGTATGAACTGATTTTGCGTAGGCATGGATAACAAAATTGTCAAAAATTCATATTAGTAAGTGCCTGAAACTTATGAAGAGGTAGCTATGCTATGGTTATAACTGTGGAGTCATTCATGATTTTGCTTCCGTTTTGCTGTTCTAATGATATTCCCAGGTGTGATACAACTGAATGATGTCTCAGATCATCTTTAAATAGGAATTCAATAATTGCTCTGATTAGTGATAAGTCTGTTAGTTTTGTGTGTAGAAGTAAGAATTTGTTTTGTCCCAATGACAAAAAAAGAAGCAGTGCTTTGTTTTTGGAACTGTGGGACATTTGTTTCTATCCTGTCTTAATTTCAACCCCAGCTGTAAATAAACTAACACTGCCCTTCGATTATGTGAGTACCTGCTGTGAAAGTCAGATCTATGGTTGTGAAACCCTGAACGTGGTCTGTGTGGTTAAGCCTTAGTCCCTGGGTGGGAAGAAGAGAGAAAGCCTCCTTCTGTTCATAGAAAGCTAACTGGTGTGTTAGTGTTTCTGATAAGCCCCCAGGAGTTAAGTAATGCTTTGAACCTAGGTGAAGTATTTGGAAACATTAATCCTCACATCTGCATGTAAACCAAATATCATCCTGGTATTTTCTGAGTGGAGAAATACCCCCTCACTTTCTCCTGGGACACCTGCCTTCCCCAGCTGCCTTAATGTGTTTCTCTTTGACATGCTTTTGCTTTGATACCCATGAAGCACAGCAACCCAAGATACTTATTTTATGAAAACTGTTCAGGTATCTGAGTTTGTGACTTTACCACATATCCATGTAGCTGCTTTGCTATTTTCAGCCATCTTTTCACACTTGGACTCTGCCTTGCTACTAGCCATGTGAAATTCATCTGTAGTGTCTATAGGACAGAATATGCAGATCTGCCTTAGCACAGTGTCAAGTAGTGCAAACTAGGCAAGATAGTTTGAATGATTTACCAAAAGCTATGGGCGATTGAGAGTAGGATTATATTCCTTGAGCAGGATTACTTTCCTTATGCACTTCATAACGAACCTATTGAGAGTCTAAGATAGATAGGGAAGTCTGGTATTTCCTGGCTGCAGTAGTGATTGCATATGAAGCAGTCCCACCTGCACTTTCTAACTAGGCATTCAAGGACTCCTCTGTGCATTTGAGTGAAATGGTATCTAAGTCAGGAAGCCCAAATAAATGGATTTGTAGCAAGTTTAGATCACAGATTGGGAACCTTCCCAGTTTGATAACCCAGCCTGTGTATTTGCAGAAATCTTTGAGCAAAAATGTACTGCTGTCATCTCCCTTTTCTCCACAGGCACTTGGTGCTCTATGTTGCAGTGAGATTCTGTCCAGGGTCAGAATTTGCTCCTATCAAGTGTGAAGGACTAAGTTTAGCTCCCAGCTTGTCTTCTCTTCAGAAATGACTTTAAGGGACACAGAAAGCTCTCAACAGTAGAGGAAGCTGTTATATTTTATCCCCAGTGAATCATCTCATTTTCTTTTCCCCCACTTACCATAATTGCAGGGATTATCTCCTCCAATTCCTTTCCTCTGCAGGTGGTCCTCTTCAGCCATGGCTGTCCCTGTTCTGCCACAGCTTCTCCTGAGCTCAGAGCCTTTTCAGTGCCTGCCCCAGGGTGATGGGAAAGGTACTGAATTCACAGTGGTCTTGGTGTGCATGACTGGAACTGGCAGCAGCACGGCATGCCAAAATACAGTTAACATGATGGTGAGTTGATGTCTCAACCCATTTCCCAGAGGATGGAGCTGCTCGTAGTGAGAAACCACTCTGGCAGATGGTAGCTGCTGGCTGATGTATGGAAAATGTAGTGTAAAAGTGGACTTCCAGTCTTCTGTTGCTAAAGGTCTTTAAGTTTCCTGGGATGCATCTCCAGCACCTGTTATGAAATCCCTTTACTTTCACACCAAAACATGACTATCTGCAAAGGAAGCACTGGCTGGTTTTGTGCAGTTGACTTTAACAGTATCATGCTGGCATTGGGGGAGACTGTTGTTCTTCATTGGAGCCATATTTTAATAGAATTGCAATCTGATTTAGGAATTAATGTAGGTGCCAATTTCCCTGGTTTGACAGGGTAGAAACTGTACGAGTAGGATCTAATTTTGCTGAGCTCATTTGATGGGATTGAGGCAGGCATAGCAGGATGCACTCAGCCCAGTGCAACTGTATTTTGCCTGCCATGTCCTCAAAGGAGCAGTTGATCACAATATAAGTGCAAGAATGTTCCTGCAGAAAATAAAATGAAATAAAGGTAGGGCAGTCCAGCTGTTGACTGAATGCAGCCATAAAGATGGATGACTGGAAAGACTAAGGAGCTAAGAACTATCTGAAGCACTCCTGGAGTGGGAGTCTTGATGACGCTTCAGCAGTGACTTGTTTAGGTTCCTGATGCTATTCTCCCACTGTGTGAATAAATAAGCAGACCTGGGCTGATGGAACACACCAGTCAAAGGAAGTTCCCACTGGGGCATATATACTCTGAAAACTTCCATAAATTGTTCTGTAATATGACAGTTTCCAATTATGGGTTTTCATAATAAGAGGCTTATTGGCAACCAGTAATGCAAGTTAACTGTGGAAACTTCTATTGCTTTTCTTGGCCCCTGTGCACTTCCTGAACAGTGTGTGCTTTGTCCCAGGTGTACCATTCTGGGCTTTGAAAGTGTGTCAAAACATGCACAAGGCTGAGACCCCTGGGAGCTGGCACTCGGAGCCCAATGGAAAGGAACAATAAAAGAAAGTGAGGGGCTTTAGGCATGAGCCCCAACATATTAACTCTTGGTTGATTTGTTTGTTTCCTGCCTTGATGAGTTAAAGTGCTGATCACCAGTAAGAGATTTTCTTAGACACGTGGGAAATAATTTTTACACAGTTCTGAACAAAGCCTCAAACCTATATAGCCTTGGGAGGTATAGGTATGCAAATACCTTGGATAGCCCTTCCAGTACATTTTGATTACTTTGCATTGTCAACCCACTTTCCTCTTACGGGCACGTGCGGGTACAGGCTTGTTAGGTTTATGAAATGTTGAATAAGTCTTCAAAGAGGATCATTGTTTCCAGGAAATATGTTTTTCATACATACTTGTATTGTTTTTTAAAGAAAAAGGCAGTAATGGATAATACTTTGGGTTTGTGTGAGCCAATGGTCTGGATTTGCTTGGCATTGCAGCTTTCAAATGATACACACTCAGCACAAGTAGATTCTTTTCTGATTACATGCAAGCACTGTGTAATAATTACATCTTTTAAAATATATATTGATTCATGGTATTGTCTTGAAGTTGCAAATAATCCAAAAACCTGTCTGCTTCTTTACATCAGATACACACTGAATATCTTTCTGCAGTAGTTTGCTGAAAATGCAGTGAATTCAGAGAATCATGTCTTTGAAGATGTAACCTTACGTTGCTCTGTTCCTCTAATCCACCTCTCTTGAGTGATTTATTCTAGGACTGTGCATCATAGGTTTTGTCCTGGCACCCATTCCTGTAGTGTTGCAGTGCCTGTCCACATTACCAGAAAAAGATGGCTGGGAGACAGTTTAAAAAAAAAAAAAAAAAGTCAAATCAAAAAGAAAAGAACACACACGCAAAGAAAAGAAAACCAGTTCCAGTTAGTAGAGAGGGTTTTGCTGCCAGTGTGGATGGGGCATAATTTGATTTAAATGACTTTTGAAAAACAGTTCTCAAAATTGTTCCATGCATTTTCTTCCTGGCTACTGTTGAAAATATGGAGCCGAATATTTTCTGTGATGTTTCAAACCAATATGTTCTGGCAACCTCATAGCTGGGCCCTGTGCATTACACTCTTGTTTCCAGTTCGCTGTGGCCTGGAGTGCAACACACAGCTCATGAGATGCACCAAGGTGGGAGGTCTTGTGAGGAGCAGGCAATACAAAGACTCAAGGTACAAGGAACATTTCACTGGGGTCCAGCAGGGAGGCTGCCAGTTTTAAGGGCCTCTTTTATGAAAAGAGTTTGCTTGTAGGAGATGGAGGAACTGTGTGTGCCTCATCAGATTTCGTGAGCGTGTAGGAGAAAGTTGATTCCTGGGTGTTGTTAAAAGGCTGGATGCTGGACTACATCTTTTGCACGTCCCTGGGGTCAAACTTTTCTCACTAGAGAGATTTGCTGTACAGATGATGGGCTATGGCTAAGTATTCATCACTGCTTTAAGTGTGACAACATATAGCTGCATAAAAGAATAGTGTGTGGGTTGGGAAGCTGTGGCTGGGACACGAGGTGTTTGCTGTATTGTGTCTGCTCCAGGGACTCCTGTGTTTTGGGGAATGTGTGTGGTAAGGTCAGTGCAATAGCAGTAGGTATTCTGAAAATAGAGGCTGTTGTTTTAGCACCAAATCAAATCCCGGGGGTGGCAGCAGGAGTGGAAAGTGTGGAACAAGTTTGTTGATCTGGCTATAATAATACACAGCTCTTTGTAATGCTGTTGGGAGTCCTTACCAGGTTGGCTTGTCTACAAAGGAGATCATACAGCGTTCCCTGCAAGTGGGCACAGGGACACTGTCCTTCCCCATGTCTCCTTGACATTGTTACCCTCAGCATGTCTAAATATCACAGAGCAGCTCTGAACTGTGAATCCCCTCAAGCCCAGAGAGATCTCTCTCAGAGGTGTTCCCAAGTAATCCTTGGGAAAGGTTGTACAGACCTACCAGGGGCCTATTATGAACCTTTACCAGCTTTACTTTCAAAGCAACTTGGAGCAAGAGGTCCACTTTGAGCTCAGATATTTCCTCTGCAGGCTGCAGAGTGGCTTCTTTTTGGAGTTTTGGAGCAGTGTGATCCGTGACACTGGTGCCACGGCACGTGGGGTACCTGCACTGAGCAGGGAGCAGCTGCTTCTGACAACTTTTTCTTTTCCTGCTTCTCAGCAGTTGTTAGAGGGTACAAAGGGCAGGAGTGTACAGATGGAGCTGTTTAATTTATCCTGTTAGGAGAACCAGATGAAATGAACCTGAGGGAACATGGTCCTGGTCCTAGGACTGTGTACCCTACAGGCAGCAGTGCAAGAGCCAGACTTGGGAGAGATGGGTCTGGGGAAACCACAGAGAGGTGGCAGGAAAGGGCTGAAGGCAGGAGTAGACTTGAGGAGAGATGGGGGCAGAGGCAACTGTCTCCTACTCGGTGATAATGAAGTGTTGATAAACGTGTTTGGAAGCAGACTGCAGGTGTGGGATGAGAGCCAGGACAATGTGAGCAGGGAGATTTCAGAGGCAGGTGATAGGTCAGAGACCAGATAGGGAGTGGAGATACATGGTGAGGAGACAGTTCTTGGTTTGGCTTTAGGATTCAGAAAGGTTGGTCTTGAGAATTTTCCCTGTTGATGCTTTTCCACTTGTTATTCTGGTTACTTGTGCAAGGTGGTAGGAGAAGGACAGGAGCCAGACTTGGAGGGGACACACTGTAACCTGTGATGTTTAGGTACAGCCTGAAGCACAAAGAGAAGATGAGTGAACAGTTCAGGAATGAGGTTTATTGGTGGAAGCAGGATGAAGTAGTGAGAAAAGGTGGCTGTTTGGAGATTTTTTTTTTTTCCTGCAGTTAATTCTGTTACTTGTGCAGCTGCCTGACAAGCCTGGATGCAGGGCTGTCTGCTGTGTCTGCTCAGGCTGGACTAAACCTGGATGCTCAGCATGATTACTTGAATTAACTCTGCAGTAAAAACTCACTTTGCAGGTTAGTCTGAGCAGAGAGGATGCAGGGTGCTGGTGAGGGCAGGGGAGATGGCTTTGGGGATTCAGTAGGTTTGATGGGCATATTGCAGATCTGTCTCTATATTTTGTTTTGAAAACACATGCATTAGATTTCACTTGTTTCTCTCCCACCTCTCACCTACTGCAGTGGGAGCGAGTCAGAGAAGGGCTCTGAAAAGTTGCTGAAGTTGCTGTTTCCAAGGAGCCTTTGCGTACTGAGATCATTTACCCCTTTGAATCCACAAGCAGGATGGCTTTGTAGTGACTGCTGTGTGACATCTGGGAACAACAGAGCGCGCTGGGGAGGAGCAAGTAGCCTTTTCCTAATCAAGAGGGAGATATTTTAGTTTGGATGTTTGTATGATTACTGCATCCAATGTGATGCCTGGAATGTACACTATAATGTGCTGTTCAACATAAAATAGCTGTCCTGTGGGCTGTTAGCAAGTGTTTCCAGTGATTTAGAATTAAAAGATTGTTAAAAAAAAATAAAAAAAAATCCAAACCACAACAAAAAAAACCCCAGTCTAACCTTATTGTTACTTTAAAAGTAATGCTATAACTGCTCCTGCTGAGACTAGTCACCTTTACTGAGTTGTCGTCTTTGCCAGAGCTGTTTGGTGTACGTGGGATTACAAAGAGAAGGAAGGGTGATTGGGACAGGTGGTTTTTCTCTTATGGGAAGTGCCATCCTTTATCCAAGAAGGAGCTAGAGCGAGTGAGCCTTTGTTTGGTTGCTCTTTTCAGAAAAGTAAAGCTCTTCCTTGCAATATTTATGGTAGCTTGGCTCTAGCATCTATGTATGAGCTGTGACAGCATCCTCATGTTAGCCAGGCTCCGTTCCTACTCCCTCATGAGTGAACATTAGGGAACCAGCTTTTAAGTGAAGCCTGTTTAATATGGCAAAAGCTGGGAGACTAATAGATGCAGGTGTTCGCAGTATTGGTATGAAATGTGGTGTTTGTATTAGTGTTGTGGTAGCAACCGTCTTTTTAACGGTGAGATGGTAATTTGGTCCAAAGTCCCTGTTTTCAGCTGTCTTTAAATAACCGCTTTCAACCTGTTTCTGTTTCTCAAACTTGTTGCTTAACTAAGGCTCAAGTGCAAAGAGGACCAACGACTCTGACCTAAACTTTGTCTCCCCACCCTAGTATTGAGCATAATAACTTGTCTATAGTGAAAGCAGAACTTGTGTTTGACCAAAGTATTTTTTGGAAGAAAGGCATCTTACCTTGGTTTGCAAACCACAGAAGGTAGGCTTGGGCCGAAGACCTTATTTCTTTTATAGCTGTTCCAATGTTTAGTCCTCCCTGTTTAATGTGAGCTCCCTACCTGCTATGAATCTGTCTTCAGCTTCCACTCGCTGGTGACTCTATTGCACTTTTCTGTAGCAGTGTGAGGAGCCTCTTTGTGCATTGTCTGTCTGCCCCAGTGAAAAGAGTTACCATTAATGGCTTGTCACTTCTAAAATCTTTTGGATAAGTTATACATTTTGGGTTTGATTACTCATTATGAGGCATTTTGCTGGGTTTTGACTATCTTACAGAGGTGTTGCGCTATATCATCTCCATTCTTCCCCAGTATCCTTATGAAAACACTCTTTTTAATACCAGCATTTTGAGTGAGATGAAGAATTCCATTGGTATTGAATCTGTGTCCAAAACAGCTGTAGGGAAGATGATCCTGCTTCCTTACCTGTAGGATGCTTTCAGTGAAGGAAGTCTCTGTGCACAAACTTCTGTTGAGAACAGAAGTTTCTTCTGTGGAAAGTTTTTAACCACGCAAGGTGCATCCGTCCAACTGTGTCTAGTCCAGCAGTCATCCATGTCTCATCTTCAGATCTATGAGGATTCATGGATTGCTTGTAAGGATCAAACATGAATAAGGAAGAAAAGCAAACCTATTAGTGTCAGGCTTAAACACTTTGGGGGCTTGGTGCAACTATTGGAAAATGCCTGGGGGTTAATAGCTCAAAGATGATTGAAAATCACTGGTCTGGTTCAGTAGTTTGAGATTATAGACTAATGTATAAGTTGTTAGCTGTTGCCGTTGAGGAGGCAGCAACAAAAAGCCCATACCTGATCTGAGAGTAAACAGGCCTGGGCTTTGTCCATGTGTGGATGTGAGGCTTAGGTGGAAAGTCTGTGAAAAGCTTGGAACTAACAGAGTGGATATAAGATTGCTTCTGGCAGAGAAAGCAGTTTCTCCTGCAGCTCAGGAGGTAACCCTTGTGCTTTCAGATGCACAGATTCCTGGTTCAGTTTTCTTTTGGAACAAATTCCTCCCAAGTAAGGACAATTGTTCATTTGATGGCTACTTCAAGACTGGGCTGGATGCAGCGAGGTAATCACTCTGCTGTCCAGATTGTACGTATCTATGCCAGGATGTTCTTGCCCACTGGCTGTTTTTTATTATATTTATGGTTGAAATGGGATTTTCATTCAAAGATCTTGTGTTCAGTCAGCTATGACTTTACAAACCAATCACTGTGGGGCAGAAACTTGACACTTGTTCAGTGATAGATGTTTGTTTAAAGTTGGAAGAAAACTTTCAGCCACTATCTTAAGGATCAGACATTCAAATAAGCAACTGACTTTCGTCAAAATGCTTATTAAAACATTTTTTATTATTATTAAAGAGCATATGAAAATAAGACAACTGTAAGGTTGACATTTGACTTCCCAGATCAGGAAGTTAAGGTCCTTGAAGGAGCTTTAACCATGCGTCCTGGCATGTTTGCATGGTAGTAGGGTCATACATTTCATGCATATGCAGCAAGGGGGAATCCCCTCCTTCTGGGTCCATGCAGAGTCAGCTGCATTGGCAGAGAATGATGCTCTGTACTGCACATAGGACTATGTGATAGACTTAGCCAATTGTGTATTTAATTTATTCTGCAGCTCTGATAAGTACCGATATGTTCTAGCTGTATGCATTATGTCACTTGCTAGCTTCAATAGCATGGTAAGAAATAGGAGAGTGCAATATCATCAGTTTCTGGTTTCCAAGATGCTGCATGTAAGAAATGCTTATTCTGTCATGGTCAAATTTGCTGCTGCTCATATACAGAAGGATCCTGCTCTTTGGAATCTGTGTGATGAGCTCATGTTGGCCAGCAACTCTGATCATCTTAAATGGAGTAATTGTATCCATTGAGCTCCCGATTTTGTGAAGTCTTATGCAGCTTTCCAGTCTTGTGATGTACAGCTTCTCTAAATTTTTGGTGTGATGTAAGAAATCCTGGGTGAAATTCCCTGTTCTGTTCTGTATGAGGTCAGCCTAAATGATCTGTCTTGGCCTTAAAAAGAAAACAAATCCTATCGCCCATGCTTGCCAGCATCTGGACACTTTGCTACTCCACACTGCATGGAGGTTGTGATTTTGTGGACTCTGGAAAACTTTACTTAAAAATTCATTTGCAAATCCATAAGGAAATGTGTGACTGGGGGCTTAGGTAGTCACAGCTGGAGTACCATGCTAGCTAGTGACAGCAGCGTGTATCCTCTAGCTTGGGGGGAAGCACGGTAATTTAGCATTTAAAAAGAAATCTGTACCTGCTGCCTTTTTTAATGCAACATAAACTCTTCAAGCCTAAGCTTTTCAGTGCTACGTTTTTAGAGAAGCACTTCCTATCATTCGGATATATTTGATGTTGTTCGCTGCATTACCTATAGAAAGGTTTATAATTTAGCACCTGAAACACATCTCACACTCTCCAAAGAATGACTTGGAGAGAAAGAAATTCAGGCAAAGCCTGAAGAGGTTGAATAAAATGAACTCCTGCTGCAGTTGCACACTTGCACACATCTGGTGCAATTGAAATTTAAGAGCTGAATACATCCACATCTGACCATGGTAGGGTCCAAACATTGCTGTTGACACTGGTTTTCTTTTTGGATAGGCACACTGGCAGAGTCACTAGCGTGTGGAGCCTTGTCAGCTCTCTAATCTAATAGACTGTTCTTGCCCAGACCATTGTGTGTCAGTATTTTATGTACCAAACGCAGCCAGGCTTAATAATCAGCCATTTTCCCACCTTCTGCCAAACTTTCTCCCTTTTTGTCACAATTTAATGTTTGAGTCAAAATCTGCTATGGTAACAAATTATATACATATTAAAAAATGGAAATAAAGATGGAAAGCGGAGTCACAAAAGGTAACAAGAGTTCAAAGTAATGTCATCTGAGGTTTTTTTTTTTGAGAGACTTGAATTCAACCCCATTTTAAAATTGATTTTGTTTCTGTTATGTATTGTGAAAAGATTACAAAGAAATGAGTACTGCTTGAAAGCATGACTGTATCTCTGTGTATGTAAAATTGTGAAAGTCTTCCCTGTACATGTCTGATTTGATCTGTTTGCTTTTTAGTTACTAAATAATAATTCGTGGAGCTTTTTGGATTGTATTTTTCTTACTTGGAATGGTTGTCTTCAGCTAGGACCTGTTGAGGCTATTTATGCTTATTTCTAGTGACTACATCTATCATATAAAGTATGTTACCAGAAAGTTGGGGGGGTTTATTGCGTTTTTTAAAGGGCCCTTCACTTGCCTTGCTGGTGGCATGAATTGCTGCTGTCATGTACTGGGTTAGCGATGCTGAGGATTGGCAACCTTGGAGGAGCATCTCCAGGGAGTTACTTGCCTGGTGAACACCAGCACCAGCTGGAGAGGAGCTCAGTTGCTGGGAGACATTGGAATGGGGTCACCCAGTTTCTTTGTGATTTTAATGTTCAGTAGGTTATTTCTTATTAGATGCTGATTTGAATCTTGCACTGAAGTACCACAGCTTGAGTGAAACTTAAACATTTTTGAAACTAAAACCTGGATTTAGGTTCCAGGGCCAGGTTGGTGCTTGCAACTCGCTGTTGGTTGCATGAAGGATGCTAGTAAAGGCATATGTATCCAAGGTATCAACCATTTTGATCATTATATCTTGAGATGGAGCAGTTTCTGCCTTTGTCACATGCAGTGAGGGATGCCATCCAGGTCTGGTGGGTACCTTACTGGGACATGGGTTCTTCATGATTTTGTTTGACGTGATTAGACATATGGTTTCTCCTCCCCCCTGTGCCATTGCTGCACTAAAGTGGGGACAAACCTGTAGCAATGGTCAGTTACTTATCTGAATTATCAGTAGTTAATGGTTAAGTAATTTGTACTTTAATTGAGTTCATTCTGCTTGGTAATTTAATTAGGAGATTTGTATAAGTAACAGCAATAACTGAGTGCCTTTAACAAAAAGGCCAGAGCCTAAAATAAATGTAGAGCTTGGTGCCTTACCAAGCTGCCACAGTCCAGTTACTCCGCAGGTCACAGGGCACCGTGTTCTCTGGTCTGTACTTTTTCAGTCTGTTCCTAATTGTGTGTTGGGGAGCTGTCCCGGAGATGTGCTTTGACATGATCCCAGCATTCACTGGAACTGCTTGAGTTTTGGGACTTCCCAGGATGATTAGTGTATCTTGGTGAACAATGGTCTAAGCAACTCATTAAACTGTAGTGTATCCTCCTCCCTCTCTGTGCTTACTCCCAGCTTCTGGAGAGCCGATTAGAGGCTTGGCAGGAACTGTATGGTTATGCTCTAGATACGCTTTGGATACATTATTGTCACAGTTGAGGTACTGCAAAAGCCATGCTGTTCCCGTCTTTATCCTAGTGAGGTACCTCTTTCGATTGTGCAATATCTGTGGCTAATTACACAGCAATTGCAGTGTGCCACCAGCCACCCACAATTCATTGTCAGCTCCTTGGGGATGCAGATGAAAAAAGAAAGAGAATGTTTTCTTTCTTCAGTCCAGTGATTTAGCTTGCCTCTTTTTTTCTCTTAATCCCCTGCTCCTTCAGGTAATAAAGGCAGATGGTAGTGACAAAGAAGCAGAAGCCACGCATGAATCAGATGTCCCTGAGGATATGTTGGGGACTTGCATTCCTCAAGAGGCAGCAAAAGGCGATGCTGAAAGTCCGGATGTCATTATAGAAGCTCAGTTTGATGATAATGATGCAGAACATGGACAAGACCTCTTGAAGGATACGTTGACTGATGACATTAAGAAACTTTCCCTGGATACCGGTGAAAAGGGTGAGTAGATCAGATTGCTGATTTAAACCTTTATTTGAACAAACTGTTGAAGTATTACTTTGTTGCCTTGCTTTGCTGCAAGATATAAAATACGGGCATAAAAGCTTAATGCCTTATCACTTCTATCCCTTTCTGCTAAACTGCCTTCATAGTTTTGAATGGATATTAAGGACTGGGTTTTATGTAGTTTTGATTGATGCAAAGTAAATCTGTGAAACAGAAGTCACACCTTTAGATTTGCAGTTCTCAGGGCTGTCTGGGGACTGCTGGTTGCTGTTTAATTCAAGATGCTGCTGTAGCAGTTTCCTTCATTGCAGCTTGGCTGGCCAATCTATGTGTCTCAGTTTGGGGATAAGAATATATTTCCTTGGGGGCAGTTAGGTTTGTTGCTGTTTTCAAACAGTTGACTTATGAGCAACTTAAAGATTTGGTCCATTTAAAAAGAAAATTGGACTAAAACCTAAAGCCAATTATGCAATCTGTTTTGAAGGCAAACCTATTTTATTCTGAATCTGAATTCCATCCAAACCATCAAGTGTTGCTTAGGGCAAAATAAAATAGGCTCCCTGTCCCAAACTATGCTTATGTTGCTCTTTGCATGTCCTTTCTAGTACTAAATCCCTTCCTGAAGAGCTATGTGTTGAAAGGATTCTGACAACTGGCACATTTAACATGTGCCTTCAGCTGCTGGTGAAAAATTTTTCAGGACAGATATTCTGGTGCATTCTTGATGCATGCCCCCGTTGTCCAGAAAAGATGGCAGTAACTTAGGACATAAGTAATTGTTAGTCTCTGACAAATCGTGGTGGTGGTTGTAAAGCTATTCTTTTTAATGCCTCCTGTTTTCCTGAGAGATTGCTTTTGAAGATGCACAGACCTCTGCCTGTACTGTTGGTAGACTTCCATTTTTCACACCTATCTGTTAATAAAACTGGAAGTAACATTTGAGTGGAAGTGTTGTAGTTTTTAGGAGAAAACATTGGTTTCAGCTCATGAATGGAGCTGCCACCTCACCAGTTCATGCTGTTATTTCCTTCTGGGTCCCTCCACTGTCTTTGAGTTACTGCCAAGGTATGTGAACCAACTTCCGTCTTGTTCTGTTGCTTTCCAGCATAGGGCTTGAGTTGGGAGTTACTCATCTTGTCTGTGGATGTTTTACACAGCTAGTTATTAACCTCATCTTTTTTGCAGTCTTACACACTCTGTTGTAGCTGCACACTGTTGAGCTGCCACTTTGACTCGACAATTCTAAATCTCCTAAATCTCCTAAAAATGCTCCTGAGTCACATGTTGTGTCTGTTGTGTCTCTGTTGGTTCTGATAGCAATGGCAACTTAAAATTCAGAGAAATACATTCTAGTTTGACACCAGCATCTAAAATAAATACAGACTCGAGCCAATATTTTACTTTACCTGTATGACTGTCCTTTAGTGTAAACGCTTGATGAGAGTTGCTTTTCTTGGTGCATCATAGTTCCTCAAGATGCTCTGGAGTGACCTGTGTTGGAGGTTATCAAGTCACCTCTTAAAATCTGTGCCATCTGAGTGGTTTTTGCCACTTAATTCTATCTTTGGAGAATATTTGTAGGGCAAATGTTAGGTCAGCTTATTTTCTACACAGTTGAAATCCAACCTACTTTTCCATCGCAGTTGCCTAAGCCAACTGTTTTCTTTTGTTTTGAAGGCCTTTTCGTGTTCATCCTTAACAAGCCTTGTGGCTGGTGTGGATGTGCCAGTTAGATTTCTGCTGAGTTTGTATTTTGCTATCGCCTCTTTTAATAGTTGCTTCAGCTTCTTTGGCCATATAACTCATATGGATTTTTCTCTAGTTTCTTCTTGCTCTGCTTTTTAATGCTGTCCTTTTTTTATACATATAAAGTTTATGATGCTGCTTTTTCTGAAGGTGTTTTTGAGCAGTTGATGATTGCTTTGGCTTGTTTCCTGTCTTTCATGCAATTTCTCATATCATCACTTACCCAGATTTTAAGTCTTGCCTGGAAAACAGATATAGTTATTCCAGCATCAGTGATAACTGTCATGAAAAAAGAAAAGATCCTGCCAAATTCAGTCTTCACAGGTGTGGCTTTTTTAAAAGGACCAAACATACACTGTTTCAAGGCAGAACTTAGCCTTAGAGGATAATATCCACTGGACTTACTAAGGCCATCCACTGGAATGTGGTACCGGCATTGGGAGGCAGAATGCTTTGCAGGGTTGGACTGTAGTGAGTGGAAGTGCCCTTCCCTGTGTAATGTGGGCCTCCCCTGGGAGGGCTGCTTGGCTGATGCTGCCTGTTGAACTTTCCTTTCAAGTTAACTGCCTGTGAGCCTTTTCTTTCATGTTACATCCCTTCTGCTGGAAACAACTACTGCAGCAAAACACAGAGGGGTGGATGGGAGATGAGTTCCCATAGGGGGGATTTCTTGCTGACCCACCAAAACTAGTGGTTTACTTACTTTCCCTAAGAGCATTCCTTTGTAGGGTTTATTACACAGACTCATTGCATGGCCTTATGCACAGAAGGGAGCAGCAGAAATAATTTGTGGCCAGTGCAACTCTTAAATGAACACTTGTAGTGTGCTTTCTTCTTTTTTTCCTTAACATAGGGAAGTGTGAAGGTTTCAAGCTGGACAAAGATGCCATCAAGGGTATCATATTTAATAAAATAAAATCAAGAAACAGTTTATCACGTTCTCATGTGCACTTTATGTATGTATGTGCATGTGTGTATATATGTGTGTGTGTATATATAAAAAGATCTATATATATAAAAGACCTAAACAAAATCCAAACTAAAAAAAAATTCACCAGATTTCTGGGGGTGAAAAATATCCATGGCTACTCTAATAGAATCAAAAGTAAATTTTACTCATTCTGGGGCAAAAAAACCCAGAGCCACGTTGAGACAGTGCTCAAATCTTCGTGCATATACACAAGCTCTGCAGATTGCTGCCTCTCACTTGCAAGATGGCTTTTGTCCTTTCTAACGGAGGAGTAGAATTACATGATCTCTCTGTTGCTGGCTCATTTGTTCTGCTGCTGATGGTCAGAATGAACCATGAAGAATAAAAGAAGATATGTCATTTGAATACGAGCACTCTGGGTTGCACTGGGAGTGCAGGCTGTTTTGATATCTTTTCTACCCTGGCCTGTGTCCCATCCCTTGCTGTGGCTCTGTTCCTCTTCAGAGCACAGTGACCCCCTCCATCTGTAGTTACACACTGGGGCAAAGAATTTGGGGTTGGCCTTTGCTGTCAGAAGCTCTGAAGCATGAAACACTTTGTATGCTGATTATGGCTCAGATTTGAGTGGAATGAATTTCCCTGAAGTCATTGTATGTTGGGCTTCCTATGCCTCTGTGGGGCTTAAAGCAAACTGGTATAAATTGTTATGCGTGGGGCTGCAGGCTGAGTGAGACTCAGGTGTTGGATCTGTCTTCACTAAGTGTTGCAGTTATGAGAGCTGTGCTTCCTGCCCTTCTCTTCCTAAGACCCCAGAAAAGATAGAATAAGCAAGAGGGAGGTCCACAGAAGTGAAGAGACCATCACATTCAGCCTAATTCTCAGCCTGTGTACTTTCTGAAAGTTCTTGTGCTCATAAAAGTGCGTCAGTCTTGCTTTGCTCAAGGGTATTTAAATAAAAGTTCATAACTGGTTTCATTCTGCCAGAAGCTGTCCTGGTCAGACGAGTTTGCTCTGCTTTTCTGAACTCTTCTTGCAAAGCAGTTGGGTTAAAGATTATCTTCAGAGAAGTCTCTGGTCTAGGAAATGATGAGCCATTTTCCTCTCCAGCATGCTGTTCTACGCAAAGAGCAATACTGTCCTGTTCCAAAGTTAGATTGTCTTAATGCTAAGTTTTGGTCATTGGAGGTAGGTCTTTTTTAGCAAAGTTGGAAAACTGTCCTCTTGTGTTTTCAGCTGTATTTCCAAGTTGTAAATATCTCTACACACTAAACAAACTTTCTTTTTTTTTTTTTTCTTTACAAAGACAGTAAGAATGAGAACCCTGAAGAAAGTTTCTCAGCTCCCTTACTAGTGTCCTTCAAACCCTCTCTGGGGTTTCTATGCCCTGTTGAAATGCAGGCAAAGAACAAGGCAACAGCATCCTGGCACTAGTCTGAATGATACTGTGTACACAGAAAAGATTAATTCTCTGTAGTGCTTGGTACTGACATGCAAGTCCTCTGTTTTACCCTGAGACCTCAACTTACTTTGTGTTACTGCTATCCAGAGGAGTCATCTGCCAGTTGACATGACCTTTGTCAGGTCTGTAATTCTTTTCCTTAATCCTCATTCACATTGACTACTGCAACAGAGGTAATGTAACTTTTATCTTATCACTTAGTACTGACCTAGAATACATTATTTCTGTGACTTGTCACTGCAGTAGAAGGATTTTCCTTATACTCCATTTCAATATGTAATAAAAATTAGAAACTTTTCTGTATCCTCCCAAACCAGGGAAGGTGCAAAATGTTCTGTACAGAATACTTTACGATGCTCTATCCCTACACAGACTTGTGTGTCACATGAGTTTCATACAAATGTGAGCTGTCTCTTGTTAAATATTGGAATCAGATTGCTCTGATAAAGAAACATCAGCAATTGAACAGTAGCAGCTCCTTGTACTCTTGAGAATGGCAGCTGTGCTCATAAAAGTGCCTCAGCCTTTCTTAGCGAAAAGATATTCAAATAAAAGTTTGTAAAACTGTGTCACTATGCCAAAAGCTATCCTTGTCAAACTAGTTTGCTCAGCTTTTTTCAACTCTTCTCACAAGAGATCTTACTTTACCAGATACACAGAATATCCTGCTTCCCACGGGGTGGCTCACAGAAGTCATCAAGTTGGTGGACTGGCTGCCCTGGCAGCAATCAGGTAGTTGTGTTTGTTCAGGATTTCCACTTACACCTATACTTTTGCAAATCAGAGTTTGAATATGTGAATGTCCGAGGCTTGCTTACTGCCTTGACATAATGAATTTTGAATAGAAGTAGCTTGTATACAGGCAGAGTAAACTGACAGCTAACTCAGCCAATTGCATGATGGAAGATTGAATTGAATAGCTGATGGTTAATAGGTAGAGTCAACAGAATTTCGGTTGGAGCTGCTGCAGAACTTGCTCCTGTCTGTTCCTTGCTCCTTGTCTCCCTGTCTGTTCAGCATTGGCCAGGTGGATGCTGGTTGATCTCTTTTCAAGTCAAATGTAACTGTCAGTCTCTAGAAGCCCTGGTAAGCTCAAAATTTATAACCTAAAATTGCTTGGTGTCCACACTGCAACTGACTGGAGGCTGTTACTGAGTGTTTCGGGATTGCTTGGCTGAACAGAAGTGGTGGCATTTGGTAAGTTCACCGTATGGTTGTGTGATAATGTATTAAACCATTCTTTTCCCAAGATGATGCTCTAGAGCCAGTGCTTAGAAAGGTTTTTGGATCCTTCTAGCAAAGAAAAAAAAAGTATTTATAATCTAGAGTTTAATCTCTGTTTTGTACCTCTGCACCTTCTCATGCATTTCCATGCCCCCTCTTGTGCTTTTGTGTCCTTTCTGTCTTCTTTTAAGCTTGACAAGGTGCCTACCTTTCTTTTGTGTCTTCCTCTGGCACCTGGAGTCCTTCTGCAGTTGGCAGTGTCTCGTATTGGCATAGGCAGAGTTTAGAGAGATACTACTGTTCCTCTCTTTGGCCAAGGCTAGTAGGGAAAGGAGGATGGTGACATGGACCGCATGCTGTCCCTCTGCTCTGCTCAGGTTCCCCCTTCTTTCAGTTTAGCTGCCATGAAATCTCTGACAAATTTGGAGCCCACCAACGTCACTGGCTGCTGGAAGGAATAAATGTTCTTCTCCGTTCTCTCCAGAGGCTCCCATTCACTCTGAGTGCTTTTAAGGAGTCTTCACGCTTCTTTCCTAGCCTGCAGCTTTCTGGAGATGGATTGTCTCCACTGCATAGCTCTTAACATTTCTAGGCCACAGCAGAGTGAAAGCTCACCAGGAAATCTTCTCAGTTACACGGCTTTTAATAGAAATCCTTGAGGTGGAACTGTCAAAAATCAGATCAGTTTCACTCTGCTGAAGCTTGGAAAACCAGCAGAGAAGCTGGAGCCGTTTCAGCTGCTCGAGACAGCTCTCTATTAGTTTATCCTAAGTTCATGTTTGCGGGTCTCTGGATCTAGCTCTTCTGGTTGTTGCTATAACTTTTCTCAAATGAGAGCATAGATTTCTTGAAGAGTAAACAGTATAGCAACTTAAGAAAAGTGTTCTACTGGTATTGAACAAATTGGGCTTTATGGCTGCATTGATTAAATGCTATGGGCTGAATAAGCTCCAGTTATTCTTTTGTTGCACAGCTGAAGCCTGCAGTGGAAGTTAATGCTGGGAAAGCTTCTTATGCTGTTCTTCCCTAGTAACTTATCTTGACCCCCAAATGACTTCTTAAGTAAGACAAAAAAATTTAATAAATTACTTATGCAATCAGGTAACAGGAATTAGATTAAGTTCAGCATATTACCATATGTTCCTGAATTCACCTGTGTTTCTTCTTTGAGTTACAAGTTTAGGTCAAGCAAGTGAGAGGGCATGATACTGAGCATGAATGGTGGGTGTGAAGATAAACATTAATTAGAGTATGGTCATTGTTAGCAGCAAGGTTTCCAGGATGAATCAGGTTAGGATTCATTCAGCTAACATATTTTCCATGCAATAGTAAAATTGGACACACACACTTTAGGAACAAATGCACAGGCAGGAAGGAAGAACATTAAGTAGATAGGCAAAATACTCAATGGAAATGTTTGTGTAACATTTTAATTTTACTTGCTGTTAATGTAATAAAACTGTATTTATGTAGACTGCAACACTACCTGGTTTTTTTGAGGTTTAATTCTGTTGCAATAAAGCTTCCAAGCCCCCTGTTGACTGGCAGCTTCTCAAGGACATGAGAGGGCCAGGAAGCCTGAGCACCCGTGCTGTGGTTGTAGTAACGTTACTGGGCTACTGAGACAGCTACGGTTTGATCTGTTGGGCTAGATGGCAGCTTCCCAAAATGACATTGAATCTTTGTTGTGGATCAGGCTTGGAGGGTTCTAAGGAAAAGTGACATTCCTGTCTCATCATTCTGCCATGTCCTCCATCCTTCCTTGTGGAGGTGGCTAAATATAAGTAAATAATTATATGCTTGGCTGTGTTGCGTGTGTAAGGAAGCCAGTTATACTCACCTCTTCACGTTGCCTTTGCTCTGTGTTATTGCAGATGCTTGTCTCTCTGCTGTACACATCCATTATTATGCCTTTCCTCTCCCTCTCTGAGGCTCTTCTCCTGCCTGTGCATCTTCAAAAATCTTCTTGCTAATCATCTGAGTCTCCTGGTTCTCATCTTCACTGTGCCATTGGGCACGCAGGTGTGTGAGTTCAGGCGCTTAGGCATGAACAGCTGTGGCAGGGTGAGTCTACTTAAATGAGTATTCAAAATAAACATCTCTAAGGAAGTTAGTCCTATTCATTAGACACACAGCTCTGTGATGAGACAACTCGGGAGTGCTGCATAATTTGCAGCAGCTTTGCTTCTTACCTGCAGAGCCCTCTTGCATTGCACACAGGAGCTGTTAGGCTGATTTTGGACAGGCTGCATGTGTTAAATTCCAAAGCTGTTGGCTTAACAGTCTCATCACAGTGAACTACCTGTCTTCCCTCCATCACAGGCGGAAAGCTCTGTGTGTGGAGATATAAATACTCACAAAGTACTGCTTCTTGCATGATATTTTCCTAAGTGAGCCTTCTTATAGCCCGTTTAAAATAAATTCCAGTTTTAGATAGTACCTGGTACCAAGTGAAATGGCATTTTCCTTCCTACCTACCTTTTGGGTAGGGAGGAGAGGCTCTTTGGTCTGCTAGGTGAGACTTCACAGAGAGCTCACTTGGACCTCTGTACTGTGGACTCCATGGGGGAGAAGTCTGCCAAGATCAGGAGAAGTTCAGAGCTCCTACCTCTGTAGGTATTGAAATAACTTTGTAGGAACTGAAATCATCCAGCTAGGGACAGGTGTTTCTAAGAAAACTTTGATCCTCAAAAAATTACATTTTGGTTTACTTGGTGAAGGGAGGACCAAGTATGGTGTGACCTACTGGTTCCTACCATCAGTTTTGTGTTCTGGAGGAAAAAACCTGTTCTATGCCGATAAACATTGGTGGCAGAATGTGAAGAGCCCTTGTACTGTCTTCTAAACAGTAACATGTTTCCTCCTTGTTGTCCCTAAAAAAGAAGGTTGTAGCAGAATAGCGTAGACCAGGGAAAATCTGTGCGTGTATTTGAATGTACTGCTTTTTGGTTGAAGGGAGTTTTCATTTCCATGTCTTTTGTATTGATATAGACAGAACTTCTAAAAACACATTGCCTTTGAGTGTGACACACAATCCTTGAGATATTTATAATGAATTGGTTTGTTTTACACCACTTTCCTTATGTATTTGGTTCTAAAACATAATATGCTGAAAACTGCTTATTGAAGCAGATGTCAGAGAACCTAAGTGTTGTTACTTCATTAGTAAGTAGAAGACTGCTGTTGAAAGGTTTACAGATGTGCTAGTATCTAAGCACTAAGCTGAAGAGCAATATTTTCTTTAAAAGCTTCATATCAATAATGCTTTCTGATGGGATTCTTAGATATGCCTATGTAGAGTAAGCCAACTAACTTCTCAAGTAGATTTTTTTTTTCTAGCTGAAGTAGCAAACATCAAACTGTTTTTTTTTTTAAAACTTATTTCTTTCCACCCGGGGAAGGAGATTTTTTTTTTTCCAGTGAGTTGTTTTTGAGATCTGAAACTGCGATATATTTTCATTTGCAAGTGGATATTGCATCTTTAGTTGTATTCTTTTTGGACAGAATTGCAAATTTCCACAGTGACCAATGCAAACTTAGTGAAAATAATTTTGGATCTGTCACAAGTAATCAGAATTCTAGTCTGATGACTTTTGGTCCACTTTGGCCACCTTTTAACGTCATGGTAATTTAATTGTAAAAGGAAATTTGGGGGGCTTTAAAAAAAATAATGTTTGACCTAGGAATGCTTGTCAGGCAAATCTAAGTGTGTACTGAAGCTGCCTAAACTGATCTCTTACAGAGGGAGGCAAATTCCAAGTGTCCTGGATCTACTTTGTTGGTAATAACATAACTAATTTGAGTTGCTTTTTGTATCTAGTGCCTAATTTTTTTTTAAGTAGGACTATTACAGTTTTGGTTTGTCAGATAATCGCTGAAAGGAAAACACTGAGATTATAATGCAGTTTCACTGGATTCTAGTTGCTGAAGTGTGTTTGCACTGTAAGATAAGCTTATGAAGTATTGCCTAAGCTAACATAGTAAATCTTTCTCAGAAAACATGTCTTTGCCCAGGGTGGAAATATTGAATGGTCATTGGATAACCACTGCAGTAAAGGGGTCAGAATAATTCATTTTTAGTTTGGCATAATGCAAGGAGTTTCTTCCCACCTCCCCTGCTCAAAATGCTGCTCCTCTCACAAGTTAACTCTCCTTTAGGATTGCCTCTGTGGCTCTGCCCTGTTGTGGGAGCTGTTTGTGTCTCCGAGCTCAGATCTAGACCACCAGCCTCTGGTGGGGCTCTGATACCTCCCCTCTGCCCACCCACCAAGTTCCAGCTCCACTGGAGGGAAGAGGGATGTGCGGTGAAGGAGAGGGACTGTCAGAAGTGTCTTTAGGGGACTCAGGTACCAGACTCTCGTGGCAGATGATCGCTATTGAGACTGAGGTTTCTGTGCAGTAATTTGACAACTGAGCCAGGTGGACATTGGATCTGGGTGGTTCTCCTTTCTGAGCAAAGGGGTTTGTCACAGGGAGTTTGTCACCCTCATTGCTGGTTCTGTGCTATTGTAGATCCTCAAAGAATTAGATGTAGCCCCAGTACCGACAAAATTTTGACTTCAAAAGGAGCAGCTACAAGCTATAGAGAAGTCTACATCTCTTGGCCACAGCAGTACAGAGTTGCTCGTGTCTCTTCTTCCCTGTCCCTTGTTTCAGGAGCGTTCCCCGTTAGTAAATGTATGTGATGACCTTTTAGATACTGAAGGTGATTAAGAAAGATGGGTAAGAATAAGTAGATGGCTGGGATTTGCTTCCTTCTTTCTTTCTGTTGATGATATAGTTGTAGATCCCAGGCTCTGTCTGCTGGAGTCTCTAATAATCCTAGGAATTTTTGGGAAGGATGCTGAAATTGGAGAGACCCCTGAAGAAGAAGATACTCTCCAGCCAGCCAAAGGCCCCTGGTTGATGTAGGCTGTGAAGGAAAAAGACAAGTTGTACCATGTGCCACAGTGAAGATTTAGATGCTCTCTGGTATCTGTACTGGGTTCCCATGGGGCTCAGCTTCAGCAGGATGGGGGGCAGTGCCCCAGCCCTGCATGTTCTTCACCCCAGGCAAAGGAAGCCCTGGTCACCCATTTGCTGTGCTCCCCGTGACAGCTCTCTCCTGCTGCTTCTGTGCTTTTGCCTGCACGTATGTGATACCTCCCAAGGACATGATTGCTGGCTCCTTTTTTGTCAGGGAAAGCTGCTTCAGTGAAAAAATGCGAGCAACTTTTTGGAGAAATGGGAGTTGGAAGGATAAGTGGAAAGAAGGCAGTGCTAACAAGGGCATGTTTCTCGCGTGGCTCCTGGTGCTTTTCTCATTCTTGCCTCCTGGACCTTGAGTCGCTGCTGTCATTCTGCTATGCTGGGAAAGCAGTGAATGCAGCTCTTGCTTTTTACCCAAACATGTTTAGATCTGGTTTCTCTTCCAACCAGTACGTGCTTGTTCAGTGGGGAGAGTTTACTCCAGTAAAACCCTGGGCTTGTTGCAGGTGTGCCTGAAGGCATGGCCTTTGGAAGGCTACCAACGTCCCCTTGCCCTCTGCCCCTGCCAGTGTTTCTTTGTCCCAGATAGTCCTGTTTTTTGGCCTAGCTGTCTTTATGGTTGGCACACTGTAAACCCATGACTATTAACTGATGGCTTGAAAATTTATAAGAAAACAAAATGGCTCCTTGCTTTTATTCTTTAGTAACTGATTGCCTGGTATGACCTTTAGCTGGCAAAGACCTTAGAGGAGGTAAGCAAATGAGGTGTGTAACTTGGGTATCTCCACTTTTTAAACTGTTTCTAATTATCTGAGCAATTTTTTTCCCCAACTTGTTTGTCACCATGAGACTCTGGGCGGTTTTATCCCTTAGTAACCCTGGTTGTGGCAAATCTGAGTTCATTTCAGTAGGAGAAGTAAAAGAGAAATGGGTTAGCTGCTGCTACTACTGCTGCTTTTTTTAGGAAAGTAGATTTTTATTTAAACCCCTGAATATCTGTCCATTCTCCTCTCGGCCTTGCTAGAAAGTCAGTAAAGATAAAATGAAATAAAAGTCACTTAGATTCTTCTGAAAAAGAAGATGTCTGGGGAGCGGCAAAGCCTGAAGAGCTTTGTATCAGAAGGCAAAGCTGGGGATAATTAACGGCATATGAGAACCAGAGTTTGTCATTAGAGCGATAGCTGTCATTGTCAAACGACCGCTGGGGTAACGTTGCCCGAAGGCAACCCAGGCCGTCCGTGGCGGCACGACCATCTGTGAACGTGCCCTCATGAAGGTGGTGCACAGCCGTTCCCCTCGGGGCAAGCTGCTGCTCCCCGCTGCCACCGCGGCTCCCCCCAAGCACCGGTCCCCAGCGCCCCGGCACTGCTCGGCACCGCCGGCAGCTGCAGCCTCCCCTCCCGCAGCACAGCCCCCTTCATCCGTCATGTCACCAGCAGCCTTAGTCGAGGGTCCCTGCGGGACAGATGGGTGTCATCTGGGGGCTAGGGTCTGCGTGTCACCGCTGTTCTCCTTGAGGCTTTCTGGCATGCGTGAGCACTGTTGGCCTGCTGGAGCGCAGCCTTCAGCGAAACGTTGCTTTATCTTATGTCTTCTAAGGGAAACAGTGACAGCTATGTGCCTTGAAACTTGCAGTCAGTGCCACAGTCTCTCTTTAAGAAAGCAAAATTTCTTTTGAACACTCAAGGCCTAATTTTAGCACATGTGCTTGAAATGGATGCAGTTGCCATACAAGTGGAAAAAGGCAGCCATCTTCCACGAGCCCTTCAGACAAGAGCAGATGGATGTTTCCATCTGAAAAATGCTGTCAGAGTGGTAACCACAGGCTCTCAGCAGGGATGCAGCTCAAGAAGGGACCGGTCCCAACCTTCTCCATGGCAAAGATCACTTTGGATGTTTGTAAACACTAAATGCATTCAGTGTGCCAGCCATCTATAGCAGATACTTCCAAACTCGGATACTTGAGTATTTGAAAATTGCAAACTAGAAATTAGTTGGCAGTTGATTTAAATATTACCAGTATCTGGTCAAGAGATTTCAGCGGGAGGGAGCTGTTTGTCATATATAGTGATTACTTTTGTAAGACTTTTTTCAGATCCACAGCTGAAGAGGGTCAGCTTAGTAGATATGGTTTCAGTTTCAAAGATAAACATGCATTTTATAACCTTGCATAATGTTTTTAAAGGAAATTAAATATTAAATGAATGTATGTACTTGAAGGACTACTTACATAATGTTAATGACTTCAACTAAGGAATGCCAGGAAATTCATGTAGTTCTTAGTATATAATAAACAGAATGTATTTTCCACCATTTTGTTTATTATGGCTGGTGTAGTTCTACTTGTAAAGTTGGGATTTATTTTGACTTTTGTTGTTTTTCAGCAGATCTGCATGGTAAGCGAACATATATCTGCTCTCTGTGGTAGTCCGGAGAAATAATAATTGCTTCATCCTTGGCTATTCTAACACTTGAGAGATCTTTTTCTTTTCAGATAAGTCTACTACATGCACTTTGTATTGTAGTTTTACAGCAAAAGCCCAACACGAATTTGTCATGGAAATGTGCTACAATAACTGTTGTGTTTGTTTGATGCAGCGAAGGCTGTTGGGGTCGGTGGTGTGCACAGAACAAAGCAAGATGATGGACCCACGACGAATGATCCCAGGCTCCTCCCAGATAAGTTTCTTCAAAGGACAGCCAAGGTAACTCCCTGGAGAGTGACAAGCGAGCATGTGTGTCCTCCCAAAGGCTGAAGGAGACCAGCCCTGGCCTCCCTGTAGTCTCCATCTGTTGATCTTTGAATCTCATTCCCCGTTTCAAAGAGAGTAATTGTCCGATCTGATAAAAATCAAGTGTCTTGTTATTTTTACCAATTATCCTAGTTTAAATTCCCTTTGTTTGCTATGCAAAATTACTTAGCAAGATTCAGGAAAAAGATTGAATACTAATATGAGTGTCAGGATATCCAAGGTTGTCAGAATTAATTCTTACAGACATTGGAAAGGCTGCTAGTGCTGTTGGTTCAAGATTTGAGTCAATCTCTGAATGTTAAGAGACCAGAAAAGGACTACTGGGTCAGGCTGGGTCAGGCGTCTTCCACGTCTTGTGCTTTCACTTGCAGCCTCTGATTCTGGTCCCTGTTGTGGGCTGGGCTGCCCTCTGGTCTCATCCAGCGTGGCAGTTCCAGCACTCAGAATCGCACAGAGGTGCAGCTCCTGAAACCTTCTGGAAGGACTCTTCTGTATAAGCTTAGGAAATCGGCTATAATATTTCTGTTATCCAGTGATTTATTATGGTCTACAAAAATATAGCCTGGATGAACACCTCTCTGGAACAATTATTTAGTGATATTGTAATTTATTATTCTTTTCAAAGCCATCTTGTATAAAGGTAAAATAACTCCTAACTTCGGAAAGCACTGAGAGGAGGAGAGAACTGCCAAATTCCCCACAGCACATCCTTTCCTGTGGTTAGCACTGGATCCGCCAGCGGCACCGTTTTTGGACTGCCCTGTTCTGTGCTAAATGTCGAAATCACAGGCCGAGCATACAAATGAAAGATTTTACAGGAGTTGCTTGTATGTTGTGGCTAATTCCCTGCATTTGGAAGCATCTGCTTCTTGTCTGGTTTTGTTCTGTAATCAAGAAAATTGCTGTAGAGAGCTAGCACTTGGAAGGCACTTAGCTCTTCTATAGCCATGAGCAAAATGGCAAGGAAAATACATTGTAAATAGGTACTCAGTTAAAAAATGCACACACACATATACACACACAGGGAAAACATGATATAGGCCTTGTGATTTTTCCAGACATTCTGCTAAGCCTCTGTGTATCCCTATTCTGTTAAAGAAAGTAAGTTTCTCTGAAGGTATTAACTGTAGAAACCTTTGCCTCTTCCAGGTGGTCTATATTTTGGAAAAGAAGCATTCCCGAGCAGCTACAGGCTTCATCAAGCTTCTGGCAGACAAGAACAGTGAACTCTTCAAGAGGTGTGCCATGTTCTCACCTGTGGACCACAGAGTGCCCAGGGCCTATGTGTCATTGACTGATTGCCCTCCAGACTTTGTGACCAGGCCTGAGGACTATTCAAATATGCTCTTCATCTGTCGCATAGTGGACTGGAAAGAAGACAGCAACTTTGCAACAGGGTATGTGGCTGCCAATGGAAGCAGAGGTGACTGAGATTTCTAGTTGGAGTTCCTGGTTTCATGTCATTTGATACATGCAATAGAGGCAGGAATCTGTTAACAAGATGCTTGTCTTGTATCCCTCTGGTATTTGGTGGATAAACTGTGATGAGCCTAAGGATAGCTCATCACTAGTTAATCTCATGGCTACATAATGTTAGTTTCTTTTGGTGCTTGCTTCAGTGTGCTGGTACATCACAGCATTAATGAGCATACGGTCTTTGCTCGGAAGAGCTTACAGACTAGAGGGAACACACACAGGTACTTAGCCTGACCAGCACAAGCACCCTGGGGTGCTGGCAGCCTCTCATTCTTTCCTCCCTTTGTGTAAGAGTACTACACAGTGTGTAGGCATTTCACTTCTGTTGGAGGAAAAAGATCAGTAGCTGTGAGGCTCATCTTTGGTTTTTAAGCCTTTACTGATAAGAAGTAGAAAGAAGTCACAGATTTTTGTGGTTTTAAATTTGCATTGCTTCAAGGAAAGATGCTAGAAATCGAGAGAAGATTCATTCACTCCTGAAACAGATGCGAAGGGTGTTCCAGTCTTTGCATTTCAGGAGGCACTGTAAAGCCATTGCTGTCCAGAGTTCAAGTTGCAGGCAGTGTCATGAAGGAGATTTTAAGCCAGGGCTACAAAAATGGCCTATGCTGGGCTGGATCCAGATTGCAAGTTCATTTTGCCTCTCCACAAGGAAGACCCTGTAGTTTTCAGCATTTTCTCTCTTTTCTTGGCAACAGCTGCAGTGTGCCAAGCTCCCATCTGTAGTGGCCACACTGTTTCCTGTTGAGTATGTCTCAATAAGAAATGGTGGACATTGATAAATCTATTCAGTTATCTTGGATAAAACTGAGTAGTCCTGGTTTAGTTGGTGATCCAGAGTAGGTAACTCTGACCTATGGCAATGCTGTGGTCAAATTTTACAGGTGATGGGGATCTGGATGTAATCTGGAGCATGTGCAGTAGTGGGAGTTGGGCATAAAGCCCAACTTTTCTCTTGCCCTTGCAGAGCTGTTCTGATGGGGTAGTACAGCTGATGTACAGTGTCAACGCCATGGTTTTTGGAGTCCTCAGCTCAAACTCCTGGTAAAACTTAATTAAAACTTACATACCCCCCGCCCGACTTCTTTTTAAGAGTAAGTATGTTGGCACAGATCTATCAGCCCTAGAATTAAGAGTAAACTAAACTGAAGTCCCTGTTTCCCTGAGTTTAAGTTTGTTATCAGTTGTGGCTGCTTTGTGTGCCCAGTAATAGCAAGTTTCACATGTACTTCTTGAGAGCCACATGAGCCATTAAGTCACTCAGTATTTCCTAGCTAAACTGCAGTGCATGAACTGAAGTGGCCTCCCTTTGAGCCCCACTTAACTAGGGGCTAGCTGTGCTGTGAACTTCACTGTGACTAAGTTTCTTATTGGCAGAGATTTTCTTTGTCATCTTTGACTCCAACAGAGAAAAGACTGGAGGGTGATTGTACTGCTTGGCTTCTTGTCATGAACAACCCCCCTTTTCAGCAGAAGTGGGGGAAATGGGGAGGATGGGCTAATGGCTTTTTTTCATTGGCTAATGTGTGTGTCTTTAATCTGTGCTTCTGACAACATTGTATATTCTCATCTGGCTGTTTTGGTAGTTTCCAAGGTGTAAAGGGTGTTGTCAGGAAAGAAAACGTCCGTGATTGTCTTCATACATAGCTTTTTCCTCTGGGATTTTGTTGCACTTTACCAAGTGCCTTGTAGAGATGGGAGCATAAAACCTTGGTGACCCATTTTGTTTTCAACTATAAATATATGCTTGTTTAAACACTGAAAGACAAGGAAACCTCTTGAAGGTCCCAAAAGTTTGTGGTTGCTTTTGGGCTGGCTTATAAGCTTGTTTATAAGCCATGTTGCTAGTTGTGGCCCACCTGAAGGAGAGAAGAGTGGGTGATCTGCAGCTCATTGCATGCTTGGTTTTTTGAACTTTCTTGTGCACCCCTTAGTTCTGCTCACAGACTTCATGATACCCCTTTGGCAGCACCACCATGGTTTTGAAGGTGTCTGGACTAAAGAGCCTGTAGGTCATCACTCTGCACCATCTAAGTCTGCTGGAAGTGCAAGGGAAGCTCCCTCCATAGTTGGCAGTCATTTCTCCTGCACGTCTTGGGTGTTTCCAGGTACTCTTCATCCTGCAGCTGAAGCCTGAGGCTGGTCATGCACCTTCCTCAGCTTTCCTTTTCCCTTGAGAAGTTCAGTGCCAGGTTTCCAAGCACGGTTAATGGCATAGTCTGGTCTTCACAGTGAACACATGTGGCTGGAGCAGTGGGACTCCGTGGGTAAGAGTTTGGTGGTGGCACTGGCCACCCAGGATGGTCACCTGCACAGGGGCAACCTGACAGTCCCTGGAGGTCCCCTTGGGGAGGGGGGTGCGTTTCTGTGTCGTGATTGCCACCTGGTGGTCACCAGTGAGACGCTGTCCCCTCTGAAGGCCACCCTGTCACCCCGACTGTGCTGGGAAGGAGCAGGGAGGAACTAATGGCTCCATGTCCTGGCAGCCATGCCCTGAGTGTGTGCTGCTGTGCTCCCTCCTGCATGTGAAGTGATTTTACCATGGCAGTGAAATGCCATTTAACTGTACCTGCTTCAGGTAGCAGGTAAAGCAAAATAGCTCCAAAACTTTCTCCTTTTCCAGATAAATGTTACAAGTATTGCCACATACAGTTATTTTCTGGGGACCTTTTTTCGGTGTTGGAGTCCAAGGCTGTTTGGAGCATTAGTCCAGATGTCTCCACAGTTTTGGAGATGGTTAAGGTGGAATCTTTTTGCCCCCACATGTGATGGTGGATGAGACTATTAAAAGATAAAAAGTAACACTAAAACGTTGAATCACTGACTCCCCCTGCGTCGCACGGGGCTGGTGGCTATTTTAGCTCAGGGCCTTAGATATCGGTCTGTCAAGGTGACAAGATTTGTCACGGCATTTGCAATAAAATGAAATGTTGCAGGATGTTCTTTCACTTGACGGTTTTTCCAAAGCCATCCAAGTGGCTGGAATTCCTTTCATCTCTGGCATTTTATTCTGTTTTTTTTAATTCACAAATGTGTTTGGTGTGAGGGGAAATGACCAGATACCTTGGGTAGCTCGCTGTAAGGCTCGAGGGAAGTTCTGATCCCCGAGCAGTGTAGCTCTGTTGGAAAAACACCTTCTTGCAGATGGAACTGTCTCTCAGTAAAGCTGCATTCCATGGCAGAGCTAATCACCATACCGCTCTGAAGCGTGGGATGGCCCCATTGGTGTCGGGAGCACCGTGTTGGTCTTGCACTCTGACGGTGGGTGGCCCAGCAGCTGAGGGGAGGCAGCTCCGTGGTGTGGAGTGGGGCTGGACTGTGCTCTCAGGCACTGGGGGTCCCTGTGACACAGCTCTCTGTCTCCACGACGCTCAGCCCTGCAGCCGTCTCACCATCTCCACTGGGACCTTTGGGCTTCATCAAGCCTGTGCAGCTCTGCCTGTGAGCTCTGGGCCCTGGGCAGTGGGAGCAGCCAGGTGGCCTTCCTTGCTGTTCCCTCTCCTGCTCCTGTACAAGCTTCCTCTAGGAGTGGTGGCTTATTGATGTGTAGGATGTTCTCCTGCTGCTGAAAGAAACCCTCCGTGTAGGATGAATGTGGACAAGTCTGCTCCAGGAGAGATTGAGTAAGGCTGTTAAGTCCCCATGGAAGTTACTCACTCCCATTTGGGAGCCTGCCCGGCTTTCCAAAGGAAACAAACCTTATGTAATTACCCTTTGTCTTTTTGGAGAGTTCTATCGGGTAACCTTTGAACATGTTGGCCAGTTTCAGCTGAGTCTGGGGAGTGGAGAGGGCTTGAATGTTTGTAGAAATGGGTGGCTGAATAGATGCGATCAGTGTCACCATGAAGGGGAAGATGGCAGCACTAGTGTGGCTCTGCCTGAGGTGCAACATGCATGGGAGGTCAAGCTCTGGTGACTCGGCCGGTTGGAGCAGTTCAATGAGCTTGCAGCTATGGCTGATTTGGAGCAATACCCTGTGCTGCATGCTGCCCAATGCCCCCACCATGGCACGTTCCTGTCGGTGCATAGTACCACCGTGTCTGACGTCAGTCCAAGGGTATTCAAGGAATTTAAGGTAATGCTCCCCCACCAACGTCACAGAAAAGAAATGTTTACGTCTGTAACCATTATAATTGTTTTTACCTTTTAACATTTTAAAAAAGGAGATACACGCAAGCCTGGGGTGTCACAGACACCGTGGCTCCCTGGGAGTGAAACGTCTGACTGCCGCTGGGCCCTGTGCCTGTTGTTGTTTATAAGCCTCTTGAACTATTCTTGCTACCCTTGGTGGCCGCGGAGCCCCATGAGTGATTTTACAGCCTGGCTCTTACTCCAGGGCCATTGGTGATCCTATATGCGTTACCTTTGATCACATGCTGTCCTGTCAGATTTTGCTCTGATGCAAGTCATCATGTCTGCATGACTGTAACATGGCCCCAATTAAAGCCAGTTGTACACTTTTTATTTCAAGGTACTTGGGAAATGTTCCCTGGAACACTGTAAATCAAATGTTAATTACTATTAAAAAAATATTAGTCCTATATCAAACCTCTGGGTAAACCCCTTAGAGTTCGTAATCTAATTTCAGTAAACGGATCAAGAGAACATGGGTTTCAAGACTGAGCTGGAAAGCACTCTGGCATTCAGAGGTGCTTTCCATGACTGGTCATGCAGACGTCCAGCCGCCCTCCTGCTGCACTTCCCAGCTCTGCCCTTTGAAGAGAAGGGGCACCTGAGACTCAAGCCCTTGCCATTTCTTTTTGGTAAGGCAACATGTCCTCTCTTTTCGTCTTTTTTTTCAATGCATCCATGGTGGTGCTCGTGGACCTGCAGACCCACTGGCTCGTCCTTGCTCAGTCTCCCAGCTCCGCACTAGACGTTGGAAATGAAATGGTGATTTCTCTGGTTTATTGTTAGTGCTGAGAGACAGGAAGATAAAACTGATGCCTCGTTTATTTACATTAAAATAAGGATCAGACTGGGACCCAGCTGCAGGAACAGACAACTCAGCCTCGATGCCAAACGCGCACGTATTTCTGCCATACAGTTTGTACATAAAATTGAAACAATGGAGGGAAATATCTTTTATCCTTGTTTTCATTTTTATTTTAAAGCTAGGCAATGTGAGCTCTACAATTTACCACGCCACGAAGCGCGCAATCCTTTCCAGCATATTACACAATGTGACAGGTTTATTACGCAGCCCTTCCCGTTGTGAAGAGAGATAGCTTTGCTCCCATAAAGAAGATGGGCTTGCTTGCACTGCGTGGATGGGGTTTGTTCTGTGGGTTTATGGCACATTTGAAGCCCTGAGAACATCTTGCTCGTCCAAATGACAAGTGCACTGTTTTGGCCCCAATTTAGGAAAGTAATTAGTGCCTGTTCTCACTCATTGGAATTAAAACAGAAGGATCAATATAATGATTGTGTATTTTATGCAGTGGAAAAACACTTATTAGAGTGGCTGTTTTTGCAGTGTGTTATTACCCCTCTCTTTTGTGTCATATTTTGATGGATTTGCCTTAATTTCAGTTGTAATTTTCTTGGGGCAGGAGTGTTATCTCTACTGGCTGTAATGTGCCATTCACCCTAATGGCAGTATATTAAAAAATAAAAAATAATTTACCTCTGTGTACTGTAGAACAGTCTGGGGGTGAGAAAGGGGACAAGGGGAGTCACCATGGGACATAGGTTCTCATGTGATATTTGTAACCAGCTGGGGAGGGAACAAATGTCCCACTCCTTTGGAGTCCTGGTTTGCACGCTGTGTCCAGAGCGGAATGCTTGTTTGACACCAGAGCTCTCAGACAAATACGTACTGGGGTTTGCATTGGAGCAGATGGAAACTTTCTCTAAGCATAATAGAGCAGCAGCCTCATCCACACATGTGCAGAATACTTCATCAAAGACTGTCAGCATGTGGGGGACAGTTTCCCCTGTCTATGAGTTGCTTCTAGATCGTTGGCTCCTCTCCAGTTAGCTCCTGGTTCAGAGGCTTCTGCTTAGCTAGGAGAGGAGGGACAAACTACTGGGAATGTTTAGGTTCTGGAAAGAGCCTAGAAGGTGGTTGGAAAGACAATATGTGGGCATGTGGGTGTGTGTGACTCCTGAAAGGAAGGCAGTAAGGGTTCTTCACACCTCTGTCTTCATAGGTCATCAGTTTGCCCAGGCAGAGATGTGTATCCTTTGGGATGGAGAGCAGTGTGCTGAGCTCCTTGGGAGCTGTCTTTTGCAGAGCTGCCTGGGATCTGGTGGGAATCTGTTCTCCATTTCGGGTAGTAGGGGTGAGTCACCTTTTTCAGTGATGAATAGAGGAAGGAGGATCTCAAGGGAACCAGCCATGTGTAAAGTTAGAGCTGCCTGTGTGTGGGGCTGTGCTTTTCTTATCCCTGTTGGATGTATTTTCTTCTAAAATATGACACTTTCTTACCTCCGCAAAAATGTAATAATATAAAATGTCTCCTTAAAATGAGATGCATGAAACAGCCCAGGGTACTGTCTGGCTAGTGTTTTGCATCTCCAGCAGACATAAGTCATGGTATGATCTGAATTCCTGCAAAGTCCTCTGCCAAAACTCAGGGAGAAGTGAATGGGTGAAAGAGTTAGTTTGAGGGCTCAGCAGCATCTCTCCGGGGACAGTAACAACATGACAGTAGTAATTATACACTTAAAAAAAGCATCCTTTTCTTTCTTTCTGCAGGCAGTTGGCCAAAAGTCTTGGGCAGGCCGGGGAGATTGAGCCGGAAACGGAAGGGATCCTGACAGAGTACGGTGTGGATTTCTCTGATTTTTCCCCCAAAGCCCTGGAATGTCTTCCCCAGAGCCTGCCCTGGGTTATCTCACCGGGAGAGCTGGCCAAAAGAAGAGATTTAAGGTAATGACAAAAAGTGTGGTCTGACACTCCTTCTTGGGTTGGTGCAGGGTTGTGCTATTTTGGTTTGCTTTCATCACACTTTGAAAAGGCACTGACTTTATTACGCGTGCCATATTACACATTACCTGTGCTAGCATGGAAAGAAACTGCTTTTGAAAGTACCTACAATCCCAGAAGATCAGTTATTTGGAGAAGTATTTTGTGAGGCAAAGAGGCTTTTTCTCAAAAGAACTATTGAAAACTGAAAATTTGGTATTTGGCACCTAATCTGAAAGCTTTACGTTTTTGTCTGGAATGTATTACGTATTTTAGTGGTAGTTTTATAGCAGAGATTTTCTGAATGCCTGGCAGATCAAATGATCTTGGACATTGTTAGTTTGAAACTTAAGCACAGGTAGAGACTGTCCTGTGTTTTTCTGTCTAGTCTCAAAATTCTTCTCTGTTTTGAAGAACCAGTGTCATGTGGAGTTTATGAAGGCTCTTGATCAGGTTAGCAGCTGGCAAATGCAGTCCCTCCCTGCAGCCTGGCAACTCTCTGCTGTCCGCCTACCTCACATTGCCATCACTGCAACTTAGTGATGCTCCCACCAGCTTTCAGGAACTCCATGGTCCGTTGGGTGGTAGACAGTCTGACATTGCTGGACTACTCAAAACTAGTGGATTTGCTACGCTTCAAAGTGTCAGATTTCAGAGATGTCTTCACTAGAAAAGATTTAAAGACAAAAGAAAAGTAATTTGTTTAGAACCTCACTTTGCAATAAAGAAAGGTGCAAGAAAGAAAAATAATAAATGCATTATTAAGATGATATGGTATGTTCCACTCCCACCCTTGCTTATGCTAGAGCATCCTGTCTCAGTTGGCAGATTCATTACTTTCTTGCATATTGCTGAGGTGAAACAGCCCCATGAGCCTGATTCCTCAAGACACTGCACTGGTACAAGCACCTGCATATATGTAACAAGCTCCTCTCCCTCTTAGTTTATCTGTGTTATTGGCATGGACATTAGCAATTTGAGCAGATAAGATGATAAACTGCAGGCATTTGTATCTGTACCCGGACTCCAGATGTTACTTTAGATGTAATTCTGCACTGTAACCTGCAACCTCCTTACTTGCTTCAGCTTTACTGGATTTCCATTGCCATACAATGGAATAATTCAGGGGAGAATCACATTCCTGATTGACTACTGGTAACACTCAGATACCAGATCCAGACTGTAGGCTTCAAGTAGCTTTAAAAAACCAAAGATAATACTGCAGTTCAGAAGTCACTGGAAAGTGCTCATTTTTATATTCTTGACTACATTTCAGTAGCATTCTCTGTTTCTTCTGACCAAGTTCTTTCAAGCAAATAAAGAGCTTGACTTGTCTCCAGTCAGACAATCGGTTTTGGAAACAAATTCCAAGTGCATTTCTTGCTTTTGTTGCTGAATTGTTACACTGGGACTTATCAAGGTGATAACAGTTTTTCAGTTAAGCCATTTAAATCCCTCTCTGCCCCTTCCCAACCACAGTGCACACTACAAAGTAGATTTCCTTTTGATCCTCTCAAATATAAACATTTAACAGTCAAAGTTTTTAAGACAATTATTTGAGCTTAATTTACTAATCCTTTTAATGTCAACTGCCACACCACTGACTAGCTAGTCTGTGGTTTAAACACATATGGAGATAACATGAGACTTCTAGTTATGGAAGTAAAATACAGATGAGTCGTCTTTTTCATTTCCTCACAGTGAGAGGTTTGTCTACCCAGAAGAAGATGAGTTTTACTAATAAATGTAGCTGAGTGGAGTCCTGCAGTTGGAGACCTGGCCACCATCTCTTCTAGTCACACCGATCAGACCTTGAGAGACTGTTCTTGAGAAGTCCCAAGGTAGCTCGGCTTTAACTTGGTATAAAATATTAGCTTTCACATTGCCAGCAATAAGTGTGTTGTGGTGTGCAGTGTCATACAAATAGGTGGTACACACTGGCCCAGGCTGACATCCAGAAGAAGACAGCTGAACCTGGGAATCTGGGCTGGGTGCACACGGGAGTTGTGCCTTGTTTTCCAGGGGAGCTCACACAGTGTTCAACGGCACCTGCCTCTGTGAGTGCCCATCTTTGCTGTACTTTGTGCATGTTGATCTGTCAGGCTCCCCAGGTTATTGTACAGTACTCTGAGAGTACAATATAAGATAAATAACAGTGAAATAAAGACTCATCTTCTCTCCTGAAACAGCCATGTTAACACTTCTAAATAGCTCATCCTAATTTTGTTTACACATTGCTCACCTGACTAGAGTAAACACATATTAGAGTTTGGCTTAAAATACTTTCATCTCTAGTAAATCCTCCCCAGTTCTGTAACACAGTGCTGTAAATTTTCTAGTGTCACGTATTAGGCTTTTGGGATTTGGAACCGAGACCTGAACAAAGTCTTGGGTTTTTGGGTGTTTCCCGAGATAACTTTTCCTTGTTTCCTTTCATCATGGGAAACGACCCTTTCCTCCTCAAAAGGTAACTTCTGTGTTCTGCTAACCAGTGTCCCAAATGTGGTCAGGTCTGTTTGTGAGTCAGTGTGTAGAGCACGGAGGTAGAAGTTCTGCACCGGAGGCATTTGTGAGTGTGGTTTTAGATGAAAGTGAGACAATGTGTTTCACCAAGCTGCTGAGGCTGGGCAAGAGAAGGGAAGGATATTTTGTCCATGCCATCTTGTAAATATGTTCCTTGATCTTCCTGCAAGTCTTTCAGTTTTACAGGAAGCCTGTTCTTGCCATGCATAGTCTGTTTGGATAGCAACTGTGATCTCACCTACATAGCCTGTGCAGAATTGCTTCCAAAAGATCTTTTTTTTATTTTTTTCTCATTTCTCCAGTAATGGCACACAAAGAAAGGTTTACATAATATTTTAATATTACTTAAGGCAGAAAAGATCCAAACCTCGTGGATGGCTTTGAAATCTTTTAGCTGATTTAACTCTCTGCCACTAGTGCACAGTTTTGCTATGGACATCTGCTTTTTACCTGCATGGTTTTATCTATTTGTAAAATTAGGCAAGTATTTCATGGGCACTTCCAGCTTACTTCTTTGTAAAGAGCACCAAAAACTTCTAATGAAAAATACTAGGCAAGTATTAGGTGTTGGCATTGCATACTGCAGTTGTATTTTTTAGAGAGCATGAAGTTTTCATAAAGTATCAGAATAGTGTGGTTGAGGAAACTTCCCTTCCAGAAACTTTAAATGTGATGATACAGATAGGACCAGAGTTCTCATTTTATTATTCAGGTTGACTGGAATTGGTATTTTTTCATTAAAAGTTTGAGAAGTGTTTGGTTTCTCCTTTTAGAGAAACATTGGAGGATTAGTGTCATAGAGACAAATTTTGATGGGTGCAAAGTTTCAACCATTTTCTGGTCTTTTCCAGTGTTTCAACATGTAATTTTCATTTCCTTGTTTGCTTTGTTTTGCACTTAGTGTTTCAATGGTGTGGGACAAAATATAGCCCCTGAAAAGAAGAAGGGTCAGGGCAAAGGAGGAAATGCAAATTCAGAGGTGGGCGCAGGAGATTGGGACTGGAGGAGGAGGCCGTTTGAAGAGGTGTAGCCAGGAATCTAAGAAACCCAAAAGCTATTTCTAAGACTTGTTCCAAATGTTTCTAATTTCATTCATATCTTTTTGTTTCCTTTAATGCTTAACTGGGACAAGAAACTAAAGCCAGGAAAGTCCAATCATAGTGGGAAACAAAAACCTAAATATTGGAGAGAGAAAAAAGGCCATTCTTTGCAAAGCAGTTCTGCCTTTTGCTTGTCTTCCATTGTTGGTGTTACTGTGGAAAATGTATAACATCACTCTTTTGGAAAGTGCTAGAGCCTGTTCAAGTGGAGATGGTTTATATAGTCTAACATGGAAGAACTTGAGGATATCTATTTCTTTACCATTTGCCTAATAATAAGTGAGCCTGTTGACCTCCGCTGGACTATTACAAATGTGAAACTTGGCACTCAAAATTGCTTGCTCTAAATTTTCCAGTTGCTTTCTCTTTTTCCATTTGATGTCATCCTGCCAACTAGTGATTTTATTATTATAAACAGGACATTGTATTCACTTTTAAGAAGAAATATGAAGCTGAAGGTAAAATTACAAACTGCAGTTTCTCAGCTGGCAAAACACAAAACAATGAGCTAAAAATACTGAGCAGAGAAAGGGTGCTGTGGCAAGAAACTCTGAATATCTACAAGATGGATGTGGTCTGAGGGAGCAGAAACTGACTGACTTCAACTGAGCAGCTCTGAACTCCTAAGAATCACCAAATGGACGAGGTTGGAAGGCAGCTCTGGAGATCATCTACTCCAACCTCCTTGCTCAAAGCAGGGTCAACTAGAGCAGGCTGCTCAGGGCTCTGTCCGTTTGGGGTTTGGATATCTCCAAAGATGGAGATTCCACAACCTCTCTGAGGAACGTGGCCTAGGGTTCAATCATCCTTACAGTAAAAACATGGGTGTTTTTTACCTTTAAATGGATTCTTCTGTATTTTGTGCCCATTGCCTCTTGTCCTGTTGCTGGATACCACTGAGAAGAATCTGCTCTGTCTTCTTTACTCCCTACCATCAGGTATATTTTCACATTGATAAGATTCCCTGCCTGAGCTTTCTTTTCATGAAGCTGAACAGTCCCAGCTCTCTCAGCCTCTCCTTGTAGGTCAGATGCTCCAAGTCCTTAGTCATCATCGAGGCCCTTCAGCAAACTTGCACCAGTATGTTGAAGTCTTCCTGGTACTGGGGAGCCCAGAACTGGACACAGCACTCCAGCTGTGGTCTCACCAGTGCCAAGTAGAGGGGAAGGATTGAAGGACTGCATCTCTTGACCTGCTGGCAACACTCTTCCTAATGCAGCCCAGGAGGCAGTTGGCCACATTTGCTACAATGGCATGTTGTTTGTTAACGTTCAACTTGGCCATCAGGTCCCCAGGTCCTTTTCTGCCCAGTTGCTTTCCAGCTGGTTGGTCCCCAGCCTGTACTGGTGCACAGGGTTATTCCTCCCCATGTGCAGGACTTTGCTTTTCCTTTTGAGCTTCATGAGATTCCCATCAGCCTGTTTCTCTGCTGACATCCCTCTGAATGGCAGCATAACTGTCCATTCCTCCCACGAGGCTAAAAGGCCTGGATGGCATCAGACTGGGGGACAGCAAGGATCCACTGCATTGGCAGGAGGCAATTACTGCTCACTTGCTTCCCTTGCAGGGCAGAGTTAATGAACTTTGCTCTTGCAGGCAAAGAGCTCTAATGCAACATGGCTTTCAGTTAAAATTTGCATCTTGGTATTTCAGCGTGTGACCTCAATTGCAACTGACCTAAAGCTATCCAAGTTATTGAAGGCTAAATTGTAATCTTGGCTGCCCATTCAGAAACGTAGCATCCTTCCTTTGGTTGATAAGGGAGGGAGAGTGGAGGTGCTCTGCTGTGTCTCTGTCCACTGTGGATGGAGGGAAGGTCTGTAGCACTGTTTGTAACTGGAAAGCACTGGCAGCAGGACAGTACCTGCACTGCAGTCCTGCCCACTATTTATTTCTTTCTTCAGGAGTGTTACAGCTGGTAACGGGGATTAGCAGTGCTTATAGTAAAGGTTTGACAGCATGATCTTTGCTGTAGATGCCCGAGGAGATTATTGGCTGATAAAATTAGAGGTGGTGGTAAAAATGGCAGCCTTGAGCTGTGCAAGGGGTGTTGGAGGAGAGCAGTCAGCCTCTGAAACAGATGTTTTTTCAAGGCAGGTGGATGACTTTCATTAGAAATGAGTGCAAGTCAGATAAAACATCATTAAACAGCTTGTTTCCTGGAGATTTTCCACTACAAAAAGCTAGTGTTAAGTAAAGCAAGACTTACTCAGCTATAATAGGATATGTAAAAATGCTCTGCTTTCTGATGGAAACTGAGAAATGACTTGTTTAGCAAATGTATAAGCAACATTGCTACAGACCTGACTGTTATCTTGGCATGGAGTGGAGACACAAACAGGGCCAGATTATGATCTCTGCCCTCTCTCTGAGCCGTTCTGTGACTAATTTAATGTTCTCCATAGGGAGATACGAGGCATACAAAGGATAACTCGGTGTCTAAAGATATCAGATCTAGTCCCTCTCTAACAGGATTGATTCCAGAAGATGGTGATGATGGCTGTGCCTGCTCTGGGTACTTCTGGTGTCCAAGCAGTCTGGGGTATGGTACCCTTCTTGGATCGGTGAGGAGAGCTCACGTTAGCTCCATCCTCACCCATTAGCTGAGTAAGTAAAATTCTGAATAAATACAGTGCTGCTGTCAGAGTGATATGATTCAGCTCCTTGCTACTGGTTGGCTTCTTTGGGTCCTTCTCTCTTGTTTTCATAACATTTTCTACTACACTATACCTACAGCAATTGTGGTGACACTTTTTTGTACAAAATGATGCATGGTCTTTGTTCTGAGATGCTGTTGTTACCAGTGGCTGGTGTACATAGACACACTGGCAGCTTCACTGGTGTTTTTCCTTACAGGAAGGCACGTGTGGTCATTGGAAGTGCAGCTTCAAGTGGAATCGGTGGTGTGTAGTTGGACAGGATTATTGTGTTCTGATCTTGTAGGCCATCAAAACTAAGCTTGCTTAGTTAAGAATCTGTTTAGTTGTGGAAAACAGTAATAACTTTTTCAACTAGGTTGTTATACATAGTCTCATTCCTGCCTATTTTATGGAGAGAAATAGAATAACAGAGGGAGATGAGGATAAAATCTTAGTGTCCATTTCTTACTGGATTCCACTGGCTCACAAGGTGGGCTTTTGATAAGCAGAAGGAAGTGCCCTATCCTCTTATGTTTATATATGTTAAGTGGCCTAGTTCAAGTGTCCCAAATACTGCTACTTTCCTTGATATCACGGTGCTTTGCTGGTGGCCTTCTTTTGCTACAGGTCAGATAACATGGGGGTAGATAGGAGATGAAGGACCAAGTCCTGGTGTCAAACCAGGTGTCTGTCTCTGATGCTGTAGATGAAGAAACCCAGAACTTCTTCAGTAGGTGAGGCATTATGTCCCCGCTGTTGTATTTCAGGGCTGATCACTGATCACTAGGACGGGCTGGCCATTACAAGGAACAACATTTTCCCCGTAGCTCCGTTCCGATGGAGTCGTCTGAAGAATGTTTGACCTGTCCATCTTCCCTGAAGTTTTTGGGTGATTGGATGCTTGTCCCCAGGTTATTCTCAGAAAAAAAATAATAGTATTGGTGGCACACATGCAGGTATATGAGGCAGAATTGTACTGGAGGTATCACAGCATGTATTAGAAGTGGGGCAGTCTGGGAAAGACTAACAAAAATATTCTGGGAGATGAGGCACTGATTTACAAGGAAGGATTAACCTTCGATTAAGGTTCAATGTGTATTTGCCAACACTGGAACTAGAAGTTTGTGAAAGAAATAGTAGTTGATAGTTAAAATATGTGGACCAAAATGAAAAAATGAGAATCATTTAAGGTGGTGGGAGGATAGAAAAGGGTGTTATGAGGACAAGTAAGTTAAAACAAAGAGGAAACCTTTCCTCTCCAACCTAAAATAGACTGTAGCTTAGACTGCTAAAGAAAGTATTGGAAACTCCATCACTAAAGATGCTTAATACTATACTGGAGAAAGTCCTTGCAAATGTATTGTCATGAGTAGTCCGGCTCTGACCTATGGGGGTTGGATGACCTAATGTCTCTTCCATTTCTAGCTCTGTGCATCTATGATTAAAGTAGTTTATATAATGCAAGTGCATTTTCAATTACACTCCACCTTCTTGCGTGGGATAGTGGTGGTGCAGAGACCTCATTATATTTGTGGCACAATTACAGCATGACTTGTAGGAAATACTGCTGGTACTTGGTCTCTCAGAGACTCTGATCTCATTTATATATATGTTGGCTTTTCAAGCCATTTAGGTACGTTACAAGACTGCAGTGCTCTTTTTTCCGTCTTCCTCCTTACTCGGAGGCAGTAAATATATAGAAGGAATAATTGATTCTGGTTCGGCAATCCAGTGAGCAGTCCTTGGTGAAAATGTAAATGTTTATTGTTGTAGATGTGTAATACATCAGGATTCATTTTCAGCTGCTCTCTTAGACCAAGGTCTGTTTTCTGAACCAGAACAGGACATTAGCTAAAACATAAACACAGAGAAATTATAAAGAACAGTACTGACTTGATATAGAAAGTTGGGCTTTCAGTGCATTTTATGCTGTGCTGGATTTTTGTGGGGCTTATAACAATTAGTGTTTGGATGGGGCAGTTTTTGCTTCCAATTATTTTATAATTTAATTTCATTTTGAAATTTATGCACCATGCAAAAAGAGTTTTGTGATGTGTCAAGTATCTTTGTCGGTGTTATAGGGCATTCAGAGTGCCTTCAGAGATTTGTCAGGGTACTTCTATTGCATGCATATTTTTTAATATATTCCTTTTAAGAATCTGTCTTGGAAGGAGCCACCCTGGGGTTTTAACTAAAATCTGCCAGCATCAAGTGTGACAAATGTGGTAGATACTACATGTAATAGATGTCTTTAGGAGTGGGATGTTGAAATCTCTAAAATGTTCAAGCACTGATTGTTCTCTGAAATTTCTCTCTGAGAAAGAGTATGTCATTCCCATTTGAGTGATGAACATCAGTGGAATTGGTCCCATGCTTATTGGCACTTTATAACAAACCTGTGCAGACACCGTGGTCGAGCTGGGTTTACTTGTGATTGAAGAACGAGATTGATTTTTGTCGTTGCCATAACAATTGGACTGTTATGTGAAAAAATGTTAGTAGTGTGCACTGGAGTAAGTTGACAGCTCTAGGATGCCTGTTCCCAAATTAAAACAACTGTTTCCAGCTCTGAGAAATGATGTCTGTTTAACTTTTGCAAGATGGAGCTCAGCAGGGTCTTAGAAATGACCTGAAGAGCTTAAAGATTCTAAAAGTGCCTTTGCTGTGCTTAATTTTAAAATGCCAGCTTTGAGCTGGAGTTAATAAGGGTAAACCAGGAGGCTGAGCTTTCACTCCCACCAGGCTATTGTGTGTACTCACAAAGTGGAGAGAACAGGACAATCTAAGGAGTCCTTAGAAGAATGTAAATGCATTGCAAGTGTCTAGACATGCAGTCACTTGTACTGTAAATGTCTTAGCACTGGCATACTCAAGTTTAAAGAAGGCTTGCACTGCCTAAACTTTAATACACAAAATGATGGTCATTACTGCTTCACCTCCAGCTGCAGCAGTCTGGTCTTTAGAAATAGGCTAACACTTCTGCAAAAGATTTAGCTTGGTGCTTCAGGAGCCGTTGGATGACTGGAGGGACTGTGTGCTGTAAGCATCGAACCTGGGGCAGGGCAGGATGCTCAGCATGTGGGTAGCCACTGAGCTGCTTGAATCTTCAGTCGTACAGTGTTTGTGTGCTGGGAATTCACAGGCAGCAGGTTTTGGCCACCTTTTCCAGGCTAGGGGGTGCTGTGGCTTCTGGTGTGTCCTTTGTTCTCTTTTGTAGTTGTTTTGGATGTGTTGGTTTTCATCAATGACCAATAAACATTGCAGGAGACTGCTTCAGTCTGAAAGTTGCCCTTGGGAGAGAGTTGGGATGGGGAGGTAAATAAGGTAATTAAGTTCCGGCACCTTAATTGTATCAGCTTCCTGAGGAGAAGTGGAGAGGGAGGTGCTGATCTCTTCTCCCTGGTATCCATTGACAGGACACATGGGAATGGTTCAAAGCTGCACCAGGGGAAGTTTAGACTGGACATTAGGAAGCATTTCTTCACCAAGAGGGTGGTCAAACACTGGAACAGGCTTCCTAGAGAGGTGGTCAGTGCCCCAAGCCTGTCAGTGTTTAATTTGGACAGGGCCTTTGGACATTTGGACAATGCCCTTAATAACATGCTTTAACTTGGTCAGCCCTGAATTGGTCAGGCAGTTGGACTAGATGATCGTTGTTGGTCCCTTCCAACTGAAATATTCTATTCTATTCTGTTCTGTTCTGTTCCGTTCCGTTCCGTTCCATTCCATTCCCCTGTGTCTGGGCTTCCTTTTGGGAGACCTTTGGTGGTTCCCTGCTCAGCCCCTTCCTTAGGTGCTCTGGTTTGCTTACAGAGGCACCCAGCTCTCTCTTTCTCTCTCGTGTGACCTCACAGTCTAAATTCTGCCCATGACCTCTGCCCTTAGCAGTCCAAGTTTAGGCAAATGGCAAAGTTGGGGCTTCAGTCTGAGTGGCTTGAGTTGGTGATGGCAGCCAGGGCTAGGAGGGGTGGTGATCTGCAGCACACAGAAGCATGGACACAGTTAGGCTGCCCAGCTGATTTGTACTCACGGTGCCCGAGATGTCCTTCCTCCATCCTCTGCTTTCCTTGATTCCTGAATAGCTGGTTCATACTTGCTTCTTTAGGACACTGCCTCCTGCAAATGGTCACTTCAGCTGATAAGGACAACATCTTGCTTCATTGAGGGTTTTTGGATGCTCTAGTGGGTACTTGCAGTTCTCTGAACTGTTCTTTCACGGTTGTTGGCATTTGTTAGAGTGGTGAAAATCTGGGCTCTGTGTCTCCATGGGTGAGTTGACTCATCCACATGCTGCTGGCTGGGAAGGCCATCCAGTTGTGTTAGGAGGATCTTGCATGGCTGCAGGGCACTGCTTTGTCTACTGTGTACAAACTGGTGCTTTTCTCCATTAGCAGCACCAAGCTGCTTTTACGGTAAATCACACTGGTAACACCCAAACTTTGCCCAACAACTGGCCATGTCAGAAACCTTGCCTCTAATACAACCTGAGCCCATGGCTTACAAATGCAGTGCTTCATCTTGATCCAAGTAGCCTTCCACTTGAGTGAAGATGGGGTTAAACCATGACAGCCCTGACCACTGGGACTTGTAATCATCTTGTGTCGTAGGTGTTTATATTTTATGGCTAAACTAACTGATATGTTGAATTCTGAACAGTTTAGCTGGCAAAAATTGATATATTGTACCAAACCTTGCAGCACCAACTGTACAGTATTTTCTCTGCTGATTCTTGCGAATACCTTTGCATAGATGTATGTATTTGCACAAAGAAAAACAAACTGCTGTTGCAGTCCTATGATCTGTGAACATTTTAATTACCATGATGGTAATTCCAGCTCACCAACAGACTACTTATCTTACCTCTACCACGGCACTAGCCATTTATTTTAGGTCCTGTTAAAGGTAAAAAGACTAACTGCTCTTCAGATATGCTTGTCTGCTTTAATTAGTCTTCCTTAAGCTGTGCAAAGAGAAACTGCACTTAATTAGCTTTCCTTAAATTAGGATTGATATACCAGCCTGTATATATTGACGTTGTCATTACTGTGTAATAAACTAAGTGCTCTATTCTGCAATTTTTTTCCCCACGTGGTTGATTTGCAAGATGGCAGACAGAGCCAAAGCTTTGGCTTTAGCAGTGCTCTTGTCACTGCCTCAGGGCTCGGGGTGGCTGGGTCAGTACTCCGGGCACTGCCTGGGGCTGGCAGGGTCTGGACAGTCTGTGTGGCATGTACTTTCCTGACTCTTGCTTGCAGGTCTACCACGCTTAGTGTGAGCCATTCCCCTGATCCTCCAAAACTCTTGCAGGCATTGCCTCACTCCAGTGCATGAAACCTCTGGCCACGAGGAGGAGGGAGAAAAGATTTTATTCTTCCATCAACAGAAACTCCATGCCAGAGCAAGTCCACCTCTGCAAACCCGCATTAAACATATGTTTTGGACAAGGAGGCTCCTGTAAAAAGTGGAAGTTTCCACACTGAAATTTTCGATCAGTGCTGGGGGTTTCTTAAAGGCACATGTTTATCTCTAGTACTTTCGAGCATGAAGACCAGAAAATCTCTTAACTCTGTGTGTGTCTCTATCTCCTAAACTGGTTTCCTTTAACTACCCAACTTGTGTGTATATTGGAATGAGTGGACTTGGAACATCTCATTACTTTTACAAAGTATGTTTTGACAATTTGAAATGAATAAAACAGATTTTTATTAGGTGTAATGACAATGAGAGATGGCTCCTTTGGGGCTTTTAAAGAAGGGGAGGAGGGGGATGATCAAGCTCCTTAACCCACAAGGTCACCTTGGCAGGCCTCCAGAAGCTGGAGACAGCTGCCGATTTGTATTTATCTGTGGTCAATGCAAATGTGCATGCGTGTAGCTGGGCTATTTGCTTGTGCTTAAGCAACGTCTTTGTTAGCAGGTGCATAAAAAGTACTGTTGCCTTGAGGTTTAGTCATACAACCCACTGCAAGTTGGTTTTGTGATTGGTTATGGTCAGAAATGGGTTCAGATCTCTCCGAGATCCCTTGTGCCACAGCCTTTGGGGTATTGTACAGCCAGACAGTATGGTCAGGGGAGGAATTTGAATGGCTCCTTCCTCTTCACAGGGTGGACTCGCCGCATAGCTGGGAGCAATGTTATTTCTTCACCCAGATGGTTTTTGTCAGCTGGCTCCAGGGTCCTCCCTGGGGGTTTGTACAGGAGTGGCTGCTGTGGGTGCCAAGGGAGGGGACAGCTTGCAGAGCAGTGGGCAGGCTGCGCTGCCCACACCCAGCCTTTCCTCCCCTTACTTTTTGTTGCCTTGCCCCGGTTCTCTCCAGGACGAGAGGCGGCTCTCTGCAGCGTGCTGGAGATAAAAGGTGATACCGGTAGGGCTGGAGGAAAAGCAGAAGGAGATAGCTGAGAACATGCCTTCCTCGGAGACCTTGCCCTGGAGGAGCACGCGTGCGGGGTGCTGCCCTTGGGCTCAGCACTGCGGTCCCATCGCTCGGTGGATTGTTTCCTTTCCCACATGCCAGCCCCAGTTCCTATAGCCATCTGAAACTTCTCCAGTACTAAAAACTGAAAACCAGAAATATAATTCGTCACACTTAATAATGCAGTTACTGGTGAGCAGAATTCACTTAGAAAACTTCAGCGAGGTGTACTGCTGTGTGCCAGGATTATCTCACTGCTAGGAACTTTGAGCTCTCCTTGCAGATCGGCTTCTCTTGTCCCATTGACTACCTGGCCATCGGCTCTGCAACACTTCTGGAGAGTCCTTATGCCAGGGAGTATCATTCCTTGTGTTACTTGCTCAGTGACTTTCTTACCTCACCTTGCAGCCTGTGCCCAGAATAAACTGCCTGTGACAAGTTACAAGTCCAAGTCCCTTGAGTAGTTTTAAAGGAGAAGCAGATCGGAGCCTGGTGGTAAAACATATCCCAGCTGTGCTGCACATAGAAATGCTGGTGAGAAGTGCTAAATCAGTATTTGTCTGGACCCCTCTTCAGCTTTGCATCTGTGAGTTTAAGTATCTCAGACGGCGAGCTGTGTCTGTGCCTGCAGTTTGCATGCTAAGAGGCTGCTCGGAGCCCGGCCAGCGCGTCCTGAAGGGCAGCAGGCTGTGCACAAAGTACTGCCCAGGGAGGCTGGGGCTGCCCCGCCGGCCCCGCAGGTTTGGGCTCTCTGAACTGAGGCCACCACTGACCTCTGTAGTAGATTTGACTGGGCAAATACATCTCAACAAAGCAGCCCCTTAGTTGTTACCATTGTATAAATGTGTTCAGAATTTGGCACTCGTGTCTTTATGCTCGCTTCTTTCCAGGGCAGACTGCAAATATGCACTTCGTTGAAACCAATCTGCTAATTTTTAAACTGCCTGGAGCTACAATTCGCAACGGGTGGCAGATGCTTGTAGTTGCAGGCCCGGAACATCTGGGATAAGCTATCTGTTCCCCTGAAACAGGAGCCCACATTCTCTATGAAGAAGCTCTTAAACCTTTTTCTTGCTCACTTGTCAGATAAAGCAAGCCATTGGTGTCCATTCAGTGCCATTTGCTCTTTTAAGTGAAGTAACTTAAAGGAAGGTTTACTGTATGTGGCAGGGGAAGTCACAGTGCCAGGATGCTGTTACCTTTATACCCTGTGCATTAGTGTCGTGCTTTAACCCCAGCCAGCAACTAAGCACCATGCAGCTGCTCCACTCGCTCACTTCCCCAACACCCAGTGGGATGGGGGAGAGAATCTGGGGGAAAAAAAAAAAAAAGTAAAACGTGTGGGTTGAGATAAGAACAGTTTAATAGGACAGAAAGGAAGAAGATAATAATGATGATAATAACAACAATAAAATGGCAATAATAATAATAATAAAAGAATTGGAATATACAAAACAAGTGATGCACAATGCAATTGCTCACCACCTGTCGACTGATGCCCAGTTAGTTCCCGAGCAGCCATCTGTCCCCCAAGGCCAACTCCCCCTAGTTTATAGACTGGGCATAATGTCACATGGTATGGAATATTCCTTTGGCCAGTTGGGGTCAGCTGTCCCGGCTGTGTCCCCTCCCAACTTCTTGTGCCCCTCCAGGCTTCTTGCTGGCTGGGCATGAGAAGCTGAAAAATCCTTGACTTAGTATAAACACTACTTAGCAACAACTGAAAACATCAGTGTGTTATCAATGTTCTTCTCATACTGAATCCAAAACATAACACTATACCAGCTACTAGAAGGAAAATTAACTCTATCCCAGCTAAAACCAGGACAGTTAGTAGGACCTGGTGTATCAATACATGCAGGTTGGCACACCTGCATGCCCCCATGCTGCTTGCAGTATAGTTGTCTGTGTATCTGCATATGCACAGCTCCCTAAAGAAAGTTGCGTAGTACCTTGGAGTGGAGGTATCCTGAAATACCATCCTTAGGTGGAATTTTAAGGAATATATATTTATGGAAGTTAGGTTGTTTGCAAGCCTTTAAAAATTGGTTGATTCCCAGTACTGGATAGCTAGGCAGCAACAGATCAAAGTCCCGATGTAGCTGAAAAGATTTTATATCTTTCAATGTCACAGTCTCTAATTTGTTTAGATGCATGCAAAGGATCAGAAACTAATGTGCATCTGGGGATTAAGGCAGCTTTGCTATCCAATCTGAAAGCTAGCATATTCTAAAAGATTTTCAAAGTCTCAGAAGGCAGCAAAGTGCTTTACTGATTTTTATGTCTTTGAAAATCTCTATTTAGTGTGCCTGGTGGAATTATATAAATACATGCTGCCAGCTGTCTGACACCAACAGATACCACCCAGAGCATTTAAGTACTGAAGTGGTAGGCCTGTGAAGATAGAGACATTGCTCTCACTGTGTGAGCACCCATGCAAAAAGGCTAAGACTTGCTAATTCCACATGACATTTGCTCCTTTAAAAGTTCACTGTAATTTTTCCCCTCCCACCTTTACTACCCCAGGAGTATACCAGTGGTTATGCTGTAAGAAAAATAATAGGTGTTTTCATTACAGATCTCTAGAAGGGAGTTGCCATCATGATATGATTTTTTTTGTGGCAAAGAGAAAAGAAGCGGTCTGATCTCTTCCTGGCAGCCTCAGCCTATACCATTGTGCTTGGGGATCTTTTAACTAGGGAGGGGGCCGAACTTATTCTAAAGGTTAAGATAAAAGCAAAATAAGCCAGCAAACCATTCCTTTACTGTCTTTACTGCTCTTCAGCTCCAGTCCCACATTCCACACATTGCTTGGATGAACCCTGCTGTAATCCAGGGGCCTGGGCAAGAAGTTGCTGTAGGGCAGCCCAGGATGAAGGGAGGCCCTGATGCAGGAGTTTAGGAAGTTTTATTTGTTGAGTGCTTCAGGTTTTGTGTCTCGCTGGTGCCAGGCTCTGCTCTATTAAACATGATGATTCCTGAGTCGGATGCTCTATTTTGTCTCATCTTTGTGGCCCTAGACCATATCTGTGGTCCATGTTCCCAGTGTTCCTGCTGCCCACTGCTATGGGACATACGTATGTAAGCCTTCCAGGGCAGGGCTGCATACTCCAGGTACCACCTAGTACAGCATATGTGAAAGGGCCTTCAGCTTTTCCTAAGCACCAAGTTGATTTGCTAGGTCTAATTAGCTGATTTGGAGCTCTTTCTTTCTATAACTTTCATAGTGTTTCCTATTGAACCTGCTTTTCCTTTTGGTGCATAATAGGCAATGTAGATGTTATAAAGTATTGCACCTCTTAGGTGTCTTTACTGAGACCAAAACTCTCACTCAATTTTGTTATCATTCAGCTTAGTTTGTAAATGTTTTATTGCCTGTGATCCGTGCTAGCTGTGCTCTTGGAGTTTCAGATGCTGCGATATCTACTCTTATGCATGGGGATGGGGGTTATTTGTGTTCCATTTAGCTTTGCAATTAGGAACATTCTATTTTTACTCTAGCTGCAAGGCATCAAGCCTTCTTCCTGCTCATTTCTTTGGAGTGAACTTGATGGGCTAAATTGTTTAGTTTTTGTGGAGGAAAATCAGTAATGAGAGGAAAGCTGTTAAGAGCAAGCATTGGACCAAAAAGAAAAATGAAAGAAAACCCAAGGAGATTCACTTGACTAAACCCCCTTTTTTTGTTTAGATTACATTTAGACTTTCAGATTAGTTTGGAAGACGTTTCAACAGAGTCTTCTGAAAACATGGTTGTTGTCAGGATGTCTCTGATGGTCTCTGTGTTTTGATACCTTCTTCATGACTGGAAGATAAATTTTCCTTTTCTTCTTCTCTCCTTGGATAGGAAAGAATGCATTTTCACCATCGACCCATCAACTGCCAAAGATCTTGATGATGCTTTGTCCTGTAAACAACTCCCTGACGGTATGAGATATATTTTACAAAATACTTCTCAGTGTTTATATTTGTCCGTTGACACATTTGTATATATAATTTGTCATGAAGTATTCTTTACCAAATATGAGTAGAGTAATAAACTAGTTTTTTTCTTGTTATTTTAATTGCCTGTTTTCAGAAATCTTAGAGCAGATATCTTCAAGCTGCACTCTGAAGTAGTCTTGGTGTCAGGAAATGCAGAACCATAGTGTTTTGCATAATCAGAGCTGTAATTTGATTTGAGCAGGTCTCAGCTGTCTCCTGTCATTACAGAAGTTACAGCTGAATAGCTAATATGCTGCACTTGCAGACTGAAGTTTAGTGAAACTTTGACCTTGAGTACACAGTCCCTGGATAAAGGAATCCAGTTTTTTGAAGGTCACTGGCTGAATTGCTTTTCGGTGTTTATGGGATGCTGGGAATTGTCAGATGAACAGAGTGTGCCTTATAAGTTGTGTTATTCTTTTCTTTGCCTTTTAAGCTTTCTGTTCTGCCTTATTTGTACTTTTACTATGCTGAAAGCCAGCAGAACAGAAAGTAAAGCTCCAGAAGCCAAATCTTGATGATTCTGACTTAAGGAACTTCCCTCCTGTAAGCTTACTTTGCCATCCAAGTTCTGCTCATTTAGTTTGATGAGATCCAGTAACAGGCTTGGTTAGAAATATTGCATGATTTGATTAGCCTATCCACCACTAATAAAGAAGATGAAGTGATTTTTTGTGTGTGTTTAGTTTTTCTTGCTCTTGTTAATCATCGCAATATGATGATATCAAAGACATCATTCCCTTTTTTTGGGGTTAATTTCATTCTGTGCAATGTGGCCAATGAATTGTCATGTCATTTAGACCCAGGTACAGAATAGTATTACAGGGCTATAAAACTGATAGAAAAATCAGAGATGAAAGAAAATTTGAGGCCAATAAAATTAATTATACTGTACGATAGCAGTTTGGGGGCAAGTTTAAGAAAAAATTGCTGTTCTCTTTCACAGAAAATTTAAACAGTCATCTCGAGAGATCCTAAGCTGAATTCTGTTCTCCCTCTTTCCACTTTGTCATCCGAATTACTGTAGATATATGACAATGTTGTGATCCCACAGCCCCTCAGATTTAAGGTGTTGAAACTCTGGCTTCTGAGGCTTTACTGCTCACATACATGTGGGTTTTAGATGCTGCAGGAAACCATTGACTGACCTGGTTTGTGGTGCATACATCTCCATTTGGAGAAAGTGTTCAAGGAAAATATCTGTTTGAACAAGAGTTCTTCTTTCCCAGAAAGTCTACAAAGCCATTGCAGGGCTGTCACTCATACTTGGGACTTGTTGATATATCTGCTGATCAGGGATGTGGCTGCACTTTGAAGTCTGCCTTGTTTCTCCAATCCCAACTGCAGAAAATGCTGTGTAAGGACTCTTGCTCCAATCTATAAGGAAGGAGATGTACCAGTGCAGAAGGGATCCTCTACTTGTAAGGTCCAGCCAAGAGGGTTCTAGGTGTTATTGTGATGTTACTTGATTATGGGAGCTCTGTAGCATGACAGTTAAAAATCCCCTTGTGATGCAGAGGTGGGTGGCTGCAGTGCTGCCCCATATGCTGATCAAGCCTCTTTGGAACAAGTCCTTCTCATGCAATCCACCTGAGGAAAAAAAAACAAATAGAAATTTTTTAAAAAGTTGCCTTCTGAGTGGACTTCATGTGCTTTGCCAGTCTTCCCTGCTTTGTTGCTTTTTGCTCTTCTCTGTACACGCATGAGGCAGAGGGATCTGCCTGCATGTGGGGGAGAAAGCAAACCCTGAAGTCCTCTTGGCCTGATTATTTCTGACTCATTCTTCTCCCAGGGGCTGTGTCAGGCCTGTGCTGGCTTCCTGGAGCCTCCAGATGAAGGTTTTCCCTGCCCTTCCCTGATCTTCTGTGAAGGCTAAGGAATATGTGGAGGGATCATGTCAAAGCTATGCTTTCAGGGATTGTCTTTACCTCTAAACACAGGAGCAGGCGCAATTCTCTCTCCCAGGATGCCCTGTTATTTCAAAGGTGATATCTGAGGCACTTAACCAGAGTGGACAGAGGATGCTTCTGCAGTTAAAGATAACAATTCCTTTTCCCTGGAAAACCAGGTAGTTGGGAAAGAAAGGTAAAATGGATCAGACTACAGGGGTCACTCTGCATAGAGAAGGTTTACAAAGCTCAGTTTTTCAAATAAGGCAGAAGTGTAAGGTGCAGGAACATTTCTCCTCTTTCAGATCCCTAAAATAAACTTCACCAGTGTGTTTTAGAAGAGACATGAAGAAACCAGGAAAGAGTAGGGGACAGGCACGGCTGTCTTCCTGAGAGTAAAAGTAAAGATTTGCTTGGCTTGTATCCAAGATGTATAGAATGGGAAATCCAGTGTGGATTTAGTGCTTTTGAAAGTTTCCTGTCCTTCTCAGGATCATTGTGCACACTCCTATTTCCTCCAGATGAGCCTCAGAGGAGAAAATCCAAGAGGCAGATGAGTGAATGCACCCACTGGTGGCTGTCCCAGCCCGAAGGCCTTTGTTCACCCCCACATGTCATTTTGCATGAACCATTAAGTGGGAGCCTGCTCGCAGCAGCCCTTTGTGTGTCAGATCTCTGCCTTTTGGCTGGAGCCGTGTATCCTTCAATGGGCTCGTTCCACCCTGGACTCCTCTCAATGAGAAGATGCTGTGAGCTGGAGCCTTCTTTAGGAGCAATCCCTATCTGTGCCCATCCCGGGCATCATGTGCTCTGCCTCTCCTTTCAGCCTCCGATCCGCTGTGAGAGTGGTGCCCACACTCCATCACAGCACTGCCTCAGCCTTAGGCCAAGGCAAGTCACCCCTGGAAAAGCCATGCAGTTGCATGCAAATTGAATCTCTGTGTATTCGTTACTTTTTTGGCCCACCGTGTGCTGATAGCCTTACTCGGTGATTTTCAGCCTGTGGTCTTCTGACTACTATAGCACTATGTCGGTTACTATTACAGGCCCATGAAATGCAGCTGGCACAAGCAGAGGTATAAATCCATCAGCATATGTGAAATTTTTTAAGATATCTGTACTTTGACTTAAAATTTTTCAGGAATTTACCAAGGTCCAAAAACAGTGCTGCGAGTCCTTTGGGTTCACTTCTTTGTGTTCACTTGCTTGCAAAGCTACGGCCGTTCCCAACTCTTCCGTGTTAAGGAGAGCCCCTATGGGAACCTCAATCTTGTGCTTAATAGAGCCTCTTGATATGTTTTGGAGGTACCCTGAGGATTTTTGGCTTTAAAAGTTGCTATGCTAGCTGCAATTATTATGACAAAGAGTTGTTTTAGAGGTTAAGAGCTTATCCAGGGCTGGCAAGGCTGCATCTCTCATGAGGACAAAGTTGTGTTAAGAGTTAACACAGCTTTTATTCCAAATGTAAACGTGGTTACAAGAAATTATTATTTTTTCCATCTTTTTTGCCCATATGTAAAACACTGTAAAAAAAAACCAACTCCAAAAATCCCCAGCATGAACAAACCACATATCTGGCATCCTCATGATGTCAGGAGATCTCCAAAAATCAACAGAGAATGCAGAACCCAATTCAGAAAATGTCTCTCTGTTGGTGTATAGCACCCGTAATAACTTCAAGAAAAAAGAAAACACTCATTGCCTGCACTTCTATCAAACAGCTAGATCAGTGCATTTCAGAAGATTTTGAAGAATGAAATTGTCTTTGTCCTCAAGCATTGGTAGCTAATTTATTCAAGACTGTGACAGTTTCTTTGCCTTGAAGGATCTTGGGCAACAAGTAGAGAGATAAGGGACTGTTTTTGCACCTTTGCTTAGTTTTAAAACTTGTCAGTGTAACCCTTATCAGTTCCATTTGCTGGATGGAGGACTCGCCCATGCTACGTCCTCAGTAAAAGATGGAAAGGAATTTTATGCAGAAGTAGTCCACAAATCTATCATGAAGAACTACCCGGTAGCAGGGTGTCACTAGCAAAGGAAGCACAGGATGGTTATGGGAATAGCTGTATTTTTAATGGAGCTCGCAGTAGGATATTGCAGCAGTTGGAAACTTTTCAGGGATATATGTCTTAAGTGGCCCAGTCTGGTTTTGAGAGGATTTTATATTGGAGTCTGCTTTTGATTAACAGTCGTGCTCCTCGTTATTGTTTAATGATAGCAGTAGGGAGGTAAGCTTGCTGTTCACATTTGTGAGTGTATATTTTAAAAGAGATCAGCTCCAATAAAGAATGAAAATAGGGTTATTTATGTAACAGCTTCAGAAATATGAACAAAGTGTACTCCATTTAGATGACTCAGCATAATCTTAGAGTAAAGGATGGATCTGGACTGCACCTAGTTTCTACAGCCTTTGTAGAGCTGTTTCAGGGTAGCTTGAGGTTTTAAGCAAGTTCATTTCAGTCGATGCATTTTTGTGATCCTTTCTGCACATCTTCTAGCAAATTACTGCAGCCAGGAGCATAGAACAGAGCTGTTCTCAGTTCATACGGGTGTCGCAGACTTTCTCAGAAAACAACCACACTGCTTTCAAGCCTGAATGTTTTCACCCAGGGTGCAGATGTTTGAAGATTTATTCTGATCTCATGCTGTAAGAGCACACTAGGTGACCTGTGTGTCCCAGTGGCACCAGGCAAGTCTCCCACACTTGCCAAACTTCTTCTGGGAATTATCTGCAAGTGGTGTCTATATTTCTGGTAATGTACACAGCTGATGCAGTTGTGTTTGAAGGCTGCTTACTGGTAGGAACAGAAATGAAATTTGACAAATTTAAAGGCAGACAATTCCATCTAGTGAAATGTCAAGCCATGATGGGAAAGGATGCAGCAGAAATGATTGGCATGCATTTCTGAGGGGTTGTCTTACCCATGTGCAGGTCTTTTGATGCTGATCTCAAAGCAGTACTTTGGGCCATACTGACAGAGCTTCTGTACATCTTTTTGTGTGTATATTGATGACTAACATGGTTCTCGCTGTTGTTCTTTCATTCCTGTATCCCTACAATCTTTCACAAAGTAATTCAAGTTTAAGTAATTTAAATCTTATTCTAGGAGGAATTGTTGTACTGCAGAATAGAAATATATTCTACAGGCTGTTTGCCCTGTTTTTTTATGGCCTTAGTGACATTAGTTGTCTGCATTTTGGAGCAAAGTCCTATATAGATACATTCATTGAATCTTTCCAGGCTTTACCTGATGACCTAAGCAAATAAGACTTCTACAGTGTGCTGCTCCCTGGTTTTTCCCTTCACTTTAAATCTGTTCAACATGTTGGTGAATTTAAATCAAATTTACCTAAGGGGAATGGGATAAAAACCTCAAACACACTGTGTTTCTATGAGTGTCATGAAAATGGGGTATAGGCAAAGAAGAGACCTTCTTTTAGTGACCCAAATCTGGAAACAGCACGACCTTTAGCAGACACCAGACAATCCATTGTGGGCTGCAGTTTTCAGAAACAGATCTGCAGAGAGTGAGGATTTACATCTCTGTTCAAGAAGCCTATTTAACACATTTTGGTAAAACCAACCAGTGTTTTGCCAAATGTTGGTAAAATTATCCCTTGTCTACTGCAGGTCTACAGACACTAGAGCTGCTTTTCTTAGACCTTGTGGATACCTTAGTAGACATCCCCTAGTGCGTGAGCTCCAGTATCTTGTGCTTGAAAGACACCTGTAAGAGCCCGGGTAGCCCCAAGATGTTCTCTCCCATCTCAGGTGACCGCCCGGTCTTCCTCTCTTTCCATCCTTGTTCTCTCCTGATATAGGTTGCAAACACTTGGGTTGTTTTAATTTTGCAAAGTTGCATGCACTTGTATTTTGCTTTTTAAGACATAAATATTCCCTCTTCTATTCAGCATTGTCCCTCTGGCCACTTAAGGACTGTAGGGTGAAATTCACTCTAGCGACATGTGGTACAGGACCTTTCAGCTAATCCGCTTGCTACCTGCAGCATAGAGTATAGAAGAGTTTGTAATTGGAGTTATGATGGGCTGACTTGCTTAAGATAAACACGGAAGAATGGACTAGTGTTGAATCAAAAGTTACATTATGAAATTACTATGCTTCCTTCTTTGTAAGATGTTTAAGATGAACAGACACCAGACTCAGAGACAAGATGACAGGAACTCCACACTGATATATAAGTCAAATGTAAAAGGACCGTAAACTGCAATTTACTTAAATTTATTGCAGGAGTCAAATATGGGAAAAATAAAGAAGACCTACAAGGAGTGGGATTGTGCATAACATTTGGTCAGTTTGTCCTTTGTTATCAGACATAATTAGCTCGGCTCTCCTGTTACCTGCTGATTAGTCTGGTGGGTTTTGTTGTGTCACTAGGAAAGTGAAAAAGACATATTGCAGTGATTAGAAACAGGTGCATATCTTTTCTATCGAGGGCTTGTGGTTGCAGACTCTTTGAAACAGGCAAAATACACTCAAGTCTGTGCCAAATCCAGATCCCTGCTGTGTCCCACAGTGTGCTCCCATGTAACGCTGCAGAACTGCAGCATGTACAGTGTATTTTGCCTCTTCTTTTAAAGTAACATGGGGTTGTGTGTGGAAACACACATCACTTCCAATTTCCAAGTGCAGGGTTGAATGGAATCAGAGGGCTGGATTGCATCACCTTTCCTCCACCGAACATCTCTCTTGAAATCCGTGAGACAACTTGACAATGTAGGGCTCCCCTCAGCTTGAGTGGAAATAGGACACCTTGCTCCAAACTGATGGTGGTTGAAAGGGAAACAGACTGAGCCTAATTCCTAGATAAGTGCATTAAACTGGGTGGTAAGGTATTGGGGTGGAGATTAAGAAAGTTTGGATTTGGTTGGAGCATTGATTGCTGGAACATAATTTGTTAAAATATTTTTTGTGTATATTTGAGAGCTACTTGTGAGAAGGTTATTTAAAGGCTTGGTTAAGCAAAGGTGGGCAAGATTTGTTACTGGAAATTCATATTTATTGCACTGGATACTTGTATCAAGTATAGGTATTTTATAAAGATTCCATCCTTATCCCAAAAGCTTTTTTTTGGATAGTACACAAAGCAAGCCGTAGGGGAAAAAGGCATAGGATTAGAACAGAATAAAAGGTAGATTGTCTATGAAGCACTAACCTAATGAAGACCGTGGCTGTAGAACAGGCAAACAGATGTGCAAATACCAGTAGAATTACTCATAAAAGTGAGTTTACTTTCCTGCAGGGAGGAGAGATGCTCTGGGCAAAGTCGCCTTCCAGATGATTTCAGTTCATAAGTTCAGGACCTGGGACAATTCCCCAAAGATTTAGAGGTGTGGGATTTTGTGTCCCATGGGATCTCACTAATATTTGTGGATACAGACTTAAAACCAATGGTGTCTGATTGTATATTGAAGAAAAACTCCAAGTGCCTTTAAGGAGCTGGGTAATGGGAAGAGGATCCCCAAAAAATCTGTACAAACAGATCTAAAAGCACTTTGCCTAGGATTTCTGTTCACTAAAAAGGACCTCAGGGACCAGGAGATTCTTTAGAGAAGAACCGCAAATGATAGGGGATGACCAAATAGAGCTAGAGAAAACAAGATATTTTAGTAAATTTAACAGATAAAAATCAGAATATATGTGAGGAAGATAAACTTTAAAAGGGTACAAATAGCTAGGAATAAATTTCCACATGGTTAACTTCAGTCATGTGTTCTGTTGCATGCAGGCAGCAAAGAAGTTACTGCTGTATATATTCTTTATTATGAACTTTTTAAAATGGCAGGGTCCCTCAGAATCACTGCGCTATTGTTCTAACTTTTAATTTATTGCAATGCAGGGGTTTCAGAAACCAGCTGAACAGGAGAAACCTCTTCTTACAGTGCAATTCACTACAGTATTTCTTGATTGTTGACTATTATGCTAGTTACACAGAAAGAGTAAAACCAGGTGCAGATCGAAATATTTTGGAAATCTTTCCAAAAATAAACAAAAAGTTGGATGGCTAAAAGTGAAATCTCAGTGGTTGCCTTGTGTTCTCAAAAAGGTTGAAATGTCAAGGCTGTTCAGTGGAAGTACCCTGCATGTGTTTGGCCTAGCACTAAATCCCACGGTGTCTTTGAATGCCTGGGAACACTTGGTCAGCCTTGGATTACTGTGTACAGTAGAGATATCACAAAAGGGACTGACCTAGCAGGAGAGAGAGGCTGGTCCCTCCCCACTCTAAACCTTCATTTCAGGAAGAGGATGATGTCCTACACCCAAAATGATCGTAATTCATCTTGAAAGCTGCTGGGTGCCACTTCCCATCTCTTTAAATTCAAAGACTGCTGATTTCCTGATAGAGTTAGCCTCTTGAATGAGTCTTGGAATAGCGATAAAAACAATTCATGACGTGAATACCAAAAATTGTCCTTTTACCTTCATCACATTGGCTGGAAACCTCACTGTTAAGAGACTGCTTGAGAGAGCTAAGTGCGGTCTGCCTTGGTAACTTCTCCCTCCCAGGAAAGAATGCTTTCTGAGCCAGGAATCTGAGTTCACAGCAGCACAGTCATTGCCTCGGTGTCCTGCTTGACATCTTGTTTTAGTGAAGGATTGAAGATCCATCTGCCAAGTGCTTGGGAAAGACTGCAGGTAGCAAAGATTCACGTTAGGTCTAAGTCATAAGTAGACATCTAGAGGTTCTCCCAGAGATGACCACATAGCAAGTACTGTCATTCAGTAGATAAATCTGATGTATCTGAGGTTTGTAACTCCTCTTCGCTTTGCTCATTACACTTGAATCTTGCAAAGAAATCAAAACAATTTATAAAACCTCTAAGTGCAACTTGCTATTTTGGCACCTCACAAAGTCTGCTAGGCACTTGTGCAGGCACAGAGGAAACCAGCTTACCTGTGACCCTTTGCTGGTAAAAAGGTACCAGCATAGGAACAGGGAGAAAACCTGCACAGGCAGAAGGTGGGACATAGGCATCGCTGCATAAGGAACCATTATGTCTGGTATCAGTCTGCCAACGCTGGACACGTTTGATATATCAAAGAAATGGCACGTTCTCTTCATTTTCCATCATTATACTGTCTGTCCCCAACTGTCCTGTGCTCTAGCCTGACTTTTAAAATACTTGGGCCCCACTTGCATCTGTATTTTCCTGCTTGTATCTCGCTCAGCAGCGTGAACAAATCTTTATGCATTATGCTTATTCTGTTGGATATCATTCCCTGTGTCCTTCAGTCTGCAATTAAATGTTTTATCTTGTACATGCTGTGTAAATTCTGTCCTTCTGAGTATTTAGTGTTTTTCCCTCGGGAGAATTCCTTCTTGTGTAAGTATCCAACTTAATGGTGCAGTGGTACCACTTGCACAGAAGAGCTCTTTCATTCTCCTCTGAGGTTATTGCATCAGGTTTGAAGGTAGTTTTCAGGAATGGTGTAGGCAGTAGGTGTGCTCTGGATGGCAGCATCTCCTGTCACAAGGTGATGAAGACCTGATGTGGGTTCACTGGCAACCCACAAGACAGGACACTCTTGTGTTGTTTCTCTGCCTCAGTAACATGACATGATCTGTGAGGACTGGAGACCTGAATTCTGATTGATCACCAGCTTAGATGTTTCTGGCTCATGGGAGCTGGAAGCTGGGAGAACACCACCAGCACGAAGATCTACCCCATGTTCCTATGGGAGGATCGACCATCCCACTCTCCTGAGAGCCTGGGAATGCCTTGTGCTGACCATGAGCCATCTCTGAGCATATCCTTCAAAGCTGGGCGGCATGGGGGAGCACCTTCTTTGTGGGGGCTTTAAGTGCTAACCTTAGCCAAAGTATTTGAAACAGAGCTTAATTGATTTGCCTTGTGCTAGTTTGTGTATAAAACTCAGGGCTCTGTAATGCACGATGCGTGAAGTGCCACATTATGGAGGTGTCCTGGCTTTGTTTTGAGATATAAAAGGTAGCTTTTAAATTCTATTAAGTGGTTTTAGGACATTGCTGAATTTATTAGCTGCTACAGACAAAAACTGTATGCAATTCACATGGAAGCCTTACTCCCAGCATTTAATTTAGTAATAGATAAAGTCTCCTCACAATTCTGAAACTGTTTAAAGAATTGGTGATGGCTCATGGAAAACTCTGGAAAATATTCTGCTTGGGAAGGGATCTCTTCCTAGTATGTTTGTGCGCGTTTCATCTTCACTTGTCCTTCATTGCACTTAATGAACACATGAGTTTTGTTTTGTACCTTATCCGGAGCTAATCCCAAATTGGTTTGTAAAATTGTAGTTGTCTCCATAACATTCAGTTGATGCCAAAGACAAAATGGCCAAAGGTCAGGATAGTTGAGACCTGAGTAAAACAGTGCTTTAAAAGTCACTACAAAGCAGGTAGGAGTTATTCTGGATTTTAGACTCATTGATGTCCCACATTGACCTTTTAACTTAAGAAGAAAAGGAAATAACAAAAAAACTGTTACTCTTGATTTTATGAAGTGCTCTGAATATTTCCGGGTTCTCTCAGGACCATTGAAAGTATCACTTTGCAACTTCACCATTTCTATCAGTGGTTTCTCAGATACTTCCAGAAATCCAGGAAGTACCAAGACTTTCAGTATGGGAAGAGTTAACATTTGAAGATGGTTTTATTTTTTTTTTCCCTTCCCCTGTGATCTCATCCTCTTTCTCACTTTGGAATAACTGGTGCCAATCTCGGTTCTGCTAATGTTGAGGATTTCGTCCATCTCACAGCTCCTGAGTTTATGCAGTAAAATGAAAGAAGTCGCAGCTTTTATTGTCTTTACATCAGCCCAGCTCCTGAAGGAAAAGATGTAAATGTGATTTTAAAGACTAAAGGAGTTAAAAGGTTGAAAGAAAGCAATGGTTTTAATTGTGATTTAAGAAGCAAAGCAAAAGCCCAAACCCACCCAGCCATTTTGCCGTTTGCAGTCTGATGCAGGCACTTGGAGTGGCCAAGCTGACGTGCTGCGTGTTGCCAGCTCCCTCTCTTTTCACCCCGTGCAAGTCAGGGGCCTGACCTTGGCCATCTCTCCAAGTGCCACAAACCCAGAAAAAAGTGACTAAGCATAGTTCAAAGAAGAGTTCAATTATCTTGAAACCTTGGCCAGGCTGTTCCTGATGGTCTCAAAGTCTCTCTGTGACTGGTAGGTGAAGGGGGCTGTTTCTGTGGGATGTTTTTCATGCAAACCAGTAGCAGAGGGGCTTGGAAGGGGACATCTCCTAGAGGCAATGCCTGATAGTATGTGGTATTTTGTGGATCATTACTCTTTAGAGGTACTTGTTGTTTGTTTGGGCAGACACTTTTTCCTCTTTTGAAGTTGTTGCAACATTTACTGAAGTCATATTTATGCTTGGATGGAAAAGTTGCTGCTCTGCACCCTGGAGACTTGTCCCACTCTCTTGAGATACAGGATTCTGATTCCTTTTGCCAGACTCTTTTCATGAGGTTATGTCAAGAAAGAGACCTTTAGAGAAGGAAAAAGCTATTACTTGCTTTAAAAAAGGTGTAATTAGTTGCATTTCGGTTGGCTAAAGGACCATCATGTGATGTTTCAAAAAATTTGGTTTCATGGTAAACAAGTTAATGGATTTATGCTCAGTTGCACTGGGCTTTCAAAAAGCAAAATGGCCCTAGGGCACGCAAGTAAAATTGAAGCACTTTCCTTGTTATTTTAAAATAAGTAAAATAAAACACACTGTCTGATTTTCTGAACAATAGCTTGGCTTCCTGTGGTGGAAAAGTAACCTCAGCTGAGAATTAAAGCCACCCACCTTTGTCTTCAGGCTCTAGAGCAGACAAATAACTCGCTCTTTCCATGGTTCCACTTTTATTTTTATATTAAGCTCTTCTCCTCCTCTTCTCCATCTTGCTCTTTTTTTTGCTTTCCCATTTGCTCTTTTCTCCCACTCAGTCATTCTCTTTTCTCTCTCTCTCTTTTCTTCTCTCTCTATCCCAAGAGGGACACTTCTGTAACACTTGAGCCGTGGATGTACATCCACATGCCAAAAAGAAACAGAAATGTTTGGGCTTGGATCGGGGCCTTCATTTAAAGGCATGTGTTAAAGATCTGTGAAGGCCTATAGTTACTTCCCAGCAGCTTCCCCAAGTTTCAGTGCCATTTTCTGCCTTGGTGCAACTTATATTTGTTTTGTGTCCATCCCTATTACTATCTGCAGCCCATCTGGCTCTCCCTTCTGTAACTGAGACCCTGCATTGTAGGAACTGTCCTCACGGGTTTGCCCACGATCACACATGAGAACCTCAGCCTTGATGAAGACCCATGCTCTACTGTAGCACTCCTAACAGCAACAAAACGTGCATGTAGGCTAAAGGCCTCATTTGTCTCTCTTTATGCAAGTTTTTCATACTTTTGCAAGGTGCTAAATGTTGCTTTGCAGATAAGAGCAGCAACATTGTACCCCCAGGGCAAGGGAATGGGAAAGAGCTGTAATTATTTGCTGCAAGAGTTTGGTCTAGCTAGGGAGCCGCCAACTACCTTGAACTGCTGGCAACAGGTAGGTAGTTGGCTGTTTTCTGGCTAGAGCAAGCACTTTGCAATCTGCTTTGAACTATTCTTTATCTCCCTGAGGGGTGAAGACAGTGTAAGAAATAGTGGTTAATACAAAAAACTTCGTATTAGATTTTGCATTGACTTAACACTCTTGCTAGTGTTTGTCTTCTCTCCTGAGAATGTTGATGATTGAAAGTGAGGTGGAAATAAATGGGAGTGTGTATGCATGCTAGAGAATTATATTCTGCTGTTTTATCCTTGAGGAGTTGCATTTTTAAGTTGCATGGTCCTGAAATTCGCATGTGCTAAGGTATGAAGTGAACTTGCTTGGTCTGTGTCTCTGTGCTAGGACTGACTAGGGTTGCTAAAGACAGAGAAGAGGGATTTGCTGCCAGCGTGTTCCCTTGCATACTGTTCAAATACATTCAACTCAACTTTCTAACTCCTGGGGCAAATACTTGATACAACTTGCTGGGTTGGCAGTTTTTCTTGAGCATTTACAGGGTGAAAGGGCCTTTTCCCTCTCTTCCAGCTCTTTCTTGCTAATCCTTTTTTGTTTATAATTTTGCTCAATAAAGAAGGAAGAAAGCTCTTTGAACTGTTTTGTCGTAGAGAATGAGATCATCAGTGAAAAAAATAAAAAAAAGAACAGCTTGTTCTTTGTGCTTCTGTGAGGTGCCACCATTCTCCTTTGATTTTAGCATCATATCAGTGTTACATACACAAGGTTTTGGAGTGGGTTCAAACAAACCAGATTCCCAGATCAAGGAGCCGATCCTTCTCCAAAACTGCTGTGTGCCTGGTGCAGCATCATGCTGAGGGAGACCTGCCTTTTGTAGCTCTGTCACGTGGCAAGCTTCAGGAGGAGATCCAGGCTTCTAGAAAGTTTGAGGAATGCAGGCCCATTATATTCTACCATTCTAGCAGCCTGCGTGATGGCAAACAAAAAGGGAAATTGTCTTCTCTGCGTGCAGTGCCACAAGGGCATCAGAACTGTGTTGTCTGCAGTAAGGTGGCAACAAATCCTGTCCCTCTTGCACAGAGCATTGACCCAAGAAGAGCTTTGGTGGCTGAGTGCCCAGTCCTTTCCCTGTTTCTACTTGCAGACCTCAGGAGGAGAGCTCCTCTTTGCAAAGGGCCTCATTATTGGGTTTTGCACTGCCATAGTGTAATTTCAAATAATACTCCTGTCTCCCATCCATCTCTGTTGCCGCGTGTCTGTAGTTGCAGAGAGGAGCTAATAGGGTACAGCTGGTTAATAAAACATGCATTGCTTGAGTCTAAACTGCATTCCCTGTTGCTAAACGTCTCCCATGTAGCAGCTTTGTAGTGTAGAGTTCTGATGGGATGACAATTTTGCACCCACTTTCAGATGAAATTATTTTAAATGAAAAAATCCCAGCGATCCTGCGTGAAAAAAGCCATCCAAGTGCCTTCAGCATTTTTCATTGCAATAGATGCTCCCTTCAGCTTTAGTATCAGCATATGAAGTGTCTGGCTTAATCTCCTGTACATTCTTATGTAAATTTCTTTTTAAGAAAAAAATATCCTTAAACTGGTGGTGTATACCTAGCTTTAGGGGTTGTTGTGGAGCTTTAGCTTCACTGTAGGAGAATTTTAAATTTGGGGTGAAGCAAGTCTGTGGTTTGTAAAGTACTTGTTTCTGTAAGAAATTTATGGTATAAAGTCTATCACGATGGGGAGCTACGTGCCAAGATTTGAAGCCTCTATTTGCTGGAAAAGTAGATTTCTTAATCAAAACGAAGGTGGAGTAGACCATGTGTAGCAGCCTGTGGTGTGTGGTCTGTGTGGTGTCCACCCTTTCCCCCTTTTCTCTGCTCTCTCTGACAAGACTTTTTCAATAAATGAGTGCCAGTTTAACTCTTTTCCTTTCATTCAGGCCACATTTTCTTTTTTCCTTTGGAAATAACACAAGACTTCCAATGTGAAATGTTCCTTTTGTGACTTTGTCATAAAAATTAATGAGACTAGAAAAACTGTTTGTGGACCTGGAAGAGAATCCTAGTGAATAGTATTTCTCTATCCACAAAGCTCTTTCATTTTAATTAGCAAATAAACCAGGAGAGAGCAGTAGGCAGGTATTTCTGTGCAGACTTAGGCTGGTATTTTGTCTAACACGTTCAAAAGCAATGATTTGAGAGAAATCAGATTGGTTGATTGCTGTGCTGTATCTTCAAGTTCTCTTGGTCTGGATTTTTGGGGGGTGAGGGAGATAGGGTGATTCATACTTGAGCAAGACAAACCCAAAAAGCTGCCAGTTTGCATTATGTCAATGTATGTAAGAAAATATTTAGATAGAATTTCCATTAAAAGTTCAAAAGCAGGGGGCTCACGCTGACCCTGGCTTTTAGAAGCTCTGGTGGGAAACCTGAATGAAATTTAACTCTGCTCAATGTGTTTTCGTTGGCTGACTCCATGTTTTATTATCTCATGCAATGAGATCTTTCTTGGTTTGTCGATTTTCTACCGAGGACAAAAAGTTCATGTATGTAACAGTGCACATATTGAATTAAAGTACGATTAAAGGCATGATGTAATGACCCCCTCTCCTTTTCCTTTAGTCAATATTTGCCTGCAGGGTCAATACATTACAATATTGACTTCAAAGTATTCAATATTTTTTTACCTTCTGAGTGTGTTGGCTTCAAGTGCATGTAATACTAAACCTGTTGGTTGAACTGTTGGTCTAAGACTTACTGTCTAAGTAGTTTCAGGCTTGGATGCCTAATCCATGTAGAGCAGCTTTCAAGGCATGTGATAATATCACAACACAGCTGTAGGCAGCTTTCTGAGGTGAACCATTTAATCTGCAGTCTTTTCTCCCAGCTTCCTAACGAGTGGTGGAATTTGTCCCTTGGTGTGCGATGGGATTATTGCCCTCTCTCCCTGCTGGCATCATATTTACTCTGCAGGACCTTCCAGTGACTGTAGGTTATGTGGACAAATCTAATCCCCAGCGCTCCCATCTTCCATGTGCGTTTCTGCTGCCTTTACATCTGTGCTCTGTTGAGTGTACAAAAGCAGCTCAAAAAGCAAGATAATACTTTACGTACTCAAAGTGCTACGCAAACATGGCTTAATAAAGTTAAATTAAAATTGTTACGAATTCAAACTTGCACAGAGCGGGTTGGTGCTCACTTACCTGAACTCCCAGCTGGGGGGCACAGTGGGCTGGGTGGCTCTCCTAATATGAGCTTGCACCTTCTCATGCTTCCTCTTTGCCTGTATATACATTTCCATTCCCACTCTGCTGAAATCTAGCACCGGTACCCATCCGAAGGGCACATGGGCAGATGTACAGCATAACGATGGCAGCTATAAACCATTTATCTTTCAAAAATGTGACACTCTAGAGAAAGGCTTTGATCATATTCTTTGCAAGGCATATAAACAAACAGGGTTGTCACCAGCATGGTATCTTATTACGTTGTCTTTTTTAAAAAATTAAAGAAAGAAAAAATATTTATAGATACCAAGAACTTAGTGAATTCCTCCAAAGAATGAAATGTTATAATTAGGAACCCGCTGCACTTAGAACTATTCTACAAATAAGCACCTCAAATCTAGCCTAGTCTTTCCAGAGAAAACAAAGGTCAATAGGCTTCTTTGAGGATTAGCAAACCAGAATTTCTTGGACCAGGGTACTAATTACTTCCAAAGCTGAGGATGATCACTACTTCCAAATCCAAATTATTGCCAAAACCTCATGATAAACTTCAGTAGTACTCCCCTCTAGCCTAACTTTTGAATTAAGATACCTCTAGACTGGACTCTAATTAAAGGATAAAGAACCTAATCTGAAGGGAAGGCAGGATAACAGTGGGAATATTCTGCTTGTGGAAAGCTGCACTTCTGCGTAGCCTGGTCCAAAGTCATTTAAGACTTCCCCGGTCACTAGCAGCAATTTGGGCTCAACCAGGGTGAAGTGGAAACAAGTGCAGCTCTGAGAACCCAGAAACATGTGTGACCGGCTGCTCCATGCCTGGGAAATGGTGTCCTGCATTGCCTGTGTGCTTGCAAGGTGGGGTCCCATACTTCTTGCTTACTGTTGTCTGATAGCAAAGGGCTGAGGACTGGGCTCACTATTACAAGCTCCCAGTTGGAAAGACTTATCCACGTGGTTTTTAAGGGTTTTCATATATCCACCGCTGTGCTTGAGGATTCATTCATATGTGTATTCACTCACATGTTGTAGCCACAGTGGCTGTGAATTTGGTAGTGTCCTGAGAGACCACACGTTTCATCTCAGATGGAAGAGGTGGAAAGAGGTATCATTTTTGTGAGATCTAAGCATAAGGCAAAAAGGTTATGTTAGCACTGGAAGAGGGAGGAGAGGGGTCAGAGTTAAATATGTCAGCAGTTCATTTCCACCTGCAGCCTACTGACTTCCTTGTGCAATTTCAGGGAACTTCGAAGTGGGTGTACACATCGCAGATGTAAGCTACTTTGTACTTGAAGAAACAGCACTGGATAAAGTAGCGAGCGAAAGAGCAACTAGTGTCTATCTAGTGCAAAAGGTAAGGACAACTTTCCCTTTTTTTGTCTGACAACTTTGTCTTCTATTTACCATAGATTTATTTTAAAGGTTCGTTTTCAGATGCCCGCAATCAAAATCTGGCTATTATTGCAGCAAACGTACAAAAATGAGTAAATCGATGCAAACACAAGAGCTAACATAGCTGCTGACTACCTTGGAGCTTACGGAGAGAGCACGGGGTGAAGCAGCAGTTTGTGACCCTGTGTCTGTGGGCAGAGACCCAGGTGTACTAGGGCTTGCCAGCTCAGGACCAGCTTCGTGTGAATGGGAGTCTGCTGATCCGGAGCTAGTTCAGGGCTACGTTTGCACCATGCTGACCTGAGATAAGCCTGACAGACCCAAGCTGGCTTGTCTGCTTTGCTGTTGGGCGCTTGAAATTTGCAGATGTGGTGTTGGTGATGGAGAGTTTTGTCTTTATCTTCAGTGCAGTAGTACTAGCTAATCCCTCCCAGAAGTGGATGCATAGCAGAGTAGGATGTAAAACACCTTGTGCAATCTCACATCTTGAGGTGCAACAGAAGGTTCACACTCTTATTTTATCTGGGTATCCCAAATACTGGAGAAATGGTGTTCTTTCATCATGCAGTGAAAAGATACTTGAAATTGTACAGATTTTAGTGTAACAGAGCTAAATGTTAAACTCAAGTTTAAAGTTGACTTCTAAGCTTTAAAAATTAATAGGTTCAAGTTCAACATTATCAGAAAGGAAACATCCAGGTTTTGTCTGTGGCTGTCTCATTTTCAGTTGAATGTGCAGAAACACTTCCTAGCTCATCGGATACCACCGGCACTGTGCGTGCAGGGAAGCCGAGAAGCTTGGCTGTTAGTGTCCTGTGTTGGCTTGAGGCATCAGCTGCATGAAGAGGAGTGTTGAGGGCAGTCTCATAGGAGCAGATTAATCTGCCTCTCCCCACACTCCCATTCAGTCAGGCTGAAGTCCTTGTCTCTGCAGCCCTTTCTGGGATGACAGGGCATCTTTTGTATAATAAATAAACAAACGTATCCTACTTGCTGCTTCGGATTAGGAGTGATTCTTCCCCTCCCTTCCTGGATGTTCCGAGGGTTGCTCTCCGGGGAGGGTCTTGTAATGATGCTTGTTCCAATAGCTTACTGTGTCCTCTCCACACTTTCCAGATGATAAAATGATTTATTTTACACTACTGAAATAAAATTAGTGGTTTGATATCAAGCTGTTAACCTTTAGTAGCTGTTCTGTAACTTTTCTTGGGTAGAAATAGCAAGGCACAGCTTCAGGGGGTCTCAGTGAGTCTGGTGGGTTTTATGTCTCTGTGAGTATGGGTTGCATGGAATAGCCATAATAGCAATGCAGAAGTGCCTGAGCTGGGTCAGTGGTAGTGAGACCAACAGCACACAGGTGCTGCAGTGCGAGACCAAGGAGTGGCTGCACTGGGAAACACCAGTTGCCAGTGACTTGCTGTTCTCCAGGAGTGGGAAGCAATGCGTATCTCATGGAAACAGCACTTCTGGCACTAGAGTCTTCCCAATCCTACAGCCTCTCCAGTGATAAGCCCTTGGCTTCTGCGGTGTTCTGCTTCCCCCTCTGATGGATGACTCAATGGCTGTAGCTCACTACGGGAGATGTGGGCTGGCTCAGGGGGAATGTCACTGCAGGGCAGCAAAGCTGTAGTCCAGGAACATGTTGTCGCAGTATTTCCAAGTCAAAATACTGTGATTTGAAGGCATGTGATTTTTTTTTTTTTAAGGGAGAAGGAAGACTTTTCTATGGAAAGGAGGCATTTTTCATGATAATCTAGTTGAATTCAAAAGCTAATCGAATTTTCTTTCAAAGTGCTTTTTTCCCCCCAGCACTACCAGTCAGTCACGTGCGATGCCAACGTAAGTTATCTGTTGCCCGTAATCTTCAATTGCTTTTCAACTACCTTGGCCCAGCAGTCAGGATTAGTGTTTTACCCACACTTCTGCCCTGCAGAAAATATATTTTAAGAGTGCAAACTAGGTTAGATGATGAAATGGTCAAAATTTTAGTTGCAAGAGATGAAAAGGAGAGAGGGAATGGGCAAAGGAAAGCAGCCAGGCTGTCTGAAACAAGATGGTAGCATGAGTCTTGTAGAAAATATGCTTTCCTTTGACGGAACTGTTTCCTAAGACAGCTGTGATTCTGCTAGAGGTTAGCACCATGCTAATCCTCCCAAAGAAGTTAAATAAAGCCACATATTTAATTTTCCTGCACCATGTATCCAGAAGGGGAGTTATTGTGTAATTGCTAGCAGTCTATTTAATAAAAGTCAAAAGTGTTTGAAATAAAAGTGTATCAGGTTTTAAGAAGCAAGAAAACCTAAACAGTTTCCTCTTTTTTGGCACATCTTATAGTGTTATTTTAGGTGTGAAGCAGCTCAAGTGAGAGGTCAGCCATAAATCCCTACAATATTTTATTGGTCCTATTTTATACTGGAGATCAAAGATCAGAACTGTAAGCCTATCTTTCACATTGAGTCCAAGGACTTCGAGACATTCACTTTTGACACCAGCAGGTTGTCAGGGTGTTGATATTTTGATAATCTCAGGCTGAGTAACAAAGAGTTGCTCAAAATCTGAATTCATGGAAGTGTTGATACAAGTCTTGAGCAGAAATCTTGGCTCATAAACAAATTGCCTATTTCCTTTGAGTGTCTTAGTGTGTAAGCAAGAGGCTTGCTGAGCCCACCCCATTGTTGGACCTCGGCATCCTCCTCCCAGCTCTGGGGAGAGCAGCTGATGGAAACTCTTGGTTAATACAATCCCTCCCCATCAGACCGGCAGTGGGAGAAGGGGTCACCCCCAGAGTCAGCGGCGGTTGTAACCAACTGAACCAAGCCTGAGCAGGCAGCCAAAGCAGGGTGCCAGCAGAATGAGGTTGTTTGAAGGGAGCAAAGCTGTCTGTGCGGCTTTGTGAAAATAAGGGGGTTTTCTTAACCAGAGTTTGTTCCCTTTTCCCTTTGGTTGACTGATCGATTTTCCCCTTCCGTTCCTTGAAAAGCTGCTACAGCGAGTCCATTGATGAGAACTGCCCTGGCTAACCTGCTGTGAACCTGACTGGTGAGTCAGTCCTGGCTGCAGCAGATGTTTCTGATTTTAAAGGGAATGGGAAGTTTTATCATCCCAGTATGCGTGTGCTCCCTCCCACTGCCCAGCTCCCTAGGAATGAGTCTGAGCCTGGAAACTCGCATTTGGTTTCTGGAAGCACTTTATTAGCCAAAGAGGCAAACCAAAACAAAACCAAGGGCTCTCACAAGCAGGAGGTTAGATCTTCCCATGTCCAAAGCGAGTGCACTGTGCAGAGGAGCCAGCTGCTAAGCAGTGTGGCCAGCCTTGGTTACAGGTCCATGTGTCTTATAACGCTGGGACGATGATGTGTAGGAAACCCCCCAGCACCGGCGGAGCCTTCGCTTACTTTGGTTTTCCCTAGCTGCCTCCCGCTTTGGTGTGCTGGGACATGTGGCTGCCTGCGGGGAGAGCCGATAACGTGGAGGGAGGCTGTCGGGCAGTGCTATAGCACTAAGTCTCAAGCCGGATACGGTAGCACTGGAGATTTCGCATGTGGGACTTGGAAGTAGGGGGAGAGAAATCCTTTGTCTGTGATTTGATTTGAAATGCAGACCCACAGCTGCGAGCACTGTGGATATCTGCCTTTCACTCAAAGAAGTGCCCTTTTCCAGTATCTCTTGGGCCCTGCTGGGCTTGTGGGGAGAGATGATGTCTTTTATTAGTCTGACTGATAGAAGGGGATGAAAACCAGACAAGCTCTCACCACCAAAGCCTTTCTTCAGCCCTGTTTTCTATGATACATTCATTAGGAAGGATTTCCTGGGGGCTGTAGGTCCTTTTTTTCATTGTGAAAGTTTTTTCTCCTAACCCTGCTGAGTCTCTCCAACTGCATTTCTAGATTCAACTACATTTATACACCTGCCCTGTTCTAGCTTTATGATCCCTGTATAAGCCGAGGTGACTTTATTTTCACCTGCAGTAAAATCAAGCTGAATGATGTGATCCCCAACATAGGCACATCCTTAGCAGTTTGCTAAGGAAACCACTTCACGCTGGAGGTGATAACCCTCGGCAGTGTTTCAGCTAGCTGGATTTCTGTGTGCCGTGGCAATACACAGGGCAGCTGGCAGACACTGCTGTCTCTTGGCAGACAGTCACGGGAAGGGCAAAGTATTTAAAAGATGCCGGGCAACCTCTGGATTATTTGAGGTGATGCTATGCAACTCTGATATTTTGCAAATCTAGGCATTAAAGACGTACTTAGGGAAATCTCCTCTCATCCTGCGTCTCCTTCAGAAAGAGATGGAGATAATCCTATTGCAAAAGTTCCTTCTGGGCAACCCCTGGGATAACTTCTGAAACATCTCGCTCTCCCAGTGTGACACAATTGTGACATCTTTGTATGTTAAATGCTGGGCTTGCAACTACTAAGAATCCTTTCAGCCTGTGACCATATCATGTTAAGGGAAAAGGAAATGTGTATTTATAACCTAAATTTCTCTGCTTTGTGACAGTTGGTTTATTTTCCGTGTAGAGTGTGAAGAGGAATCGTGATGTTAAAGCAGAGGCAGGCAGTTAGCCAAGACTGTCATGGTGTTGAAAACAGGTTTCTTCTTTTAATTCAGTGAGGTAGATAAAATTGAAATACCTTGAATGCAAGGTCACATTGTCTTATGTATGTACTTGCTGAGCCCAGGAAAAGGTTGAATTCTTGCTCTCCTGTGACGCTTCCTCCATGGCTTGGGTTAAGTTACTTTGCCTAAAGTTTCTCTCCTGCAAAACAAGGGTAACGTGGGTTGATGCTTCCCTATTTAACAGTAGGTTTGTAACAGCTAATTGCTTGGTGAGTGTTTAGTGCCGTAGTTATGATCTGAGTTAAAGCTTTGCTTGTGTTTCACATCATTGAAAGCCCTTCCATAGAATTATAGCCTCTTGAATTGGATATTAATCCTGCTCAAGTACACTTAAAACAAGCATCCTGTTGTTTTGTTCGGGCTGTTCTTTGTGGATGGGATTTCAGGTTTCATGTAGGCATTTTTGTAGCAGACTGTTACTGCTGCAGGAGATGTGAAGGGAAAGAGGGTGTGCTAAGGCACAGAAATATTCAATAAGTACAGACCATTATCAGATAATCAATCACAGAGGGGGGGAGAGAGAGAAAAGCTAGTAACTGGACCTTTTAATTTGGGTGGAAAAGGGCACAGGAGCTTTTATTAAATTACTAGCACTTTGTTCACTATGACCTGAACTTCAGGGTCTCATGGTGGTCATGGGTGATCTTAGGCAGGCAGGGATTTCCGATAGTCTATAAAGCTGTTTTCTCTCCTTTCTGGTATGGGTTGGCACCACTCATGCTAAATTTATAACTTTGTGGTGTAGGTCCTTCCAGGCAGCATGGCCAAGCTCACGTACTGGATCTGTGAGTTATTAATGTACCAGTATTGTTAACATACTGCTCACAACTGGAATAACAGAGTTGACGGCCTTTGTGTTGCGGGAAACAGCTTATCATAATCTGTGCCCTTGTGACCTTCCAGCTGAACTAGTGCTGCTGATTCATGTTGCGAGTGACTCCTTGACAGTCACAGGCTGTACAGTTAACCTTTTGGCATTAATATGCACTGCAATTAGAATGGATTTATAGCCATCGTCCGGTGCCAAACCACAAATGTGATTAAATATTTTAAGAGTCTTTCCTTCAAAGCAAAAGGTAAATACAAAATGTGTGCACTTGAGGAGCAAATGGACACCTGAGACTTTTTTTCTTACTGTTTTGAAGAACAGTAGTACCCCTGGCATCCAGGTAGGAAAAGTTGTTTCTGAAATCACCAAATAGGTGTGTCAGAGTTTGGAAGAGCTGGGGTTTGCATGCCAGTTGGCTTCCTGCTGGTCCTATATTTACAGGGTGGCACACAGAGCAATGAAAACGGAAACTAAATTAAATATCTAAAATATTTTACAGCAACCAAGTAGGGCATTTCTCTCTGTGTTTTTCTGGAATGCACCAGCCCACATTGCCACTCAAAATAAACAAGAGGAGTAATGTGGTTCTTCTTTGAGGGCAGTTATTGCTTCTTCACAAAGGTAAATAATGAGAAGGGAAATAAGAGTGTGAAACACTAATAATTAGGTTTGCTTCATTAAACAACTGCTACATATTATCTTTACTGCAGACTTCACCTGGGAAATAACTCAGGGATGGTAGAAACACTTGGAGCTGCTCAGGTTTGCTCTAGTGTGAATATGCTCCAAAGCTTTTGCTTTGTTGCTGTAGTCAGGTGAGTCATTTGTGGTTTGGTAATTCAATGTTCAGCAGCAGAAATATTGATTAGTTGTAAGGAATTAGGACACAGGTTAAAAAAATCCCTGCCAGAAATTTCTGTTGGCTGACATTTTGTTCAAACAGAGTTGAGTATAGTAAAATAATAATTGTTCTCCCTCTGTTTGCAAACACCATGTTCAATAGTCATAAAACAGGTGCTTTTGTTTATCTCACCAACATCTATATGTTCCTGTCTCCGCTACAAAGCATGGCTCAATTTTTAGTAAAACCATGTGCCACTCCTGTGATGCATGGGAGAAGTTTCATTTATGCTTTGCAGGGAGCAAGACTTGCATTACTTGCCTGGTTACACAGTGTTCAGTGTCAAAGCAAGAAACACAGTTCCCAAATCCAAGCTCTTGAGCTCCTGACTGCTAGGACCATGTTTCTTCAACATCAAGTTTCCTGATGTGCTGAGCCTTCCTCATTCTTCCCACTGCCATTTTGGCAGTGGGAAAGAAGTGGAAAACAGAGCAAACTTTGTGACCTTAAAAGCTGCAGAGTGAAGTGTTTGCATAACGAGGATGCAGGATGCTCCAGGGTGCTTACTCCATTCCTTGGAGGTGAGCACTGGGAGTGATTCCCAGGTTGCAGACTGACAGCTCCCTCTGGTCTCAGTGAGGGACAGGGCTGATGTGAGTGTTGGTGGCCTTAGCCATGTCTGACTTCCTCTCATTTCAGAGGATTTGGTTTGCTTACTCATTCCGTGCCAGTATGCTGTTCACTATGTAATGTAGCTCTGGCATGGGTGATGCATCCCAGAGCTATGGTGTAGCCACTCCTGCCACAGAGAATGTGATCCTGAAGGTTTAATGCATTTTCTCCTTTTGTGCATTATTGAGCTTGTCTTTTACCAACTGGTCAGGGAAGCTTGGCTACAGACAGGTCTCTACTAAAAGCTCATATTTTAGCAAGACTCTCTTCTCTTCCCTTCCCTTCCAGGTGATCCCGATGCTTCCGAAGCTGCTCTGTGAGGAGTTATGCAGTCTCAATCCCATGCAAGATAGGCTGACGTTCTCTGTGATGTGGAAGGTGACTCCAGAAGGCAAGGTACCTCAAGTAGCAGGCAGTCATTTTGCTAATCAGTCCCCCCTCGGTGGCCAGCCCCTACTCTTGCGAACAGAGTGGTAAAAATGCCGTCCCTTAACACCCAGGTGGATAGCAAAGGACTAGTCAGTGAACAATACTGGAGGATGTAGGACTGACCCTGTATCTTGTCTTACTGATGGGATACCATGGAACTTCCAACTAGAATAATCTCACAACTTGGTGGGGAAAGGAAAAATATTTGTGTGAATCTCAGGGAGAATTTCCTGCTCCTTGCCAGGTCACTCATCCATTTAATGCCTTACCTCCAGCAGCAATTTGAAGCTAATGCTTTGGGTGGGACAAGATGTTTCCCCCTGACTCCAACCCTGCCTTGTATTCATAGGCAGTTGTGCAATGCAGTGAATGCGGGCAGTATCCCTCTGTGGACTCTCTGATAAACAGACTATTTCATTCTTCTTCAGAGCTGCAAATTACATCGATCCAAATAAAGTGTGATAGCTCTTCAGCAAAGGCACAGCTCCATCCTCTGCATGTCTTATTTCCAGGGAGCAGTTGTGGAGGCTGTCTGTCAGTGCAGTGAGCTGCCTTCAGCTGCCTGTCAGCTCTCCCCAGGTCTTCATTTCTCTCCCTGTTCCCCTCCCACACTCTTTGTAACCCTAACAATCACCTCTGGTGATCACAGGGTCCCCTTGCTAATCGAGGAGGGGTAAAGACTGCCACTACCAGAGGACTCTCCAATCTATGCGAAGCACACTTTTTGTACTCAGAATTACTTTTTTTTAACCAGTGTTGTGCTCATGCACAACTCTGTCTGTGGAGAGTATTTCTTGTGCCAATTTGGTGATTTTTCACAAAGATTAACTTTACTTCCGTATTATTGTCCATGCTGCTCTAAAGGATACTGAATCTTGTTTTGTGCTTTAGCAAAATACGGTTGCAGTCCTATAGCTGTATTTCTCCAGTGAGTCCCTGCTCGGGCACTGCGGTGGGTTTTATTTGTTCGTTGTGAAAAGCGTTCTACTTCCTATAGCGGCAGCATGATTACTCATGAGGCCTTCTAATAGTAGCTACTTGGTGGGCCTTTTATTGACTCTGGTCTTTGAACAGCTAATAGTAAAGTCTTAGTTAAAATAAGCCTTTAATTAAATCTTGTCTCTTGTCCCCTGCAATATATACATTATTTGCTTTTCAAAGTGTTCAGACCAACCCAGTCTGACCAGTGAGAAAACAGAGGAGCTGCAGTATCAGCCTTACACCTGCTCAGGGAGCTGATCTCTGGAGGAGCAGTGGTCTGGGCCATGGCCATGCTGCCCCTTGGAAAGCAAACTGCCTACGGCCATCTCAGCAAACTGGTTTCTCCTAGGAGGCCTTTCGGGACTTAATCAAGGTCACTTGATTTGAATATCAGGTGAAGGCCAGAGAAGAATTTACTGCTTCCAAGAGGAAAAGTGCTTGCAGGGCTTTTGCCCAGCGGGGCATTCTTGTAAGAGCTTATCTCTTGGGTTGAGTGGGACAGAATGTGTCTCCTGTATTTCTAGGTGTTACTGTAGCCTAATCTCAGTGTAAACAGGATCACATGCTCTCCCAGGCTCCGCTGGGTGAAAGGGAGGTGAGTCAAAGGGCCCAACACAGCCTTTGAACCTCAGCTGGTGGGGGAAAGCCGTGAGAACACTGACATTGAGGTGACGACATTCCTCCGTGAGGGATGCAGGAGGCCAAAGAGCACTTCATTGCACCCTGTGTGCACAGCAGTATCATAACCTTGAGCTTGCAAAGCAGAGCCCAACAGCGCTACTAGAGGCAAGAGCTGCTCTGAGCTCTCACTGTTACTGTTCCAAAGCAAATAAGTCTAGAGCTAATGCATCTCCCAAGGAAAAGCCACACAGATTCCTCACTTGAATGTGACTATTGATAGGTTGTTGGGATTTTTAATTCTTGTTTCTTTTAGAAAAATAATGCCAGACGTAGCCCTTTCTGAGAGACAGGCACTTTCTTGTTTCTATTGCTTTTGGGTTCTGGAGTTTTTCTCTTCTAGTTTTCACTGAGTGTAACAAAACGTTGCCTGAGCAGCACTCCGCATAGCTCCATGGACTCCAGTGGGATAGTGTGACATGATGTATCTGAAATGACTTTCCAAGGGCAGAGGCGTTAACCATATTGTTGCATCTGTGCTGTTCTTCAGAAGCAGAGCTGGGCGTTTATAGGAACAGCGTAGCACGTTCTTGTTCGGATGCAGTCAACAGAAAGATATTTGAAAACAAACGATGCAACTCTTCCTTTTAAGTTATTGCCTGCAGATATTTGAAGCACAGCCCTTCTGGTTCCTTCTACCAGTGATGAAGAAAAATTGCTTCAGTCTGAAACAACCTATACAAACAATGTGTCTTCCAGGCTCAAAACTGTTGTCGTCAGCCAGGACACGATATGGACACTGCCTTGCATGGAGAAAGTCCTCAGCCTCCTGCACAGTTATGTCACACCCTCAAAGAGACCTGCACCACCAGGGACTGGGCTAATGGGAGGGTTTCAGCTGAGCCACACTGACTGCCATCACATGATGTGCTGGGGACTACAGCTTTTTCTCAAAAGCAGCCAACGCTGGGGAAAGCCTTAACATAACCCTAGAAATGTTTCGGATACTGGTACTCTATCTGGAGTCTGGGTGCGCCAGGTTTGCTGTGATGGGGGAGACCTTGCAGACTGGTCTTGCAGGCTACTCATAATCTTTGAGTCTCAGCTTACAACCCCCAAATGTTGCTCCTCTGCATTGCTTTGCCCATCCATCAGCCGCTGGTACATGGGCCAGCCAGCCTTGTGCGGCTTTCCCTGCAGAAGTGGAGCTTGCCCGTTCTCTGGTGGGGTCTCCAAACCAGGGATGCAGGGCTGTGGTTACCCAAAGTCTGCTTGGATGGCCGCTGAAAGCAGAGATGGGGGGCATTTCCAGGAAATACTTGGACAGTGGGTAGAGTTAAGTTAGCCTGCTGCAGCAAGGCTGAGTGTGGCAGCTCTGCTCACCACACACAGGGATTACTGGACTGCATGAGCAAAATGTGTCCAAACTCCATTCTTTGCCTACGTGACGTGTTTAATGCATCCAGGCAATCTTGGTGAGAAGGTGTTTATTGGGTATGTTAATAAGAGATCTCTCAGGATTGTTACTGTCCAGTTTACACCTGTTAGAGCCATTGCGGGAATGGAAATTGGGCACTCTGCATCACGCTGCTTGGTTGCCTTTGAGAGACCAAGAACACAAAAAGGAATTGAGGAAACAGAGGAATAAAAGAAATTTAATATCTGCTACTAATGGGCTGCTTGTTCTGACGCTTTGCCCTGAATGTAGCCTGCCTGAGATTTGTCATTCTAGTTATATTCTGGGGGCCCAGTATGCTGCATCTCTCATCTTACAAGGAAGTGAGCGGAGCTCTGAAATATTTGGCCTCTTCTAAGCAAGGAGAAAAATGAGGTTTTGTTGAAAGCTTCAAGTTCAGACAGCAAGGCGGAAATCCGGTCTGTTACCTCTTGCAAGGGACAGAGAGAGCTTTTGGAAGCCAGTGGCAGAAAGCACCATGTAGCCTCAGAGCTGGCTTTCAGCAGTAACCTGGCGACTGGGGAAAGTGCTTCTCTTCAGAATTACCCTTCTGGTTTGTGCCCTGTCCTTAACCCTTTTCAACACGCTTGTACATGACAGAGTTGACTCACCTATTTTATAGAGCAAAATGCGAGTGCTCTCCAAACACAAAATATTTAGTGTGGAATAATATAACAGTGAGGGCCAGAATTGATAATGACCTTTGATGCAGAAATTAATAGCTGGAGGTGGAGGAACTAGCAGGGAAATAGAAGTAGTGTCTGAAAACGTTTGAACAGCAAGTTGAAAGAGCTGCCTTTTACAACTGGAGGGTCTGTAGAAGTGCTCAGCTGAAATGAAGGCTGCTCAGCATGGGTCCCAGATCATCTCAACAAGGAACACTACCTTTTTGGTGCCTGAGTACCATCCATGTCTTACTGAAGTCTGAAGTATCTCTATTGCCAACTGGCTAATAGTCTTCAGCTTGCTGGAAGGGGATCATTTAAAGAGTGGTGCAGCCTCTTCCACACCAGAGATCGTGCTTGCTTGATATCAGGAGGTTTTTTGGGTCCAGCAGATTTCATCAGATGTCACTGACCTACCGGATATGGATCCCCCATCACCACGAGAAGCTGAACCACATTTAATGGGATGCAGCAGGGTGCAGAGCAGGTGCTGCCATCACTGTCACAGCATCTCTGTCCAGCTTTGTGACTTTCTCTTCCTTTCTTCTTGTCATAGAGAAAGGGGCACACACAGAATAACCGTGAGCCAAGGGTCAGAGCACTTTACATTGCAAGACATCACTTGCTGCCTCTCCGCTATTAGGACACTTTCTAATTAGAAATGAGCTTAAATGCCCTGTGACTTTCAGAGCTCTGAGCTGCTGACTTATACTGCACATATGCTCTGTGGGGCATAAGGGAGGGAGGCAGCGAAGGTATCTTGGGGATCAATCCTTTCCTGTTGAGAAGAAGGTTTGCCTTTCTGAAGCAATGTCCTTGATGAGTCTGTCATGGAGCGAGCTGGCGGTTCTCCCCGGACACCGTCACTTGCAGAATTTACCTTGTCCTGCTGTGCTGATGAAGGGGTAAGGTGGCACTTGCAACTAAGGCAGAATTACAATTCTCCATTCACTCTCTGAGCATTTGTGCGTTGAATGGTTTATCACAGACTGCATCCATCTCCAGAGCCCTCATGCCAGTGCTTTTGACTTTTCTGAAGAGCCTTCTGCTCTTTGTCCCTCTGCACTTTCTCACTGGCTTGATGAGCTTTTGATCTCTCTTATACATCTCAGCTGAAATAGATTTTCCTTTCTGCTTTAAGAAATAATGCTGAATTGCTATTTCTACATTGGTGTTCTGTTATGAAGTTTAAAAAGGGAGTGTCTTCTGGTTTAAAATAAAAGAGTTTTGTTGGCGATTTATAGATTATTTTCCTCTAGAATCCAGAATAGTTTGGAAGCTCAAAAAGGTTCCTGGCTTGAGTTTGGGCCTAGGACCATAGACATGATCACAGAAACAAGGGGTCAGTGACTGGCCATCTCACCTCCAGACCACCAAGGTCCTACTCAGGCACTTTCACGAGTGCTAGTCAGACATTGGGGTTCCTGCAGTACTCCTGAAAACAGGGTATTTTAAGGCCAGCCCCTCGTGCCCTGCTGGCCACACTCTAATCAAAGAGGTGGAATACCATCTGCTGTGTTTTAGATAGGAGATCCTTTCTTGCATGTGTATATCTGCCCGTTGTCACTCTTGCACCTAGTAACCTTTGAGTCAGATGGCTGATTTCAGCTCCCAGATGGGCTGTAGTTCTTTGAGCTCTATGAAAGAGGGACATCAGGTAGAGGAGGGAGATCCAAGCAGTTCCCTATGTATATGCAGAATATATTGTCCACATACATGTTCCCAGATACTAGAGAATCTATATGAGCAAAAGGCCTGGTGGTCTCAGTATGAGAAGATCTTCTCTTGAAGATCACAGTCAGTGATGAGGTCTGGTGTCATTCCTTCCAGGGTTTGTACAACTTCCCAAGATTTTGTGCACTGGAAGAGCAAGTCCTCAGATCAATTTACACTTTCCAATTTTGCAGATCCTTGATGAATGGTTTGGGCGGACAGTCATCTGCTCCTGCGTGAAGCTAAGCTACGACCATGCACAGAGTATGATTGAAAGCCCTGGGAAGGTGTTCTCACCTGAAGAACTACCGCCTGTGTCCCCTCAACACTCAATAGCTGAGATCCAGCAAGCTGTGCTGAACTTGCATCGAATCGCCCAGCACCTCCGCAAACAGCGCTTCATCGACGGTGCTCTGCGCTTAGATCAGGTGTGTAAGTCCAGACCTTGTAAGGGGCTTCTTCTTCACTGAAGCAATTTCACGTTGTACTCCCTAAGAATTTCCTCATCAGTCTAAAAACTTGAAGGGGAAGGTCAAGGCTGGAATAGAAAGGCAGGTTTATGTGCCAATGTATTCTTAAGAGCGGCATCAGATTATGTACCAAAAGCAGTAAGTAAAGTAGGATGAAAAGAAAAAAGTTCCTGTTTTTAAGGAGTGGTCCATCTTTCAACATTTTTCAAAATCCTAAAACCGTGGTGGACTGCATAAGTAACTCATACAGTGAAAGAAATCATGACGGTGTCATTCATTATCAAGCAGTTCAGATAGCCTTAGTGCACATTTCACCGTGAAAGGCTCATCCTCCACATTTATTTCTGTGCTTGCAATACTCATGTTTTCCATAGCTTTCATAGCAGTTCTCTGCACAGGGAAAATGACTAAATGTTATCTAAGCTAATACATATAAGTGTTGGCTGTGTTTCAGAGAAAGAAATGCTAGTGAGGAGGTTTTCTGTCTGGGGTGATTTAAGTAATCTTGTACCAGTTGTGGTATGTGTCATTTCTATTTTACAAGTAGATCCAGATATTTTAGATTATGAGAGCAAAAATACTTTTTCATTTGAGGTTCAGCTGCTCTGAGGTGGCTTCTGACAGTTTTTGCGGATAGCAGGTTCCAGTAATTTATAGAACCCAGTGGCCTTCCTGAGCAGGAGACAAAATAATCTCTTAATATAAGGAAGCTCTATTGTTTCATTTTGCAAAATGAGCATGAGTCAACATAAGGATATTGCTGAGAAAGAAGCTAGTGTACCGAGATATGTAAACAGGACTATTGTATGTAAGAGGTGTGTTGTAACCCTTCCATTTTACTCGGCATTGTAGCGCTGTCTCCAGTTGCAGGGACATCTAATTTTAGAGAACTCGTTGCAGAGCAACAAGAGCAAGGAGTGTCTATAATCTGTGACCTTCCCCAACAGAGCACGTGGCTTAGTCTGGCGAAGCTGCTGTGAAGAGGAGGCAATGTGCTTTTCCCCATGTCTAAGATGGACAGGATGACACGTTTGTATCTTGAGTTTCAGTAGAGGAGATTGGGGTTATACTTTAGGATAAACTTTCTGGTGTAGGCATTGTGGTGTCTGAGGCTATTTTGCCTACATCTGTTGTAGGAGGACTTGGAGGACTGGTTAGGCACACATAAGTGAGCCTGGAGCAAGGACATTTGCACAAGGTCCCTCCTTGCTCAAAGGAAATAATCATTCTTCAAATTATATTCAAATAATTTTGGGAAATGTGACTCCCACTTTGAAGTCATGCAGAGTTTTCTTAAACCTCTTTCGGAACAGAGGCTTCCCTCCTTGAGGTTTATCATACAATGGCTAATAAACTGGACTTTTGTTCCTAAGCACACTCTGAATGCTAGAGAAACATAAAAAAACCCCAGCCTTTGCACTTGATGAGCTAACTGGGAAGCCTTGGAGATGTCTGGGTTGGAACAACAGTCCACAGTGACTGGGAGCTGTGGCCCAACAAGGTCACTAGCTGCGTTCCACAAGTCACAGTGTAGTCCTGAGCGGTCACCACATGTGCCTGAGCTGAGTACCTGTTATCAAACTAACCCCAGGGAAAATATGTTTTAAAACAGCTGTGACATTTTCAATGGGAGGATTTGGCCAAGGAAGCATCCTGTTCCAGTAATACCCCATAAAAGATTAGCTGTGTTTTGTTTTGCTCTGTGCTGTTACAGAGGAGCCGTTAAAGAGAATGTATTGGAGCATCATTTGTGAGATCGGGGTTAAAAGCCACTGCTAAGGGTACCAGAGAGGGCTGATTCCTACTCAGACTGGTTCCTAACCAATGTGATAAACTGAGTTATATCTCACAAGTGGCACTTTACGCTGTGCAGAATCTCTCTCCCCTGGCAAGAGTGTCAGAGCGAAAGTAATGGTCTTTGAGAAGGAAGTGTATTTTGGTTCAAGGGACACTTTCACCATACTTACTCTTTTCAAGTACTGCCTTGCTAGTCATATTTTGATAAACTACACCCTCTGTAGCACATGGCTGAAGTGGTTACTGTTAAGGCCTGAGTACAAACAGTATGTGAGGGATGGGTGTTTGGACATGGCCAGTGGTGTATGGCTGGAGAAAACAATCTGTACCTTTTAATAGGAGATGAGTCCCTCTGCCTTTGCTCCCTCACTTCCCTGAGTTCCCATGGATGCAGCTGTGCACTGGGTCTGACTTCCAGCCCTGAGCAAGTGAGCAAGGGTGGGTCCAAATGGGAAACACACCTTTCTAATCGCTGGACCTCTCACTGATTTCCTGTTGAGTAATGTAAGTCCTGAACAATGGAAGACAAACTCCAGCAGGAAACTAGGGGCAATGAATTATCAGATTCCAAATAAATATGTGAGCAAAGGAAATGATCATCCCACAGTCTTAAGGGAGGGGGTAGCTGGGCATGGATGACTCCTGTGCTTTTTTTTCCAAGGGATGTGAGCCCTCTTCCTATACATTGCATTATTTTTGAGAGCTTCTACCTTGGGATCACTCCTGATTGAACAGTGATGACTTTTTTTTCTTGCTTCTACCCTGCCATTTTTCAGTGTGACAAGCTCGTGTGCTTCCTGTTGGTATTAAGAAAATTGGGGGGAAGAATCTCCTGTCCTGCTTTGCCACTGGCTGTGGTGGCCTTGGGCTGCTGCTCTCCCTGTCTGCCTCAGTTTCCTCTTTGGAATGATATTGATCTCCCCCATAGTATCTGTATAATTTAGGATTTATTCCCCAAAACTAACCATCTCTCAGATGAAGTCATTCATGGGTGTATCTTTATAATAGCAGAAATACTGGTTGGCCAAGGAACTTCTTGCACCTGACATAGGATGGCTCCAGTAAGATGCAGCAGTGTCCGGCTGGCTGTGCCATGGTGAGAAGAGTGTTTCCTGTTTGAATGTTGCTGCTGAATTTTTATGACCTTGTGTGAGAGTGGCATCTGCTTGCCCATGATTTTATCTTTTAGCAGTAATTTTGGAAGCAGGAATCTCTGTAGCTCAACAGATGAAGAATATATTTATTTTTTTTTAATAACTTGGGAATTACATATCTGGGTCACACAGAAGACCTTGAGACAAATTACAGAGGTAGCACACAGTCTTGAAAGCTTAAGATCTGTGGATTCAGTGTCAGTACATATGTGTCTCTCTGGGGCTGTGTAATTTTGAATTCCTGCCTCAGTTCAATCCTGGCCATGGCAACCTACATACCTGCCACTCTTCCCCCCCGCCAGTTCCTTTCATGCCTCTGCAGAGGTCTGTAGGGGAATCTTGCTGCATTGGACCTTGGGTCTGAGGACCTTCTTTGCAACCAGACCCACACATCTGTCACTCTGTGGGATCTTGCTGTCCCCATAGGCCCCTTCTGGGGCTTTTTCCCTAGAATATGGTTTCCTGTGCTGCCTCCCAGCTTCCTAGCTCCAGAAAGCAGCTGAGCACTGAGTTTTAGAGGTTTAAAGTCTTTGCACCTTCAGCAGCTAAGAAGCTTATGAAACTTTGTCCACACAGACAGAGATTAATGTATTTCTTCCCCTTCTCATTTAGAGCTGTGGCTTTTAGATGTAGAAGCAAGAGGTGCCTTGTACTGTGACTTTGAGAAAAAATGTTCAGATATTTACAATACTGTCTTTCCCCCCTGCCTCCTTCCTGCCCAGGACCATGAAATGCCACCCCTGTGCTGTCCTCTCACAGCTCCTGGTGCACCCGCACTATAAATTGGAGCAGGGATCTGACCTGGTTTAAAAACCAAAGTGAGCACAACCCACAACTTTCCTTTTTTTTCCTGGCCCAGTTACTTTGAAGGTGGATCACTTCCCCAAACCACAGCTTTTAGAAACACCAGCCAGACAATCAGATAGAAACTTGCTTTCAACAAAAACCATCAAGTTTGCAGAAAAGCTCCTTAGCTCCAGCCTGCCTAGAGGAGACCTGCTGATAAATGGTTCTCTTTTTGGCCTCAACAGTTTATAAATGAATCACGAGGACAGATGCCTACAAGAAGACAGGTTAAAAAGGATTTCTGTGAATATTTAAAATTAGAATACCCCAGGATGCTGATCTGTCTCTATGACAACTGTCTGTGAGCTGAGCAGTGGCTTTGTTGTGCTGGTGATTCTGCCTTTGCCAGCGCACTTATACCTGGGTGCTCAAAACGTTGGCATTGACCAAAGTTCATCGTGAGAACAACCTAAAGTGCATTTGCATTAGACCAGTTAATGGCATTGAATTGTTTGCTAGAATAGCTTCTCTCTTTGTTTTCTGTGCAACAGACATTCAGCTTTGCAGGTGTGTGCAAAAAGGGAAGAAAAAAAGGGTAAAAATGGCAAAGATGAGAATGTTACGCAAATTTAAGGGTTGAATTGCTAGTGAAATGGTCTCACTTCTGCTTGTTTCCAGCCTGTGTGCTGTGCCACTGTCTCATTGTCTGAGCAAGGGTTGTTTTTCCCTGTGGATCTCTATTGTTTTGAATAACTTAAAGATAGAAAATTTGTATTGTTGTAGCTCTGTACCACACTGGAGACCTTACCTTCGGTCCTGTCCCATGGCTGCTGGGAATAAGGAAATAAGTGATCTTTGACAATAGCTTTGTTTCATTAAGGCCGGTGGGACTCCTGAAGTATTAGAGTATTTCTGCTGCAGGAAACGTAGGAAAACAAGCAAAAAGACTCCAAACAACAGAATGTGTGCAGAATACCAGCTCCAAAACACCCAGGTATGTGGCATACCGGGTATATTAACCAGCTCTTTATAGTTTTTGAAGCTCTCAGAACTGACTCTGCCTACTTGATGCAAACAGCTTTGAGAAGTTGACTCAAGCCATTCACACATGGAAAACGAGGAGGAAGGAGGATGCTGTACGTGCAGGATGTGACCCTGTATGTTGGGAAACTTCGTCTTTAGTTGTGGCTAATGGGGTAGGACAGAAACACATAATTTTAGACAGTTGCTCCTGCTAATGCCATTTAATTGGAAATCTCAAGAGCCACAGATTAATTACTATCACCATTAAAATATTGCAATATGAATGACTGCTAGAAATAATTATGGGAAATTGTTTTGTCATATTTCCTGCCTCATATCTGCATAGTAAGCATTCAGGTCTTTCCTTCTTGCTACGTGGAAGTAATAAATATTTCTACCCTGGTTAAACAGTCATTGTGCACAAAATGCAATATATTAATATACCAATGGAAGGCACTTTGGGTTGAAAGAACTGTTTAGATGGGACAGCAAAAGGCTATAATAATGTATAGACTTCAGTTAACTGAATGCACCTATGTTTTCCCTAATAGTATGATCTGAACTTATGTCTTAAAATGCTGTTGGGGCAGGAAGGCCATCCTGGCTTGAGTACTCCCTGGTGTGATGCTTAGGTTTTTTAGCCGTGGCTGCTGTATGTGCTACCCCTGCACACTCTCAGTGCAAGCACCTTTCTGGGGAGGAGTAAATGGTTTTGCTCCAACCCCTGACTCTTGGCTGCATCTCTCTGGGGAGCATTGTTTGGTTGGGTTTTTGGCCAGTCTCAAAAAGGAAGTCCTGGTGCTTATCGCCTAGGCTGTGACATTGGTACCAAATTCATCTTGGATTTGGTTCCGTCAGGGTAGGCTGAGGTGTGTACCTGCTTTGGCACTTGCTTTGGCCCAAGAGAAAATCCAAAAGGCCCATTTATAAAATCCTGAAAACTGCCATGATACCTCCCTAAAGAGACCATTACAGCAACAGTGCATGCATGTGACAGCAGAGGCGGGGTAGGCTGTATGTATGGTGCTGTAAGATAAATGGAAATGCAGACTGACAAGGAGCTTTCACTATTCACTTCCTATCACAATTCCACCATTGTCTACTCTTTCTCTTTGATGTCTGGTTAAAGAGACATCACTGATACCCAGAATGGGGATGGCAGGTGCTATACGATCATTATGGACAGTTGCTTATACTGTGTGATGCATAAGGCAGCTGGGGGGATGTTGGATGTATTTGGAGATTAATTTCCTTTGGGGATTTTATGTCTTTTGCGTAGCCCCAGTTAATACGTCAAAATGAGCATCTAAGGCCACAGCTTTCTACTGGGGGATACTGCTCTTCCCCACAGGAGTAATCAAAATGCATTTGCAAAGGTGCATTAGGGAAGTAGGAACGATTTTCAAAATGTCTTTCCTGCAATACCACAGGGGAACATGGTACTTTGCAGGCAAATATGAAATGTCATCGTTGTCGTCAGGAACAGCTAACGGCTCAGGTCGGGCAGTTTGCACATGCACCGAGGATGCACGCAGGAAGGAAGCGTTGAGGGGTCGTGCTATGGGAGGGGGTCTGTGTTGGGTGAGCGTCTTTCTGCTTGCATGGAGATGTTTGCATTGCCAGTAGGTTTTAAAATATTTTGATTAAATTAGGATTTTGAGTGGAAAGCCCTCCGAATGTAATCTTTTGCCCTGGGATTTTAATGAAGTCCTCCCAGGGGTGTGACTAGGATTGATGTTGTCGCACATGTCCCGCCGTTCCCCGATCATTCTTTTAGAGCTGAGCAGCTGTGTCCCAGCAGGAGCAGGTGGTGAAGTGGTCGAGCTGGCTCCGGCAGGAGGGGGGAGTCGGACGCTGGAGCACAGGGCTCGGCTGTAGAGCATCGTGCTGGGAGCCACCGCAGCCAGATGTCTGGGCAAACACGGCTGGGAAGGAGCTCCCCACACAGTGGTGCTCTGGCATTAATTTACCATCAGTAATGCAAGAGTGGGTTATGACTTTATTCTTCCTGGAGTAAGTACTCCAGCCGCTAGCTCAGATATTCAAATTCTCCAGTCATGTATGAGTGTTTTTCTTCTAAACAAACACAGCTTAACCCTTGAGTTTTATTAAATCTACCATAGATCTGCAAGCTCAGGAACTTCTCAAAAAAAAGGCTGTCTTACGATTTAATTTTGAGATGCTGTTTGACACAGCAACAGCTTCTTTCATCTGCCAGCCTCAGAGCAAATATCAGAGGGGAGGTTGGCTCCATACTTCCAGGCCATGGGAACGGCACGAAGAGGTAAAACTGCCTGAGCTCATGTGGTGAGTCAGTGGCAGAGCTGGCAGGACAGCCTTTTTCTGATTCCCAGGCCAAATCCAGCACCTTAGGCCAATGCTGGCCATTCTCGTCCTCTCAGGTTTATTACTGACAACTGTTGAATAAGAATTGGTGCTTTTTTGTTTCTGCTGTTTATTGCTGGCCCAGTTAAAGGCAGGGGTTTTTATCCCAGTTCCCCAGTAGGTACTTCTTACAGTACAGAGCAGAGAAACAAGCCACATCAGCATGAAGGGCTGACCTGTAGCTAGCACATCTCTGCAGCGTAGAAGCAACCAGCGTGTTTCACAAGTGGTCTCTCTCCCCATTCCTTTCAGTTCTCAGGCTTTGCCTACATGTGCCAGGACCAAGCCAGTGTGCTGCTATCCCATGGAAGTCTCTCTTGCTCGCACAGGACAGAGTTGCAGTGGGCAGTACTTCATCATACCTTCCAAATTGCTTGGCTTTTTTCTATCGATTGAATCCAGTTGGTGATCAGCTGTTGCAGAAGGGGGGTGAGCTGGCAGTCATCACATGCTGACCTGCAAGTAGGGTTGAAGGTATTTGCAGGTACTCAAAATTCACACATGAAGCAGACATCTCTTGGTTTCCTGGATTAGCTGGATGCAGATGGGTCTTGCCCATGTTTGTGTGGTAGGCAGCCTGGAGTCGCTTGCCCATAGGGACCTCAGGCAGTGCCAAATAGTATCTTTAGGGGAGAGAGCGCATCTGTATCACGTGGTGGCTTAGTGAGATGGAATGTGTCCCAACATGAAGCTGATAGTTAAGGTGGAAAGAGGATTCACTTCTTGATCAAGCTGAGCAAGCTGCTCACTGGTATCTTTGAGGTTGGTAGGGAGAGAAGTAGTGACTTCTGCTGGTTTTATTGAAAGAGGTTCAGGACGGAAAAACTGGTTCTCAATGAAGCAGAAACAAACTGGTTCTTCAGTGTCTCTGATAGCAAGACAGATAAAACCCAGGAAAACATGTGTTTGTGTAAAGGTGCTTGCGGGGTGAGTGCTGGGAGGAAATTTTTATTTTACATTTTCTGCTGAGGAAACAATCCTTGTTCTGAGAGTCTTGCCCTCCAGTTGATGGTGTTTTTCTTCCCTGGAGATGAACAGACGTCATCAGAAAGTCTCTTCTTGTTTCAGATTCCGTTTATCACATATTTGAACAGAGACTTGACAAGGGGTTTTTTCAGGTATTAATTATAGCTGACTGCATGGCTAATCCATCATTCTCTTTAGATGGAGTCACTGGGTGTAGAGTGATGTAATTTCAAATGTGATCAGTCTGCCATAGGTGAAGATGTAGCAGCTCTTTGTCAGAGCCAGTTCTGTTTCACCTAACAGTAAATGGAAGAAAGGCTAATTGTATAATGACAAAAGACAATGTCTGGAAGGAGATGAAAGATTCAGACTTTGCAATTCTGTGATTTCTCATTTCATTTCCAAAGTGAGAGGGGAAAAAGTTCTTGATTTCCATGACCACAACTCATTTTATCAGGTGTCTCTGGGCACGATCACTCCGAGTCCTAGGATGTTTTATCTTTTCTCGTCCATAGCATACGGATGCTGAAGTACAAAGATGCTCAGAAAGCACCTGTGGTTTCCACAGCCCTCTGAAATGAGGCTATAAGAGTCTTAGCCAAGCTCCCAGCAGCTGAGCTGAGGACAGAGCTGATCTTGCCCCATCTGAGGAAGCCAGTGCCTGCTGAAGTCCGTTTCCGGGTTTATCTTTAAACATTCCAAGTCCAAGCCCACGTCTCCTGAAATTATATGCCCTGCTAAAGTTTGCAGTGATTCATTGGGAGTACATTTTGTTGAGCAACCTCTTGGTTTTGTTTTGAAAGCAAGTGGCTTTGAATCTGTCTTTAGTAACCTAGATCATTTATCTTGCCCTTCTCTACATCTTCTTATGGTAATAAGGAAGTTGTTCAAGCATACAAGCATAATTCAGAGTGTAGATTTCCCCTGAATACGTAATTATGTGAAATGGGAGTGTGAAGCATGAACGTAGGTCCATGTTGCACTTGTTTCTGAGATTTGTCCATGCTTGAGACCTCCTTGCCAAATGTGCTCCTTCTTTGTGCGGCGCTGTGTTCAGTTGTGGGAGACACTGTGATTCCCTGTTCCTTCCTGCTTCCATCTTAAGGTACAAATACCCATCTCTCCCCAAAGATACGTGCTCACAAGTTGTTGCATTGTCAACGCCGTAAAACCTGACATGACTATTAAACTTCACCCTCTGAAGGGAATGCGTTCTCCACTTTGGATCTAGGCTGGTAGCAGATATTTTGCATTTGTGCTAATTAGTTACCAACCAAGCTGGCGACAGTCTGTTGCCCATCTGTGATGGGCTACCATTAAATTGATGGTCACTTGAAAACTAAGCAAGAGGCAGGGAGAAAGTAGCCACAAGAGTTTGTTGGACTGGAGTGGTTTGAGAGACTTCAGACATCTGGAAGAAACCAGCCATGCAAAATCACTATGAAGGGGGCTTTGTGGGCAATTCCTTTAACCGGACTTGAAAAACTTGTTTCTGTCACATAAATACAAACTAACCAAGCAGTCGCTATTGTTTGGGTTTTTTAAAAAAACAGTCTAGCCTGAATACAACAAAATTTAATTTGTGCCTGCCTTGACAACTGAAGTAAACTGGCCGTGTCATGGGTTTGATCCATCTGATCCTGCTGACCTTGGGGGACTGCAGAGCAGTAGCTTATTGCATGTCTCATGGCAAGGCTGAGATCAGCCCTCCGACTGAGAAATTCTCAGTCCCATGAATCAACAGGAGGTTTTGCAGTAGCTTTAAGGCTGCAGTTTCACCTCAATTTCAAGGTCTCTGTTCTAATCTCAAGACTCTCCTTGTTTTTCTGAGAAGAAACTCCATTGATCCAGCTAGCACTTTACTTCTGATTAGCATGTTAGAGTAGAACCTGACCCACAATACTAGGAAATAAAATGTTTAAATAGCTAAAATGGGATTTAAAAAAAAAATGCAATTTATTAAATTATTTCTCTGTCAGTGATGTGTTTAGCAGGTATAGAAGACCCAATGAACTAAAACAGGCTTTGGCATTTCGGAAAGTGAGTCATTTTTTCTGTTGCATCATGTATAAACTTTTCCCTTCTCATGGATGTATGGTTGAAATTACTTTGAGGTTTTGAATTTTCACTTCAGCTCTCTGTTTTTTATTATTTTCAAACATTACTGAAAGCAATGGTTGATAGTTTCTAATACTGTGCTCACATTGCTTTGCTCTTTAGTTATTTTTTTTTAAATAAGCCAGTGGGCAACATATGGGTGGTTAAATGAGCTGGGGAGTTACTGGTTTCTCATGTTTAGGTAGGAGTAAGAGGTAGGTGTATTGGTGGATCCATAATGTGGTGCCAAGGGGTGCTGCTGTCAAATAACCTTTATGCAGGGGACCAACCTTGAAATCCTTGTGCAGCATGGTCATCTCTTTTCAAATTCTCAAGCATTTATACAGATTCCTTGAAATCAGTTTAAAGACCATGAGCATGGTGCTGTTGCAACCAGCTGAGATAGCAAACAGGTGTGTCTTTTCTGAAAAAAGTGCAAAACAGTATTAAAACCTCTGAGGTTCTCCATGCTGGAATAATGTTCTTGCTCAGTGTCCCAGGAGTTTTAAGATAAAGTCTAGAGCAGACAATGAATACTGAGAGAGGCCAGATAGAAATATGGTATCTAAATGGAGTTTCCATAGGTCAGGCCCAGCACAGAAGCCAGTTGGTCTCCACATGCCAGGACCCACAAGATGTTATACATGCTTCTTGGGATGAAGAAGTCCAGCAGATGGAGGTGTGTTAAACCTGCTCTTCTGTGCCCACTTTGTAGGCAGAAGCGGCTACTCCTCAGGGTAAACTTGATGACCTTCTTTTTTTTTGAGTTCACAGCTTCCATCTGCAGCTGAGCACTGCAGGAAAGAGAGGACTTGTCCTAACCACCAAGCAGTTGGGCTAAGTAACATCATCTGGGCTTCATCCCTTCAGGAAATTTGTTGAAAGGCAGGCAGTTTCTACAACCAACTTCCTTGGGCTGGTGGGTTTCTTCCACAACTTTGGCTCGGTATGCTGCCATGCCTGGTTCATCCTTGCTCTTGCTGTTTTGTAGGTAGGTCTGTAGCTTGCTTTGGACCCAGCACTGAGGATCAGTGTTTTTGCTAGAAGTAGCCTTTGTAATAGTGGTAGCATAGCAATGGGTACAAAATACAGTTCAAAGGAGGAAGACTTGCTGAATAGAGCTTAAACAGCCAAGAAATGGGTGACACCACAGGCATTTCTCACAACCCTCATTAATTTTCATTTTGAAAGAGTAATGATTGGGGAGGTGGTTTTTTGTTTGTCTAAAATAAAAAAATCTTACCCTCCTTCATGGAGCTGCTGTCCCAAATGTTTTTAGAACTACTGTGTAGCTGCCCGGTCTACCTTGTCTCGTTAGAAGCTGGCTTGATCTTCAGTCTTGGCAGGTCCCATGACAGTCTATGAGATCTATTAGAAGGGTCCAAGGTGACTCTTTGGTACGAGAGAGTAGACATTTCACAGCTTGCTGAATATCAGCTGTGACAGTGTGGTGCCGGGAATGTGCTGTGTCAAGGCTTGAGCTGCATTTATGGCGTCCTGGAAATGTAAATCTGGAAAGGGCTTTAGGAGATGATCCTTTCCTTTTCCTGGCAATAGCAGGAGCTCAGCTGGTAGTGGTCCTGTGCCATGTTTGTTGTTGCTTTGTCATGGAGCCTTTGTAGCTGTGTAGCCAGACCGAGTTCCTCTTGGGGTTGTCTCCATGGCTTTCACGCACCCAGCCATGCCGATACAAAGTGTGTGCCGTTGGGCCTGTCCCTCACGTGTCCCTGATTAGTCATTGCCTGGAATCTGAAACACTAAAGGCCTGCAGAAACCTTGCGAGGAGCTCGGCCGAGTGTGCCAAGGTCCTCTGGGGTAGAGTTCAGCAGTCTGAAGGACTCGCCTGATTACAGCAAGGTAGTCATGCAAAGTGACTCACACGAGATTATCTTTAATGTCATCGAGTGTTTTTTCTCATTACAGTTGACAAGACAACCTGCTGGCTGCTGTTGTAACGGGGTTTTACTTGATGTGGCTGCAATGTTGCGTGGTGCAGAGAAATGCCGGGGTGCAAGATGCCCTCTAGTGCAGTCCAGGCAGCATAGCTGGTGGCATCGCCACCGCGCTGGGGGCAAGTGGCGCGCCTGGGTGATAAGCGGAGTGGGCAAAGCCTAGCAGGAACTTTTGCTCTTCAGCTTTAAGTGGGAATTTCAGCCTTAGGTTGGGTTTATGGAAAGCAGCGTGAGGTTTGGTTTAGGGAAGAAAAAAAAATAGTCCTTTCAAAAAGCAATTTGTTCCTGCTTTCTGTGAGCAAGGCTTCCAAATGGACTCGGTCAGTTCTGCAGTACGATCAACAGGACTGGAAAAAAATACCAAGTGAAGTAACACAGTGGCTGTGGTAAACATGAACTGAGGCCTTGGAAGTAGCTAACGGCATACCACAAAAGAGTCTCCTTTCACCCACCATGGGCCATGCCAGCAGCAAGTGCTGCCAGCGCTGGCGTCTAGCAGAGGAAAGCATCATTTGGCTCCCTTTTGGATTTCATTACTCTTCCTGCACTCCCTCCTGCTCACAGCAAAAGCCTTTCCAGTTGTAAAGAAGTGAATTAACTCCCTTCGTGTCAGTGATGGATGAGGCGCTTTCTCCCCCTTCAAAGAGGCGAGCCGTGCTGGTGAATGCGGGCCAGCAGAGTTGAAAAGTCCAAGCGGAACAGGAGAGCCCGTGGGGTGACCCAGCTGTCAGGCAGGACACCCTGGGGACAGCTCCCACCCGGTGCCCAGCAAGTGGGGAACAAAAGCCACTCTTAGCACGCTCGCCCGGCGTCGAGGCTCTTTTTTTTTTTTTTTTTGTGTCCTGCTTTCTATGGACTTGGGCACATCCCTTAACACACAGCAGCCGTTTGTGTGGGGTTCACGGTGCCTCAAAGGCTTTCAGAGGGTGCTTCTCCGCCCTGCACAAAGAAGGGTTAGCACGCCGGTACTTGGGAGATCTCCTTTCAGGCGTCCATGGCTAATCATATTAAAGGTGACCTCGTGGGCAGCGCTTTCCATTGTTGCCATATGTTTTGTCCAGTGCTTGAGTGATGTTGTGCATTGGAATGTATTCATGCATCTCCTAATTTAATCACCAGGCTTAATCCCCTCTCCTGTTCTACACCCTTAGAATTTACTGGCTCCTTTCTAGCCTCCCGTGCATTGTCTGGGTCTCCTTCACAAACTAATACCGATGTGTGGAGATATTTTTATTTATTTACTTACTTTCAGAGTGTATTTTAAAAAAATAATCTCAACAACAAACCCAGCAACCTCTCCAAAGGGTGAGCAAGCATAGTGGATGCTCTAGGAGGCTGATCCTTTGTCCCTGTGATCTTTTTCTTCCAGTTTTTCCATAGAGAAATTAAGGATTAGGCTTATGGGTTTAAAAAAACAAAACTAAATACTACAAATGGAAAAATGACTGAGAAAGCGGTGTGTCTCCTTTTAATATTGTTGGAATAAATAACTAATTTTAAGAACTTGACTGTCTCTATAAAATATGGTGTTGGTTTCTGCCTTTAGAACTTACCGCTTTAGTATGGACACGTCCAGTTCCAGGACTGACTGGACAAAATTAACCCAACAAAGCCCCAAGTCCATCAGGCTGGGAAACTGGAAAGTCTGATTTATGCAAAAGTACTGCAAAAAACAGAGAGCTATGCAAGAGTTGCCATGCTCCCCAGAAGCCAGGCATTTCTAGGGAACAGTGCTTTACAGACTGTCTTTTAAGGATGATTTCTAAAGATTTTTCTAAAACTTCCCTGCCCCAGCCAACTCTGCCATGTGGAGGGGTATGTTAAAAATGGGAATTAGAGATTCAGTTGTGCTGTGACTTGCTTTAGGAGTGGATGGGGTCAGTCCCAGCAAGGGAAAGCAGTGATGAGATTTTAGGATGATACACAATCAGGTTGCCAGTATACTGAACTCCCCCAGGGGCAGGAAACCTTTTAATTTCCTTACACTTGCTGAGACAGATTGTTAAATAAATACCTCATGCTTTGGTTCGGCTCTTAGATTCTCCTTCTCCGCATACACCATGCTGGTACCCACAACTCTAAACAGTGGACTACATCCCGGATGTCTTTGAAACCTTAAACATAGCTTGTACCAATTTAACTGAATTACAGCTTTGAGTTTCCCTCTGTGTGTATGTCTCTGTGTGTGCATGCACACACGAGTTTCTTGCAGCTGAGTTCTCGCACGTGAGCTTGCTGATCTTCTGTGACTGTGTGTTATGGTTTGGTTTTGATAGGAGGAAGGAGGAATGACGTAAAAGATTGCAGATTTGTGACTGGATTTAAAAATAGTTTTAAAATATTATGTATCTTCATTTTGAAGAAATGCAATACTGCTTGGAAACCACAACTACTGAACATAAACCATGTTGAGCCCCTTACATATGTTAAATAACAGTGTGGAACAGAGGGTTATAAACAGCCTCCTGTGCATTAATGCTGGAAGAAGATCAGTGATCCTACCCCCTGTGCTCCAACCCGGGGATCAACAGCAGTGTCACGGGCTCTGACATCAACTTGGCCCTACAAAGGTACTTTACATTTTACACTGCACCTTTTCAGAGTGAACCTTGCCAGAGCCCTTTCTGAAGCATCTGCATGCAGAAATCGCTTCCCCGCTGAAGCGCAGCCATGTCGGAGTTGGTGGAAGACGGCTGGCCGTGGGTTAGCTGGAGGGCAGGGTGCCCGTCCCACTGCCAGCAGGCTCTGGGCTCGCTGGGACAAGTCGCCTGGCTCCCATCCACTCCTGCTTCCTTCTTTCCCTGTGACAGAGGAGCTGCAAGGTCCCTAGGAAAATGTGAGTAGGAGCAGGTCGCTGCCAGAGGAATTCAACGGAGCCACAGCCAGCCCCTTCCCAGGGGAGCCCAGCGGTTATGCTAACAGCAGCAGTTCTTGCTGTCCATGGGAACGGGCAGGGATGTCCTTGGAAAGCTTTGGATCTCCTGCTCGTGCATCGAGCAACCGTGCTTAGACACATCACGAGATTCAGTTAAGGGAGAGGAGGTCGTGGCACACAGCCCGCCTCTGCCTGGGGATGAGGGAGCTGGCACTGCCATGGCGGGATGCTGCGCGGCATTTTATGGCATGCAGTGTGTGGAGAAGATGCTCTGCAGAAGATAGTGGGCTGAGTGTGCATGGCAGGAGATCCCTTCCCATCCCATGCTGTTAACCGTGTCAGGGGAAGAAGGTTTGGCCAAGGACACAACACAGCTGCCTGTTGCCTGCAGTCCTGGCAGGTTATAACAAGCTGTGAGAGAGTCCAGATCGTCTCCAGAGAACAACTCAAGCAAAGCTTGAGTCAGCAGTGCTAGGGCTGGACTTCAGGACTGCCAGGTATTTCACAGCAGCACCCCAAAGGATGGGGGAGAATGGTGTGACTGTCAAACTGAGATCAGCATGGTGTGATCAGGGTATTCTGCATCTTCATAGTCCCAGCTCCAGTTTAACAGCCTGCAGATATAACTAAACCTAGAAATACTGTTGTGAGCTCTCTTGTTACCTGGCAGACCTCTTATCATTTCGGCACAGGAGCTGTTCATATTTTAATGGGTTTATCTCTTGTATGGAGGGTATTACAAGCTTTCATCTGTCTTCCAGTGCAACTCTACGGAAATCCCTCCAGGCATGAGGTAGTACCTGGGCACTGAATTAATCTGTGCTCCTGGGTTCTCACAGCTCCATTAGTGGCTTAACAGGGGAAGCAATTAGCATTAACAAACTTAAGAAAATAGGATTTGCTGTGTTTGATCTGCCCTCAGCTCTTTGTATCCTCCCAACAGCAATGACAAAGACTGGGCACTTTACGGGAAGACACAAAATAGTCATAGGGAAGTCACAAAATAGACTGATTTGTAAAATGTGTATCAGCATCCTCCAAGGCTCGTGGAGGTGGGGGGAAAGTTGTGCTATAGTCAAGTGCAATAAAAGACACCAAAACATTTTTCTTCCTGCCACATGCACAGACACATCTGCACCCACAGCTCTTACCTTGCCTTTCCCTGTGACTTGAGCCATTTGAAGACAGTGTGGTGTCCCATCCTCCTTCAGGTAACCACTGTTCTGTTGCTGGCATGAGGCTGGGGCAGCTCTCAGAAACCATCTGGCACTTTGTGAAGGGCTGTTTGTCCCCTTGCTTTTCATCAGATGAACATTTACCTTTGCTGGTGTTCTTGTTCTGTTTTCCATTAAAGAAACTGCCTGCGAGCCGTGCGCTGTGTTTCCCTTGTGGTGCTATGTTCCTCAGCAGAGCTGTGCATCCATCAGTGGCTGGATCTGCCCTTTCTTAGGGAGCCGCTGACTTCTGCAACGCTGTTGTCTAGACCGTGGGTTCTCGCAAAATAGCAGGGCCAAGCATGAAGCTAGACTTCAGGCTGCTTAAACCTAGGGTCAGTAAGTTGAGACCTGTTTTCAGACATGACTGTCAAGTGTCTGAAATAACAGCAGTTGCGGATAATGACCTGTTACCTGTAGTAGCCTCTAATAACGACATACCAAGCTGCAAGTTTAGACAGGGTTTCCACTTGGTTGTGTGACTTTTCATCTAAAGCAAACATGGAACACACCAATTGCTTTTCTTAAGTCTTTCAGGCTTTCACATACTGTTTTGGGACAAAAATGCCTTAGGGATCCCTTTCTGATCAGGCTTTGATTTTCTTCATCAGATCAGGATGGTGTACACATGGACTTCCATGTTGCTCAACCTGTGAAAAAGCTGGTGTTGGTCCCACAGACCCCCTCAGGTCCCGCGTATGACTGACCAGCAGGCTGCAAGCACTGTGGCTGCAGAGAAACGCCTGTCTGTTTGGCTGCTGACACTTGTCAGCTTAGGGGAAATTTTACGTCAGCTCTACGCTTAAGGTTTCTCTCCTTGTTAATAGCGAGAAATATTTCCTTTTTTTCATGGTTACTTTAACTCACTTGGTTGGTCTGTTTGCTCCAGGATTTTCAGTCGTGGACGTATTTGCTGCTCTGCCAGCCCGTGTTGTACAGTGAGCTTTCCAACGAGCTGGGGATTATGAGGCCCAGGGTCACTCTTAGTCCTGGGTGTCGGTGACGGGTGCTGCTGGTGTCACGCTCCCCTTCTCCAGGCTCTGCACCAGCTGCTGGTGCCCACAGGCTTTGGCAGCATGGTGTCAGCAGCTGCATTCCCATCTCTCTTCTCATGCAGCAGACCCTGGCCTTGCCTGTTCCTATTCACACCAGTTATAGGTCCCTGTACTGCTCCCCTGGGCGCTGGCTGTTGGCTTCTGGTCTATCCTGGGGAATTTTAACTCTCTGATAAGGTACGTGATGTCTGAGTGCTGCCCTCCAGCCATCAACTTCTTCATGGACAGCAACACTTCACTTGCTGGCAACTCTAATTGCTTTGAGAAGGGTCAGTCCTCCCTCCCCAGAGTCTCTGGGGTTGTTTCAAATTCCTGATTGTAATCTAGCCTCTTACTAGAGTCTTGATCATCCTCCTTTCCCAAATTCCTGCTTTCCCAAGTGAATTTCCATATCTCCCAGATGAAGAAGAGGCCATTGGGACTAAGCAGGACCTAACTGTTCCCCTGCATCCCGTAAAGTCTGTAGTCATGATCGGTCTTCAAAATGCAAGAATTTTCTGCAGCCCAAAATCTTTCATCTCTATTGAGGCTGGTAAAGCCCAGCTTGTGAAGGCTGTATTATTGCACAAGATGAAATCAGTGAAATGGTCTTTTGTCAGAGCACCAGCAGGGCTGGGAGAAGTGCAAGAGCCAGGAGTGCTTTAAAAAGAAGCTGGGAGACAGGCTCTGAGTAACAGAAAACAGCCAAGCAGTGAAATGTAGCATGTATCTTGTAAGTGTCACAGTTTTTTTATGTGGCATTTCTTAGAGATGTTTTGCTTTTGTTTTAAAATTGGTGTATGTGTAGAAAATACTTTTAACTTCATTGACAGTTCCCTAGTGGTCTAGAGCATACAGTACAGTGTCACAATTCATTAGCTTCTGAAGAAGGTATTTTTAATCCACCAACGTAAACCCTTTGCAATTGTATAATCTGTATTTCAGTCATGTGGTTTCCTAATCACGATCTAGATAATGAGCTCATCCAGTTTATAAATTATAAAGTGAACGGAAGTATTCAGCTCTTCTTTCTAAATAAATCTGGATCCAATCGTGGATTGCATTCGAAACCTCCAATGCAGGCAAGTGTGAATGCTTAAAAATAAACTCATTTGCAGTTTACATTTTTGCCAGGCAGTGAAAGTTGTCTCCTGCCCCATCTTTCCAGAAAGGCTCTTCAGCTTTGACTTGCAGCTGTGAAATAAAAGCCAAGGGTATGATGCCAGCTTGCCATTTTGATGACAGCATCTGCGTGTCTTTGCAAAGGATCCAGCCATGCTTCTTTCTGGTTTTGCTGTACTGCCTAACCACCTGTAGCAGAGGTTTTGAGGACCACTAGATAACAACAGAGCAGCCCTCGTATGTGCTAGGGAACACGTGTTCGTGACTTCACTCCCGTGATGGGAACACCCCAGGGTCTCCACTGCATCCCAGAGAAGTTTGGAGAGCCAGACCTACTGCAGCCTGTGGGATAATTTAGTAATAGTTTATTGTGTAAAGCTAATCCCATCAGGGATTCACTGGCTTTGTGTGTATTTTATGCAGTTGTATAATGCAGGCAGCAGCAGAGGAGAGGAATAACATCTGAGTAATCTATGGGATTGTAAAATAGAAATGAGCAGAGGGATTCAGGCCAGAGTAATACCCCAAATGAGTTTCACCTCCTTCTCCTAGGCTGGATTGGATTTCAGGTTGACGTTGTCCTTTAGCCACATGCATGGATCTTGTAGCCTGTTAACAGACGTATTTTGCTGGCTAATGTCCTGAGAGGGAAGAGGTGTTAGAGAGATGTGCGGCTTCAGTGGTGCAGGATGAGTAAAACTCAAGGTGATGTGTTGTTGCAACTAGGAGAGAACCTTTCTGCATGGGAGACCTCAAAACTGAAAGGTAAAGCAGGAATGGAGAGGAGGTCTCACCCCCAGAAATAAGTCACCCTTTGTTCTGCTGCCCATTTACACCCAGTTGTTCTTCTGTCCTCTGAAAGGGGCAAGGCTGGCAAGGAGTTTCTGTCAAACACAGCAGTGTCATCTCACACCCAGGAGCTCCAGGACATGTGGGTTGGCTGGCTGTGGAGCATGCTGGGTGCCCAGCGTATTCCTTGCTGATTCCTTCTTGTGCCTGCTCTGCATTTCAGTTTGGGGGTTGAGATGTCTCAGGAGTGGTGACAGGAAGGTGAGGCAGGAAGAGGGCAGAAGAGCAGCTGCCGGTGATGTCCCAACCCTTTCCCTGAGGAGCAGGCTTATGGGACAGCTGATTGGACCTCTCTGCTTTTGCCTGTCTTCTGGGGATAGGCCATGCTGAGGATAGAGGGCAGCAGGGATGGCTTCAGGGGCCTCCTAAAGAATTAAACCTTCATCTGGAAAATGTGCATTTAGGGATGGGGAGAAGACATCTCACTGAGGAGGCAGTGGATGAGATGGGACCGGTTTGGGACCAGTTCAGGACTTCCAACCAGTAGCAACAGCAGTCCTGTAACCAGGTGCTGAGATTGACCAAACATTTGCTGTCTGCAAAGCTGAAAGGGAAGGACCACCCCAACCCAATGTGAGAGGTAACTAGTTGAGCTGGTAACAAGTTTCCTTGTCTTTCCTCTTTTTCCACTGTAGGACTTTTAGTTTCTCCTTTATTACCTCCATCCTGTCCTTACCACATGTTCTTCAGCCTCTACCCAGGGTCTTTCTCCAGCAACTTCGAACTGCAGCAGAAACAGAAAAGCTCGTAGAAGGAGAAGTGCTTTGGTCTCAAGAGCAGCTTCTTTAAGTGAAAACACAGCTGTGAGGTTTGCAGCCTGCGCTTCTGTAAGGGCTCGTCCAGCCAGCACAGCCAGCACCACTGCAGTCCTTCCAACATGCAGGAATTGGGAAATCCATTGTGAACAAGATTGAGTTTGATGGCCTGCGTGGAGGCAGATGGATGTATTTTTAAGGGACGAGGTGCCAGAAAACTCTGTGATTACGTTCCTGGAGCATGGCTCATTTTTCGTGGTTTTAAAAGTGAGTGTCAGGACTTCAGGGCTATTTTTTTTCGGGTCAAAACCGAAGTTTGGGCGGGGCATAAAAACCTGCTTGATGACTAAGTTTATTCTTAAAAAGCTTTCTAGAGCTTGCTGGAGAGGGGAGCCTTTATTCCGAGAGGGAGCTGATACCAGTCTTCTTGGACTTCCATGCAAATGGAGTTAAAATTGAATGAGTGCTAAGGGTGGAAAAGAACCCCTGCCTTTTAGGAGACTGTTCTCAGTGTAATCTTTAGATCTGGTCCTCTGGTTTTTGTCTTTGAGGCCCATGTTCTGCCTCTCCTCCTTGCCCTGGGTGAACTCTTTCTGCTTGAATACCCCACCACATCGGTGGAATTACCTTGAATGGTTATAACCAAGGCTGGCTGAAGCATGCCCTTATATCGCCCCAGAACTGGGATATCTGAAATCTTTGACAGGGTTACTTGGCTGAACCGATAATACCTCTCTGATACAGTGTATGTGTAGAGAAAACTTTTTGTCTAATGATGGAGGTTTGCTGCTCGGAGCCAAGGCTGGGAATGGGGGGATCCAAGCCAAACCTTTTACTCAAGGGGCATGCAGAATTTGCCCAGTCAAGTCAATATAGGTACTGGCACCGTTTCAGCAGCCAGAAGGCTGCTTTTCATGCTCCCTCCTTGTTGGAGCTACCAGGCTTTATCACGTGACTGGGCCCCTAATTGCTGCAGGTCTAAAACTTTCTTTAATATGAGGATGGCTGCTGGCTGCACTGAAGCCCAGGCAAGCCTGGGGGTCCGTGCCAGTGTTAAGCACTGCTCCCCCTTTCTGAAAAGCCTCTTTCTGGCCTTGGTGGAGGAAGCCCCAAGATGTAGGCAGCTTCCCCAACACCCCCCACCGAGGCCTGTCTGCCTGAGCAGGGCATTGGGTCCCTGGTCCCTGCAGGGTCCAGGCAGCACAGAGCTGTCAGCGCACTGAAGGACAGCTGTCCCGAGCCCTTCTGCTTTTGCTGGTGTCTTGTGTCTGTGCGCTGGTTTGGTGTCTGCTCACCACTGTTGGGGGGGGAACCCTTGAGTGCAGATGAAGCATGTCGCTGTCTGATGGATGGAGGAACAAGGTGGAGCAAGGAGTATCCCACTGTGAGCCAACTGCATCCTCTGCTGGATTTAAGGATGTAGGAATAAAGAGTGGGAGGATGTTACTAATCCGAAGAGTGGAGCCGTTGCACAAACAATTGCTACGTGCACACAGCCCTCAGTGCCCTGTGACCACTGTGGACAGGAGTTGACTTTTCTCGAGATGACTTTCCTCAAGGAGGTGGCATTACTTTCACCTCAAGCCTGCAGTATGTGCCACCAAACATTACCAAGGATCAGCCGTGTGCAGGGAGTACATGCTTTTGCTCCATTGACCAGTCACAGGATAGCATGCCCCCACCTGCTTGGTACCTTAGGTACAATACTCCCCTCCACGGAGCCAACGATGTCCTGCCCATCAAACAGCCTGCCCCAGCCCCTTTGAATTTCAGCGCCCTGCTCCTCTTCTGTTTGGGTGTATTGCAATTGTGTCTGGTGGTGAGCGAGCCTATCCTTCACTGTATCCACACAGATCCCAATTACTCCTTTTGACAGCTCTTATTCACACACCTCCCTGTGCCTCTGACGTCTCAATTATTGATGGGGCTCGCCTGGTAGGCAGCACTCTGTTCTCAGCATGGCTACGTTCCAGCTCCCTTTCCCATTGAGTTCATGCACACACCATGCCGAGCGTTTCTTTATGTGCAAAGCTATTGAAGTGGAAAGGGATCTTTATTAGCGTGTGAGTTCCAGGGATACGCAACCGAAGGGGGCAGTGCAAGCCAAATCACGCCGCAGTACGTTGCTGGGAAATTTCCTCTCCCCCTCCTCTCCCAGTGAAGCCCAGCAATGTCTTGTAAAGTGACGTGATCTCATATGTTTAATGGTGAAGATCCCTTGATCTGATGAGGCTTCCTTGTGATGGGGTCACCCTGCACTTGCATTTCTGTAAGAAACATCAGTCCCTTATTGCCCCTCCAGGCATAAAATGCAGCATTTTGAAGAGCAGTGCCCTTTCCTTTGTCTTGGTATTAGTTTGTTTGCTGGCTTTACGGCAAGCCTTTGCGTTCTGACAAGGAGCACTGACACACAAAAAAGGAGCTTCAAAGTAGCACGTGGTGTTGGAGCAACGTTGTCAAATTGGTTAAGAGTTAAAGCTCTGCCAGAGGGACAATTGCAAAAGCCTGCTTATTTTGTAGGGCTTCGTGTATCTGGGAGGCTCTGGATGTCTCGTGACATTGCTGTAGCAGAATTCAGATAGGAGGAATGATAAAGTGGTCGATCAGCTCCTGACATCTCTCCTGCCCCCACCCTTGCCCTGCACCCTTCTTTGATTCAGAAGTAACTAGAGGTTTTGTGCTTGGTGAACGAAGGCAAAGGGAAAGGGTGGCAGCTGGAGAAGATGGGACCAGAGAGAAGCAGCAGTGTAGGGTGTGCAGAGAGCTGGGAAAGGACTCTTGAGTTTTGTTCTCAGAGATCTGTGGCAGCAGGCACCTCATAAATTAGCTTTAGCATGAGAGGAAAAATCTGTGGAGCAGACCTTCCAAAGCACCGAGATTCTGGGGACCACAAGTGCCTTTGCAGCTGAGCAGGGCCGTGAAGTGAGCATGTGTCTGAGGGTGGTCAGTGGAGAACTCCTGTGGCTCCAATGGCAGAGAGGACCCAACTACATGATATCGAGTGGATACAGACAACCTTTTCAAGCGTAGTAGGAAGCCTACAGTCTCTGCATCCCAGTGTGCCTCCTGGCAGCACTCAGCTAGTCCTTCTCGACCTGCCTTACCCCCTCTCTTTCCACCCTGTGATGAGTTTTGCTTGGGGGCTCTGTGCTCCCTGCAGACCAAATGAGCAAAAGCAGCCGAAGCATTGCTGGTGGCCACAAAGTCAGAGCTTGGCTATTCATTCGGAGTCTGTAAGGACTCCTGGCCTGGGTGACAATCACAGGTCTCCTCTTTGCCCTCCTGGCTGGCCACAACAGTGCATCAGCAGGGCAGATCTGCAGAAGAGCAGGGTTTTGAGCACCAGCGACAGCATAGCTGCCTTGAGCTATGGTTGCTGAGACAGACCTTTAGTTACATGTCTCTCTGTGTGACAGCCTGACCCTGACATTTCTCTGAAT